>NW_019525514.1:604046-647000 GCF_002814215.2 Seriola lalandi dorsalis
CCCACCCCACACACACACACACCCGCCCCAAGTGTAGTATTGTGTGGGGCAATCCCCTCCCCTTCATTTAGTTGATGTGCAAATAAAAACAAATACCTGTGACTTTTTTCATTGAAATAAGCAATTTTGCTCTCAGCCTATTTTGATGCTCCACGGGGCAGACAGTGCTGCACCTTGCTGCTTTTAACAAGTTTGTTGGCCGAATATTTGGAATTTTGTGCTTTCTGCTTTGATTATATTTCATACATCCCCGTTTTCTCATTAAAATCAAATGCTGTAAGCCATTATAAAGAGTTTTTTTTTTAACATACCTCCTTTGTTGCATTTTGTTGGTCAGAGTAGTAAGGAACAGCTAAACCACAGTGACACACTGGGTTAAGCAATGTTTGTGTTGGCGTCATATGCAATATTGTTATAAACCAAATTAGTTTGAATAAGACTGATTATTTTCTCTTAAAACTGTAAACCACAAAATGAAAATTTAACTTAGAATTCTCTTTTTTTTTTAACCTGGACATTTCAATCAGATTTAATTCAAATGCAGATCAAGGGACAAAAAGGAGGCAGTGGCATTATTTAGAATGCAATCTAGAAAATCTTTTGTTTTTGTTCGAAATAATTTACCTTCTTTCTCACATTTTCACAAAGCATGCTTTCCCATTTTCTAGGACAGATTAGACATGAGGTTTTGGAAACTTTGCTTCTGACTTTTTGTATTTTAACAAATTAACACTATCCTACTTAAGATTAAATTTATGTCAGGTGCAAACTCAGGATTTCCCCTGAAGACATTGTGACTACTGTATCTACATCTGTACACGACGTGTTCTAGGCACATTTTGTTGTCAGCATCTGTCTGGTTGAGGCCATGCACATCACTGTCTGTTGTCTGTGACGCACAGTAACCAGTTGTCACCCATAGTTTTTCTTTTCTTTTTTTTTTTTTTTCACGTCTGAATTTTGCGAGGCTGAGGCAGGATAATGAGTGGTGAGACTTACTGTAGGGAAAATGTATACTCCTCCAGCTCCTCCGTGGAGAGGTTCTCCATTGAAGGCTGCATCTTCTGTTTGTCTGCCTGCCGAGGCAGTGCGCTGCTGCTGCTCATGCTGAGGCCGCAGCTATTTGTCTTCTTGATTGGCTTCTTCTGTGAGGAGCAGAAATCGGGGAGATCACATACGGATGTCATTTGTAATCAAAGCAGGAAACAGGCCTCTGAATTTATCTTGGGGGATGCACACGGTGACAGTGACAGTGTGCGTGGCACTTTGGAGCCTCTCCTATATCTCAACCGCGCCTCAATTGACAAGAGGCAAGAATGATAGTAAAATCGCATACGGCATGCCATCATTCAAGCTGAGTTCGTTTGGGAAATGTGTGTACAGTGACGGTGGTGTTGAATATGTGATATTTGAGCAGCTGGCACAGGTTTTTTTTTCCACAGAAGTCATTTACTGTCATCGTTATAAACACAGTCAAATGGAGTTAGGAAGTGGGGTTTTAAATATTTCACCAAGGTACTTGGGAGCAGATATTATTTGTTAAGCCGCCAACATGTTAAAGGCTTGCATTCCCTGGCCCTGTCAGTCTTGCCTGTGTTGCCCTTGGGTGGGCTTAGTGCCTTTCTGCTTGAAGTTGTGAAATACTCGCTGATGTATGTTAATGAGATCCACAGTTGGAATTAGCAGTCTCTCTCTTTCTTCGAGCCCTGTCTCACTCTACCTCTCTCCATTTCCTTTTTTTTTTCATCTTTTCCTCTCTTCCATCCTTCTCATTCTTTCTCTGTCTCTCCCTCTGAGATAAACTAGGCACAAGAAGTAGTAAATGGGAAGAGCTCCATAAAGGCTCCATCCATTTTCATAGGGCAATCTTTGCCAAAGCAAACTTGGATTCCAGAGTGATGATCACAATAAAAAGGTGGAAAGGAGAGGGAAAGAAAGCAGAGAGAAAAAAAAATGCCTGAGATATATAAACCACAATGTTCTCCGGTGTCTCCCCACAATAAATTTAATGCAATACCTTAAGAGCAGATTCCGTATATAGCTGGATTCCTGCCCTCTGGGCAAAGTGGTCGCCTGGAGAAAATTCATTTTAATTAGGCCTGCACTGCAGGTTGAAGGGTTGAAATCTGATCCCTAGCACTCCCAGGCTGGGGCAGGTTGAAGATCACTCCACTTAATCATTAGACAACTGGGTTCCACACTACGACATTTGACAGAGTTAGCAAGGTTTAAAAGATAGGGCCAAGAGGAGAAGAAAAAAAAAAAAAAAACTCTCCACAGAGGCTGGAGAGAAATAAAACCTCATATCAACAAACTCATTTATTTAACAGGTCACCATTGATTAATGGTGGCCTGAAGAGCCTCTTGTACATCAGAATAAGGAGGTTAGTAAGAAGACTTGGAGGGACAGAGGAGAAAGGCAGGAAGGGAGGATGTGTGTATGTGTGTGAGAGACAGGGACCTGATGTTCATAGGCTTCTAAATACCTCAACAAAAACATCACAACAACAAAAGGCCACAGCAGAGGCACAATGGCAGGGGCGGACCGGGAGGCTGCAATGCCAGATCAGCACACAGAGTAATTTTGCAATTACCACTTCAAAGTATGGCAGGTAACATGCTGGCTTTGATTAATTTAGCTTAAGTCCTCTGTAGCACAGGAAGAGGCGTACTTAGAGTGACTTGGAGAAAAAAAGGGAGGCCTGCTGGCATTGCTGATTTCACAGAATTTGAGCTGCTTTGGCTTGACAAGCAGATCAAAACTGGCTTTGAAGGCTGAAAAATACCTGTTAGTGTGAAATGTATTTTGACAAATCTTAGATAATAAGCCAGGGAGGTGTGTGGGGCGGAAAGGGAAGGCAAGGGAAAGCGTTATTTCAAGGGTGGGAACACTTAGCCTTGAATCAGAGTGTTACCTTGTGGTGAATCCCACCCTCTGCTTTCACCCTGCATGGATCACCCTTTTCTCCAGTGTTTCCAGAAATGGCTCCTGAGGAGGAATTCTTCCCTGCATCCCAAAAAAGAGAAGTGATGTGCAGTGAGTGTGAAAAACAAGGGAAGGTTTATGTTTTGTTTTCATTCAAAATCCCATCTAGTAATCATAGTGAGGCTCAGGGGTGGCTGAGTAATATTTATATCACAAAGTCGAAATGATTACTAGTGTACAGTAGCAAGAGTACTGATAAAATATCTACAAAACATTAATGGAAATAAATCATCATTCTGAATTGTGAAAATAATCTAATTCACCTCACTAAAAGTCAAAAGGTTTACATTTAGCTATGCAAAATTAATTAAAAATTTAACTAAAATAAGTGAAAAGTCCACATTTGTAGAGATTTAAAAAACAGAGAGCAATTCAAGCAGAATAACTATTAAATAACATGTTGTTCGCAGTGTACTATGAAATCAAATAAAATTCTCTTTGCATTTCTGAACACACTGCAAGTGTTGCTTTTGTCTTGTTCTTCTACTCTGAGGCAGGTAGTGAAGATGTTTTGGTGTACTATCTGGAGACTTGCAAAAAGCAACAAAGGCTCATTTTTGTCTTTGTACAGAGAGAAGTAGGAGTGTTAACTTATAGAGCTCCCACTGCACAGTCATCTCTGTCTCCAACAATCTCAGAGCTGAACTTTTCCAGCCCCAACAACAACCTAATGTATGCAATAAGAAATGATGAAAAAGCGAAAATTGAATTTGGTTGTAATACATTTTCCCATTCTTCTTTGCTTTGGAAGTTTTTTTCTTCATCCTCACCCTCTTTTTCTTTTTTCTCTTTATCTGTCTCACTCACTCTCTCCTATTTTTTTTATTTTGCTGTAATTTAAATGGTAAGCCGCCAGATGTGTGTCTCATGCTTGAAGAGTCGGAGATCTGCATTATTTAGCATATTAACATTCGCAGAATTTAAAAAAGGGTTCCTGCGTTGCCTGGAGGTTGTAATTAAGTAAACCTTAGCTTGATACATGTAAAAATCTCACTGTGTGAAACTTTGTTTCCCCCTGTGGAACAAGTCACATCTATATGATACATGTGGGAACCTGTGCGATGATATAATTTTTCTCTTGCTGTGGGATTAGATATATTAGCAATAATAATTTAAATATAGGCAACACATCAGAAATCATTCTGACAGTTAAAATGTTCTTAAATGGCAGGAAGACTGCTCATTACTATTTTAAGACTCTGAAATCAGATTTCAACCTAACACTTATGTAGTTTTTAAACACCTCCTCTTTGGTCATAAACATTTTGAGTAGAGTGTTTGTTCTATTCTCAGTATAAAATAATTTAAATTTATAAATTTTCTTGACATTACATAATTGTAAACTCAATTTTATGTCAGTGTTAAGATTCCAATAATCTCACCTCAGACAAGTAGATTCAGGCTAGATAGTTTTCACACACTCTGAAGGTGCTTCAAAAAAACAAAAAAAATGTACATATAAAGCAAAAGGAGTTATATCATGAAAACTATATCATGCAGCATTAAAATCAATCAATATTTGTTTCAAAAATACAAAATGTGAGATGTTGGTCAGTTTTGGAGTTTTGTATTTATCCAGAAATAAGATTTTGCCTATTCTGCATTACTAACTTTTAAAACATCTGAAATCAACCTTTTTTCATTCAAGTTGTAGTGAATAGTTTTAATAGTTAACTTTAATTCTAGTTAGAAGTGCACTTATACTATATTGTCATTTTTTATATTATATACAATATTACATTTCAGCACATTTCTATGCAGACAGTCTAAGAGAGAGCAAAGCAACCCCTTGCAACACACGCACACACACACACACACACACACACACACACACACACACACACACACACACACACACACACACACACAGACAGACATACACACACATACATCTCAGCCTATATTAGCAACAACAACAGCAACCATGAACTAACATAGACCCACATGGATTAGGATGTTTTTTTAGACTGTACAGACATACACACACACACACACACACACACACACACACACACACACACACACACACACACACACACACACACACACTCATTACACCCAGCCCCACTTGCTAATGGGCAGGCCTCTGTGGAACCAGAATGAGCACAGAGGCAGCATCGACAGCTTCGACAGCTTCGACAGCTAAGGGCTACGTCCATGAACTAAGAGTGCTGGAGCTGCCACAACTCCAGCCTCTCCGGGCACTCAAGGCCAACAACAAACTCCTTGTTATCCCCTGTGCTCTGAGCTGTGTTAAGATCAGGACACACACACATACTCATCCAGTGCATACACTGGACTGACACACCCACACACAGAAAGGCATACAAACAAAAATATTAATATTGCATACATGTACATGTGAAAGTGTGTGTGGAGTGTACCTCACAAATGCATAACTCAACAGCTCCACACAAAGTGAGTGTGGAGTGTACCTCACAAATGCATAACTCAACAGCTCCACACATCCTTTTCTCCTGCTTACTCACAAAAAACAGGCCAAGGAAGGAGAAAAGCCTGAAGGCTGTAACACTGTTGAGATCCCATCACTGTGTTACTGGTGAGATGCAACCAGGCTGAGATGGCAGTTCTTGCTCACCTAGGCCTCTAATTGCCTGATGACTGGTCCAAAGTTACAGAGGGATCGAAGGTCAGTGACTCTTGGATTACCCCCGAGTCCACATCAGGATCTTGTGTTACAGTTTCAATGATACAGTCATCATGTTCACTGAACCACACGAGTTGCACTTGTATAATCACACAAAAACTGGAAATTATCAGTGCATTTTGGAAGCAAGAAACTGTCACTTTTGGGCATATTTGTCCCATATGCTCCATATTCATCCTCCATGTGTGGTCCTTTTGCCTTGTTTACTACTCCCACCGTGAGGGTTCACATATGCATCTCTGCAAACAGGCTTCAAAGGTTGAATCCATCCAGTCGGAATCCAGACATTGTTGAATTAATTGGTGAGTGCGACTGATTGAGAGGGTATGATGTAACATTGTGGTTTGAAACTCTTGATGACTGGGACCGGCCTGGAGGGGATCACATCCTGAAAGTGCAGGGCACCGCTCCAAAGAAGACATTAGATGAGGAATCCTCGAAATCACCATCTGTGCTCAAGGGGATGGATGTTACCATGTATTTGTGAAAAAAATAAATAAACAAAAAAAAGTAGAGAATTGCAGCAGTGATACAGTATGGCAGAATCATCTGCATGCCCACAGTGATCCACAAAATGCAATCATGAAACAAGATGCTAATCTAATTAGTCATTTGGGTTCAAACAAACCCAATGTAACTGGATCATTTAGTTAATGTGAAAGGTCACTTAACCCAGCATGCCTCTAGCTAATCTCCATGTAAAAAAATCCAAATACACTGCAATATGCTTGGACGATTCAACTCAGGTAATTATTATCTTCCAACACACAACATCAATGCCCACACAACAGCACATACAGTAATCTTCAGATTTTTTTTATCAAAACCTGTCAGTTATTATCTTGGAGTGGGATGTCAGGTTTTATTCTGTAATAGATACCTCACCACGCTCTGCCATTTTTCAATGGGGATTAATTAATTTAAGGCCTCAGGAATACAAACTTCCAGTCTTACTGTCAAGCTCAGCTGTATGTACGTTATCGCAATGACAAGAGGTCTCCATATACTTGTCGTGATTCTGAGACAAATGGGTAATGACAAAAATCCTGCCGTCACATGAACAGAGAAAGCGATCTCCACACAGCGCACATTAGAAACAGAAGGGCATGAAATGGAAAGGAAATGCCTGAAACCCTCAGACTTGACGGAGGACTGAGGAACAGGGGATAATTTGTTCTTCTTTTCCTCACTGAATTGGATTTCCATTTTTGGCAAGGTTAAAGTTGTCTGTCCAATTGGTCCCTTCAACCTTCTCATAATCTCCTCATCGAAAAACGCCGTAAATCACTCCAGAGGTAATGCAAAAAGAATGGATCTGTATGCAAATGAGACAGAAACGTCAGGTTGTCTTAGGGAACGTTGTGGATGTGGTGTTGTGCAGGACACCTTTTGATCCATTGGTTCACTTCGGATCTGGTTCACTTCTCAAGCAACCTCTTCACCTGGCTGCATGTGTGTATGCAGTATGCAGCCGTGTGTGTTAAAGAAACCTGGTACTTTTTGCCTTGTCTGCCAGAACATAAATCTCCCATAGTGAGTGACTCCCTCCCTCGTACTCTTTCTCTCTGGAAAGGCAGTCAGTTTGTTGGGGACACTTCCCTTGTGGGCGTTAGGATCTCTGTGGGGGGTCACAGGTCAGCTGGCGGAGGAAGCGACAAGCTGTGAAATGTAAAAGACCAATTTCTTCCACATGTTTCAGTGCTGGGAGAACACTGCCAAGCTGTCAGCCGGCATCATGTTTAAAATGGGCCAGGGTGCTACCCAGCAGACCTGTCACAACTCATTTGTAATTAAAAAGCCTGTGTGATGTTTAAAGCAGAGCACCCCAGAAACTTTTGAGGACTGTTAAATAAAGATGAGCTGTGCATGCCAAAAAAAGAAAAGGAAAAAAAGGGGGATGTATTAATAACAAAGACGCTAGCCAGTCGTCTTTATAGTAGATCAATACCAAATGAGTCTGTATTTGATTTCTGGCCATGACCAAGATACTGGATGACATGAAACTAGTTGGGAGATAAAAAAAGTGTGTTTTTAAAACAAGTAAGTAGATACAAAAACTATTAACATAAGTCATTAACCACTTTTAGATGTGGTTACAATTGTTGTGTGACCTTCCCTGGACCCAGATAAGCAGGACAACAACATCAGAATCAGTGATCTGCTCATTTGATGATTTGATGATTACACAGAATCATATTGGAGCTTATCCCAGCATGCACTGAAAAAAGCAAAAGAACACCAGTCAATCACAGGGCTAAGACACTGTAATATAATCAACAACTGGGAATGCTAAGTCTCAAATCAACCTAACCTATGTCTTCGAACTGTAGGAGGAAACTGGAAAATCACATGCAGGGGAAACATGCAAGCTCCACACAGAAAGACCACTTTTACTGTGAGGAAACACTAACCACTAACCCACTGTGTAATCGACACATTGGTTCATTTCCTATTTCAAATCAGTTCATCATCTGTTCCATGGTAAGAAATAAAGGTAATCAGATTACATTACAAAACCACTAGAGGAAAGATACCAAAAACTACTTTATATGAATAACTTAGAAGTCCACGCATTTCTTTAATGTAACATGTACTATCTAGCAATGCAATGCCTACCAAGGTAAAAAACAACAAATAAACAAAATGAATAAATAAATAAATAAATAATAATAATAATAATAATAATGAGTATTCCATTACTGTGCAGTTAATCAGTGTATCAAAGCACCACATATAATGCCAAAATCATGCAACAATTTGTGCCCCCTTTGTCAAAATATATTCAGTTTTGCTTCGTTAGGCACTATATGAATGAAACTGCATTGCCCTGTATGTATGTAAGGTGCACTGAGACTGCCAATATTTCTCATATGTATTTATTTTACATCTTAACATCTAACAGTCAAGTTCAGCTGAGTTTAAACGTGTCAGCCAGAGTACCCACTGTCCATTCACGCAATATTTTAAATAGCTTGATAACAGTATTATGAGTACTGTTATGTGGTACAGCTAATTTTGGCCAATACATATTTTCAGTACAACAATAAAAGAAAAAAGAAACACTTAAAATTCAAAATGGTGTCATTTTATTAGCTTAGATAAAGCTGTCCATGTCAATACCAAAGAGGGTTTGTTTACATATCGAAGTGGAGGTGTATTATCAAAAAGCTTTATCTAAATGTGTTACAAGTCTATCAGCTGGGTCTATCAGTGTCTGTGCTTGCTGCTCAAATACTGGATTTCCCTGAATCAACACTAATGCTACAGTATATCTGTTAGGTTTTTGCATAAAATCTAACTGAGAAAACACCTTTTGTTTGATGTAACCACTCTCTGTCAAGCTTAGTCTACTTTCTCTACCCAACCCTACCCTCAAGCACATTCACCTCAGCAGAGAACTGCTCTAAGTGACGCCTGCCACTCTTCCCATCCCAATGCTGGTGACATTAGGGTGACATTTTCTCCCCACTGTGGCATAGTTGGGGGTTTTAACATTGGACCCCTACCTGGCAGAGATGAGGAAGAGCAAGCAGAATCAGCTGACAGGTGGAGAGGAGACCCCCGGTGACAATATACCACAGCGGGCTCTCCTGCTCTGCTGCTGGGGCCTGCATGTGGCTGCCGCTGGTGGTATAACTGGGGCTGGGGATGAATGGGCTGCACACAGAGCTGGGACGGTGATAGGAGCTGGGGCTGGAGTGGCAGATGGCTCTGGGGGTGGTCATGATTGACCTCAGGTTGGGGCATGACTGGGGGGTTGGCAGGGGGTATCGATACAGTGAGGCCACACTCTGGACCCCTAGACGCTTCAGACGGGAGCCTCTTAACCTGAAACACAACAAACATGGAGGTAGGTTTGCCTGCATGTGCTTCAGGTCTACATATGGGATCAGTGAACATTAATACATCCTCTTCAAGTTCATGTCATTAGTAGTTATGTTCATATTATTCCATTGCATCACCATAGTTTGTGGGAAAACAGCATGTGTGCGTAATTACACTGCAGGTGTTAGTGATCAAACTGCAGATATAGCTTACTATAAGTAGTTGTCATAGTGTGTCATAATGGCCTAAAATAATTCAATTAAGACCATAAATGTGACTAATATAAATATTGTACATGCTATGTTCAAAAATATGGCTGCAGAAATCAAAGCAATTGTAGACAACTGTAATGATAATGCAGTAATACAAACAACATGTCAAAGTAAAAGGGACAAATGAAGAGACAAACCCCAGACAGAGAGCTTTGTTCTGGTATTTAATTCAAATAATATGTTTACTAATCTAATCAATGCAGCAGCTCACATGCATCCAGAACTGCCGGGTGAAGATGTGGTTCTTGTTCGCCCTCTGGGGCCAAATTCCAAATTCTCTATAAAAGCTTTGTATCACTGAAAATCCAAAACGCAAACCCCCATCTGTCCAGATCAACCATGTTGCCTCCCAAATACGGGGGAGTGTCAGATTGGGGGTAAAGATGCACATGCAAAAGAGGCAGACAAACACATATATGAATATAGTTTACCATTCAGAACTAGTCAGAACCATAACCTATACATGCACACAATCATGAATGCATGTTTTCTAATCACTCACACAAACACACACCTGGAAGTACATGTTGCACAGCCAGTGGTCGAGATCAGAGGAGATGAGGTCTTCAATTTTTTTAAACTGGTCCATTTGTGTGTTGGGCTCCCCCCTGAGAAGCGGAGTTTTGAACCTGGTTTGATGACACATAACCAGTAGTAGTCACTGTACAACAAGATGCATGATGAGCAAAATGCCCTTGAATATTCAGTTTGGCTACTTTATTTTTATAAATTATATTATTATATAAATATTTTTATATTTAAATTATTTAATCTGATGATTAATTATAATTTCATGTGCTGTATTTTGCCAGTAATCATAGTGATTATATGACCTGAAATACTCATAAATACTTTTATAAATACAAAGTCCTTGAGGTGCAACAGCTAACTTTGATCTGCAAATGACCCACCTGCCCTGGACCAGACTGAAGCTTGGGCCACAAACAGGAAATGCCCCCCAAGCCACTACAGAGTTGTGGCTGCTGTTTCCTCGTAGTGCAATGAGTTGAAATATCAGGACCATGGAGGGGACAACCTCGCAGGCTGCAGGTAAGATCTGCAGAAACATAGAAAGGCACAAGTCACTCACAGTTCCACTCAGGTGAACACATGCCTGCAGGCACATGATGAGTAAGCGCGCATAGACTTGCTCACAACCACGAAGCCAATGACAAACAGAAACACAGAGGGTAACTAACAGGACAGGAGCCCTCAGGGAGCCACTTAATCTACATCCTAGACTTGAATCCTCCTTTAACTTATTTCCATGTTCTTTTTAGAGCTTTCTTAACTGCCATTCTTACCGGTCCAACTCAACAAATTGCCTAAAAGGAGATGTTGGAGTGATAAAGACTGTCGACAACAAACAGAGGGTGGAGGAGAACTTGAGATTGCCGTTGTAGGCTATGGATTTACAGTTAGTGAATTTGTGATACAGCGAAGCCATCATCAATCAAACTGATGATATTAAAGGTAACTTGCATGAAGCAAAATGTATTAGTGCTTTAGCAGTCAAAGGCAAACATTCGTATTTGCTCAGAGAATGGTGGGTTTGCTTAAAAATGAACTGACAGTGAGGTGTGTGCCACTCCATCCATCACTGGGTGGAAATATTTTATCCCTTTATTAGTTGTAATGGAAAAAGCAGAGGACTTGTTTTAACACATAAATCATGCGTATCCCTCCCACCTTCATGCTGCTGTTGGTATGCATGATCGGCAGTACTGTATGACTCAGGACACAAATTTATGGAATAATAACACAGATTATGAATATTGAGGATATTCTATATTATTAATTTACTGTAAGAAATACTACCTGCATAAATAGTCATTTGTGTGCTTGTACTGCATGCATATGTTCGCATGTGGGAAGTGAGGTTTTACTGTGAGGGTTGTGAGACTGGATTATGTGCATCAGAGGGCTATGTCTGGTGGTTGGAGGAGCCTCTAAAATAACTGGAAATATTCTGTTTAAAAATATATATACATATATTTATTTATAAAAAAAGAGTGCAAGTGACCACAAAAGGGGTGAGGAAAAAATCATTACAATCATTGTGAAAGATGATTAAATGTGTTGTCAAATGTCCAACTCATCTTGCTCAGTTAACAAAACATAGGACAAAAGATTAAAAAAGGGACAGAATACAAGAGTAAATCATGGATCCCAAAACATACTTACAAGAACTTTTCATCATTTTTCTTTTATTTAAAATTTTGAATGTTACACATCTGTGCATTTGGTGTGAATACTGCACAAAGACTGTAGGCTCAACTCTTCTCAAGTACCCCCCCTTGCCCGCATATCCAAGACATCTCCAACTGAACTGCACTGTTTGTGTCTAAATCCAAAGCCAGATACACAAAGCAAAGGGTGAATGAAAAAAAAGAGCGAGCGAGAGAAAGGGAGGAAAGGAAAATAAGCTCCTGGCTTCCTCCTACCATCAATAATTCCTTATTTCCTCCTCGAAGGCACTGCAAGCACTCCTGAAATTGCATGCTATCGTGTGGGCAACAGGAGAGAGAAAACATCCAAGCCAATCCTGATAGTCTGAGACAAATCTGATCAGCATTTCCACCACTATCAATGAGGACAACAACAACAGGTTTGTCTCTAAAGTACAGCTGAGGGTTTGTGGAGGAAAGGAGGAAAGGAAGAGTGACATGAGGCATTTATCATGCTGTACTTAAACCTTTTTTTTTTTTTACCCCTGAATCAGATCCCAGGTCTGCATTCAGTTTATGCCAGCTTTTACCCCATCCTTTATGTTTGATGGGAGCCAATAGACAATATTATGTGGATGCTCTAGCAGTGAATACGCCCACCAGTACATTGACAGTGTCCACATATGCTAAATGCTCCAGCTAAGGCCTTTAGAGTTGCTATCAGAACACTGACGAAGCCCTCTCTGAGCTGGTACAAAACTCTATGGGATCAGGAGGGACACCGGATTAAGTGCCTTCTGTTTTAAGGTTTCTCTTGTGAGTCTTTTGTACTGTATTGCACACGTCAATGAATAAACACAAACAAGGATTTCTAATCTACCGGTCAATATCAACCATCCTAAATGTGTATTTGGTGTTTAAGATTACTGCAGCTTCTATAGAGGATGTTTTCCTTCATATGAAGAGGTTCAGAAAAGTGGTCATGAAATGTGCATATATTTTATCTAATGCAATCTGCTGAGTTGGTTCATCAAAAGGACTAAATGTGAAAACATGTTTAGTCTTTCATTATGCCTTGGAAGTAGAGTTTGAGATTTTTTTCTTATATGAGTTAATTCTCTATAATTTAATTTCTTTTTTTGCTCCCCCCCAACCCCCAGCCTAACCCCCACCCAAAACCCCCAATCCAGCTCAGCTAAGTTACAGATGCTCAAAGACATGTAGAAAAGACACTAAATTTTTCACTGCATTTGTACTTCATTTCAATTCCAATAAAACATTACTTCCTTATATAACTGAATAATTGATCTTGGGTTTGATTTACATGCATGGATTAAATGTCATGTTTGAAAAGTTGTTGTTTTATTCATATGAAGATTCCCGGAGAAAAACCTAGAGGCTGCGTGTGGCATATTTTCATATGCCATCTTTTACAGTAATATAACTTCTCATAACCCATTCAGTCTAGAATCTGCTTCATCTTCCCTGCAACTGATGAAACCATGGGAAACAGAAAGAGGAAGAGGGATTTGGAAATACTACGGCAAAAACAAAAAACTAAACATGCAGCATGGAAGGTTCTGTCATATTAGCACAGCTTATTTTATTGTTTGCTTCTATCTGAGGGAATTGTTTGTCTTTAAGATCACATTTCACTAAAAATTTCCATTGAATTTCACATCTAAGGCTTTATCCATGTCGTTGGAAGTGAGTGTTTTAATTCAGGGTCCCTAAATATCAAAATTGCTTTCAGATAACATGCTTATATTTATTCCATTTTGTTAGTGAAACAGAAAAAAACTCAAATATTCAAAGCAGCTTGTCCATGCATCATATAAATGAAAGGGTTGTTATTTGATAAAATTCAATAAAATTCGCAAATCACAACCTGATTTTCCGTGTTGAATGAAAACATTTCAGTGTCTATAAATTCTGCAACTTTAGTTGTGAATACCAATACAGATATGTTTTTTTTTTTTTTTTTTTAATTATCTATGCTTTGGCACACTGGAGTTCTGGCTCATCTTTTTAAGCAATTCATCTAAATTCAGATAAACAACAAGGTATTTTTGACGTCCTGTGGACTGTATTTTATCTTAAAATACTCAGGTTTTCAAATTGTTACAGTATCATGATTCATGTTTTACAGTTTCTTTTCTCCAACATCTCATCAGAAATTCCTCACCATGAACACGCTCTGGTTGATGTGCAAGTCCGTGTTGTAGAAGTGGCCCCGATGCTCAGTCGGCTCAGTGGACACAGGCCATTGTTTACTGCACCAAGCTAGGGCTGAACCCGCCAGACGGCTGTTCAGGGCCACACTGACAGTGTAGAGGCCCCTGGGTAGTTTGTCTCTGGTGGCTCTTAGGCAGCACACACACACCTCCACAGGCTGGGGAGTTGTGCTCTGGTTCACCTATAACACACAAAGTGCAGAACATGAGATCTCATTGTAAGATCTTATCAACTTTTTTTCTAGTCCTTATAATAAGACCATAGTTTCAGTTAGCAGGTAAATGTTGCCAATCTGCATTTGCTTATCAACTGCATTGAGCTAGTATTGTCATGCCTGTTAGTTGATTGTTGCAAATTATCTCATCAACATCAATCATCACACAAAAAGTAAATAGTTCACCTGCCTCTAAGACAAACAAATTGTTGACAGAGTGGAGCTAACACACTGACAAAACTTATGTTATCTAATATACATCCCCCCTGAACCACAACTTCCATCAGGAGTTTATTTATCACTCCCCCCACATTTCCTGCATGGTACGCAGGCCATACCATGAAACATTACTTACTATTAAGAAAGCATGGCCACAGTGTAGGAAGACATTTTTCTGTTGCCGCCATCAGTAGACATACAATTACTTGGTTCTTCATATTGAACTCGTAACCTCTAAATAATGCCCGGATATCAAATATGTATTTGATGATATAATCCTCCACTTATTTGGAGTCATCTTTTTGACTTCATGTATCTTTGATGAACAAGGTTTGTGTTTCTTTCCAGATGCATAGTCAAACAGTCTACTGTATGTAAGACATGCCCAGTACAGCTGCAGCTTCCATCTACCGATCTTCACTTAACAATTTAGCAGTTAAGTGTGTTTCTCAAGTACACAACCAACTAATCTTCAAGTTCAACTCCTAGAAAATAAATTTTAAGTGTAATTGGCTGGCTGGATAACTTTCAAAGTAAAAGCCTGTTTTGGATGAATGAAGCTCTATATGACATGATTGGGATGCATGGCATACGTTCAGTATGGGGATGTCACAAGAACTGATACTTACGTAACCATGTCGATGCCAAAAATTTTGACGGTACATGTTCTACAGTACCATACCTACTGAGGGCACTGATGTCTTATGTTTGAGTGATGATTGTCACTTGACAAGAGCTTCAGCCATTGTTGTGTTTACAACACAAGAGGTTATAATATGCCCTCTGAGCAGAGCTATGACTTCAGTGCAGTTTACAGTGAGTCGCTACCTGCCTAGCGTGCTAACTCCAGAAGCAGAAAAGATGTGATAGAGGCAAGAGTTAACATTGGCACTGCTTTTCTCTTATTATTAAAGTTGCATCTCTTAATGCCCATTTATTTTAATGTACTCAAATTTACACTGTGTTGATCAACTCCCAAGGGTACCTTTTAAATGTGTGTGGCAATTAAAGCCCTTGATTCTAATCAATGACAGTACCACTCAGGGGCTACATGTGCTCACAAGCACAAGCAACCACGCACTCATAGTGTGTCCAGTGTTTGTTTTACAGTCTACGGTTTAACAGTATTTTTGCACAGTGTTGTCACAGTCTTCAGTCCTCTCCCTGTCACAGGCACACCACACCACACACACACACACACACACACACACACACACACACACACACACACACACTCACACTCACACTCACACAAACACATTTACCTAGCAGCAGCAGCTGGTGGTGCCCATTACTCTGCCAATCTGTGAGGGGGGAAGGTGTGTGCTGAGCCTTGCAGTAATGCCTTCAATCTCCCTACTGTGAGCATCTTTGCATGCCAAAACAACTAAAGCATTTTAGGCAAAAGTGAAATTAGTATAACTGGTGGCAAAGCAGTTTAGCCCACACAGCTTACATTTTGGGTTGGGTGGGGGTGGGGGGGTGGGGGGATTGAATGCGGGCCTTCATACACCATCACTTGAAAGACATGTGTGCTTGCATACTGGAAAAAAGAGGAGGAAGTGGAAAAAAGAGAAGAAAGCAAAGAAATAAAAAATAATGACATCACACCGGTGTCCAATATACACTATGTATGTCTTTAATGGGTATTGTTATTATCTAGCCCTCATGCTTGCATAGGCATCGTAACAGACAGTCAAGACAGCAAGGCGAAGGTAAAAGGTGGAGTGAGCCAATTTTCCATATCAGAGGTGGTTTGTTTGCCCCAAGCCTGAGTAGTGCCTAAAGTGCCATAACATTACAGTACTCCTACAGATGAGATCAAAGGCTTGAGCAAGGCATCCTCTGTGGTTTTGCTGGCAAGCGGCCGTCCTTTCGTTGAAATATCTTTTCAGGGCTTTCCACACATTGACTGATCACACAAAATGTACTCTTAATAGAGACAGGAAATGCTGCATACAAAAACTTCTTTTCTTTCTAAGTATGGGCTAATATTCAGAGATTAAGCTCTCTCGTTAATTATTTTCATTTTAATTAGTAAATCTTAATTAACAATGAACATTTACCCTTAAAATTTTTTGGCTTCAGAATGAAGGAGGGGGGTGAAGAAAGGAGAGAATAAATATGACAATCTTTTTGGGACCTCCAGGCAGGATTACTGATGCAGGCTGCCTTAGTTATTAAACACATTCTAAATTAAATGCCTCCATGAATTTTGCACAGAAATATATTTTCATAGTTTTGCATGCCAAATGTGACATTTTATATTTCAGATTCATCTCGCTGCAGTAATTTTAGGGAAATGTCAAATAAACAAAGATTTTGTCATTTACCAAAGGAAATTACTATGCGTGGCAGGTTTGGCCATTGGTTTCTCGCTCTCTTTCTCTCTTTCCCTCTCCCTCTTTTGCCCCTTATTCTGCCTGTGCCGGTTGTTTCAAGTCAGCAAGCCATAAAAAATCTTTATCTCAGTGAAACACAGCAATTTGGGAGATAATCGAATGGTGACTGGGGGGCACAAATGCCAGTCTGAGGAATTATACCACAATCTCCCCTGCATTTACAACCTTCCTCAAAGCCAGTTGTCACCCTGGAAGGAAAGCCCCCGACTGAAGATTCATTACATCTTTAAGCCAGCACGGTGGCATGGCAGTCTCTTCCCCAGATGCAACACAACAACACACTCCTCCCACAGCTGGAGATGCTACTGCTAAAGCTGCTGCTTCCTTCTTTCCCACTTGGTTCATTTTTCTCCTCTCTCTCTGCTCCTGTTTTTCACCCCCGAAGACTCCTCTTTCCTGTTACTTAGATTCATAAAACCACAGACACCTTCCACACAAAGCAGGAAAAAAATATTGAAATATATTGCCTGGTCATGAATGATGGGGCCAGACACAGAACAAAATCCTTTGCTTTTACCTTTATTCCTCAACTGCACTCAATAGACAACAGCATTAATTCTATAATCTTCAGAGTTCAAGATAATCACAGAGATAACACTCATCTTCCACTTTAAAGTACCTAAAAACACTAGTGAAAAAAAAAGGAAGTAGATATATCTTCTATGAACATCCTTTCCTGAAACACTTTACCTAGCAAAAGCTTAATCTTGCTTTTTATCTCCATTTTATCTGTTCATATGAGAGGATTCTATCCATCAGTGTTCTCTATAACCGCTTACGCTGTCCCGCTTTTTAGTGTTACCCTAGGTGTGGTGGATATCCCACACCTAACACATTTTACTAAACTATAAGAATACAAAATCATCCATCAGCCTTACATTTCTGTCTTAATTATACTCTAATGTAATGACACTGGAAACCATCTTTATATTTTGCCAATGTTTTAAGGATATTTATACAACACATAGGCAAATATATATACCTTAGCAGTCATTAGTTCCATGGTACTGCCGCTTCCTTGTGCCTGACGTCTAACTGAAGCTCCACAGTTTCACACGCTCTACCCTAACATTCTCAGCCATATCATCTGGGTGGCTTTCTGACTTATCAGTCCTCCACCAGCACAAACTCTGGATCCATGAACTCTGACAACAAACCTATCTTGAGTGGGAAGAGGCTGCATGGTGACATCACCTTGCCATTAGTATGGTAGCAGTACCTTCTCCTATTTCTGGGCTATTATTTCTGCAGCCTACTGCTCAGCACACTTCCTTGCTCTTGTGTATGCATCTTGGAGACTCTCCTGGTGTATATCCAACAAGTAAGGCTAGGTAAGGTTATATGCATACACAGGTGCTGACAGGTGACAGAGTGGAGACACCAGCCACTGTCCCTGCCTCCAAAGTCTCAAAAGTCAACTTCACGAGTGAGCAAGTGATGAGCTGGTGCAAGCGCATAGGCAGGGTTGAACGAGTGCTCATGACAGCCCCTTGTCGTGTAACCCCAATTGTATACAAGGATGCTGTGCGATTGCGGCTACTGTTCTGTGAACAGAGCAGAAACGGTCCTTCGCAAGGAAGGTTTACTGCTTACTGATCTGTTCTGTGTACTTGTATCACATGAACATGCATGGTTTTTCTGTATGTAAGTTTTGAGAATATTTAAACACTATTGACCTGGCAACCCTTTGACAAAAGCATTTTTTTACATTGTGAAGAGGCCTTGCGATTTGGGAAAACCTCCTTTAGTAACTCCAAAATCCCAAAAAGGACCTAAGCTCTTTTACAGTACTCACTTCACTTATTTTATCATGATCCTGTACCTATGCCTTAGGCGGAAACTTGGTGACCAATACTAAATCGCTCATTGTAGCCTGCATCAGGTGTTTAAATGTTGTGGGCATATAACACAGCTCGAAGATCATCCTTAGGTACTAATAAAGGCTGTCTCTATCCTCCTCATGTAGTCTAATTTGGTAGTGACTTGTGAGGGCGATTGCTGGGAAGAATTCTGCGCCACTCAGGGCATCCAGAATTTTATCAATGCAAGTGGTCCTTGATTTCAGCACTTCTACACATTGGACTTGCACACCAGAATGACTGGTGAAACATAGGAACTCTCTCTCTTGACAGCTCATTGCGCTGGCACGGAGTGATGTGCGTGTACAAAATTAACATTTTATTCTGGAAGTCGGGACAGGATGAAGTTTTTATTTCCGTTAACTTGACGCGTTTGTCTCTACGGTTTTCAGGAGCTTGGCATTATTGCCAATGAGCGCATATGTATCCAGAAGTCAGTACATTAACACACACAAGAAGCCTATATCATGCTGTGTTTGTATTTTTAGCATCTAGCAAGCTACAGAAGGGGAGCAAGCATAAACAGAGTAGCTTTTTTCTTAAGTGGTAAGTAATTTAACATGCTAACGTTTCAAAACGAGCTCAACAAATAGCTGTTTTATGTGCAACCTGGCTATGTCTTGCTAGTTACCGGTGTGGTACGGTAAATCAATTTAGGAATTTTTTTGAGGTGAGTCATTTTTCCCCACTACACTGCTACACCAGATCTTAGGGTTCTCCCACCTCCACCTCCCACTTCAGGTCCCATTCAGCACAGGATTTCACATAATTTCATCATTTTACTGTTTTTGAAAAAACAACCCTGCCTTTTTTAAAGATTTGTAGACACACCAGGACCAGTATCTTCTACTGTGAATCAACCCTTTTAGAGACTAAGGGACATGTCACTTCCCATTTGTGTGCTTTATTTTTCCTATGAGTGTGTGTTTCTCTGTCCACAGCCACACTAGCTAACAGACCTTACCTGCCACATGGGCTGTGATGTTGAAAAGGAGGACTCTGGGAGCTTTGTCATCTGGTCGAATTTGGCCATAGCTTCTTCTTCTTGGCCTTCCCCCAGCATTCTGCGTGACGGGCTTTCGATGGTGCTGCTGCTACGTGCACAGACACACTCACATATACAACACGCACAAATATAGGAAGCTAACCCTGTTAACAGCCACCTGCATTTTGGTCTGTTGTTCCACTCTGTATCAACTCAATCTAATAACACCACAAAAACCCCCACCTGGCCTTCCTACCCCTCTCTCTCTCTCTCTCTCTCTCTCTGCCTTTCAATCTTATCAGTGGTAATGTAATAAACGGTTGCTTCGCTCTGTCTCCTCGCCACCTCTCTTAATTCCTCAAAATAAAGCAATATCACAGGGGCCCTGGCCTGCCTGTGACTGGGGATAAGATGCTTGTAAAAGGAAGGATAATTCAGCAAATAAATGCTCGGCATCAAAGGCAGGCACTGGGTCTTTCTTTCTTTTTTCTCCCTCCTCTCTGTTCGCCTATCAAAAGTATTACATGTGCTTTCATCAGTTCACAACAAGGCACAGTGTGCTTCCTAATGCAATTACTCGACCTCCATTAAATCAGAAACAGTGGAAACAAATGAATTACACATTTGTTACAAAAACCACAAGTCAGCTCCACGTCTCGTCTTTATTTTTTTTTTCTTTCATAGGCTTGGGGAGAGAAAAAAGTGAAATCATTTCTCATCCAATTTCAGGCAGATGTAGCCCTAGGTGATGCATAGAAAGTCTCCCATGTCTAATAGCCACCCACCATTGATATCAGAAGGAATTTACAGGGTTCGAGGCTGTCGAGAGGAGGTCATCTTGCCAAACTCCGATCCACATTCATCTGACAAGGCTGGTGTCTGACAACCACCCACCCATAAAACAACCAAACACAGGAGAAGATACTGATGTGTACAGTAGTTTCTTGATTTTATCATGTCATCTTGCATGGTAGTCCATAATTACTAAAAACTTAAACATGCTAAGTGAATTGCCTATGGGGCTCTCGCTATGAGATGTGATGTGTGATCCTAAAGTGGATGGACCAAGAATTGATGTGCCTCCAAGCCTCCAATGACATGAACAGATTTCTATTCCCCCAAGCCAAACTACCCACAATGCAATTCCTGCTGACAGGAGAAACCATGCAGAGTATATATGAATTACATTCCTTTTGAACGTCAGTGGGAATACAAATGGTTTTCACACAAGTAGTGATTACAGTCATGTGACATCAATTGTACATATGGAGAGAAATATGAAATGGGCTGGACTTACCACTCAAGCAGTGTGTTCAGCCTGGGTTGTGGTGCTTCCTCTCCTGCTGCGTCAGAGTCTCTTTGTGAATAGGGATCCTTTGAAATATTAAAGTGGATATATTAACACACAGAGTTAACGCGTTAACCATCATTAACTTTATCAGCTAATCGGCATTTACAATTTACACCACATCAGTCTAAATTATATCGTGAGATATTAATTTCTGTGACTGACTGTATTGACATATTTTTAAGCCAAATTTGTAACCATCAAGAATTTGATGGGTTTCTGTTATGGAATGAAAAAAAAAAAAAAGATTAATGTGTTAAGACCATAAAAGACTTATAAACAGTATTTAGTCTCAAAGTTTATGTCCTGAGGGTGGTTAGACCTATAACTAAAAAAGCAACACATCCTTCATACAGCACACGTACAATACATGGACCTTTACCTTAACATTACCAGTAAAGAAAGCCATTATTCTCTTCTTTCTCTTTGCCCACTGTCTCCTCTTCCCTGGTCCCTTCAGAGCCGCTCGCTGAAAATACATGTAAATACACATGCAGACTTTCTTTAGAGGCAGCTTTATGAAACAGTGCAGTGCTCCATAATAGCAGAATTGAGCACAAGGAGCAACTGCAATCTGCAGGCAATCTATACTGAGCCAGACCCTAAAGACATGTAGCGTTTGATGAGTATTTCTGCCAGTTTTACATTCAGTCAGCACATTCACTCTCCCCATTCAGACGCACCGACACTGCTAAGTGACAGCGTCTCGCTCTGTAGAGGCTTTGTACAACAGAATAGAGAAAGAAGAAAAACACTATTATTTTTAAAATAGATGTGAAATCTCTGGTGGATAATGTGTTTTCAATGGGAGGTGGGTGTGGAAACAGTAGGAGAGCGCACACATATTGTGACAGAATAAGATAACACTGATCCCAATACTGATACAGTACACAGTAGATGCCACTGATTATCCAGTGAGAGAGAATGAGTCAACTGTTGCTGTGGTTTCCAATTGAGGGTAAGACATTGCTGAACCATTTTTTCCCAATTAAGTTTACTTCCTATTCATATAATTTGATACTCCTACTCTCCTTTCAAGTGAGATTATAACTATAAATACAGTGGATAGAAGTTCTGTATTCTGTGTACACATGCGTTGATGTTTGGGTTTCTCTGCGATCTAGATTTACCAACACAATGGAACCCCCATCTTCTTGTATCCACTCCCATTTCTTTTTCTGACTGATGGAATACAAACACTTGTTTTGAAAGAAGCTTCATATCTTAATGCTAGTTCGCAAAATCCCTACTCCCCAGCTGGAAAAAAAAGGTAGTCACGCTCTATTTTCCTGAAAAGTCCCCAAAATTAGTAAAGAATGAAAAAAATTCAGCTTCTGTCAGAAACAAATGCAAAACAAAGTTCAAAGACAGAAGAGAACTGTCTCCACAAATAAATTAATTATGTGAGGATATCCTTAGATCATGGAGTTCTGTATCGAAATCCATGCACTGATTTTTGAGGTGAGGATGAGTGAGTTATATAAACTCTGAAATACCTTGAATGCATGTTGTATGAAATCTAATTTCACATGAGTGCATTCAGCTGAGATTGCGACCTTGAGTACTGAAAATGAAATGCAGAACTTGTGTCAAGTTAATGGAGGAGAAATAAGGTTAGGGACAAAAAGTAGAACAAAGAAGCAAATATGGGAGGAAAGAGAAAGAAAATTAGGAAGCCAAGTAAGTAAAACACATAGACACATTGCCTTCTGAACAGACAAAAACAGATAAATGTACACGCAGACATGAACGCACTCTAGGTCCATTAGCCAAAGCCAGTGATACACACTATAATGGACATGGCTGATGTGCTGGTGAGTATGCAATGATGACACAGATATTCCTCTTTGTAGCCCTGACCTGCTGCAGTGAAAGGCTGCCAAGCGTGATCATGTCAGGCTGAACACGCTCCCTCAGCTGCTGGGCGTAGTGGGGGATCACCTCCTCAGCTATCCTCACTGCAAGAAGTAATACAGTGGCATCAAAAATGTTCAAATGTTTATCAAGAATAACTGCAGTATTATACAAAAATGTTTTGTCTATTCACCAACAGACAAAAAATTGAATTAACTTCCTGGAACAATTCCTTAGCTTTAATGATTGATTCTATATTATGTATGCACAAAGCAAATACATTTCACAGTATCATACGAAATTTAAAAGTGAAATTCAATACTGACAAAACTAACATAATGCCTCTCCACATAATACAAAATCAAATAAAAGGATAGCATTACTTTTTACAGTGCTCTCTCTGCCCATTACCATCCTCCCTGCTTCAAATCCACCTTCTCCTCCCAGCCCAGCACTAGCCTCTTCCTGGGTTTTGGCAATGGTATGGGCCTGGGAGGGCCTGGAGCCCGAGGCATGACCACCACCGTGGAGCAGCAGTCGCTGTTGAAGCACCGGATCACCCGTCTTCACCTCCAACACCTCCTCATCCCTGGAGGCTTGCAACGTACCTGGAGAGATACGCATCAGTGGGCATGCACAGACACACACACAGACACACACATGAATCAGCACACATAAACATCAGAGCATGCATACACATGCTGATGGCTGCGTATACTTAGCACATCCAGACACAGCCACACACACACCAATTTGTATATGTATATAAAGACATAAATGCAAGTGGACAAGGTACTCTGAAACAGTAACTCACTCAAACATACAATGTAAACAAAGTATCATAGTTACACTCTTAGGGATTTTTCATAAATCAGATCATGTTTTTAATGTATTCAAACTGAGACAAAACTGTAGTTCTACACATAGGCACTAATACTGTGGGTGCTTCCAAACCCGAACACCCATGGAGAATGCCAAGACTCATGTGCTGGAGTGTAACATTGGTGCCAATTTTACATTGATATGATAACCCAAACACAATGGTTGCTTGACTGGATCAGCCATGGAGACAACGCTGTGGCTGTTGTTTCACTGTCAGGCCCCTGCCCCTAATCTAACCACCAATCTGATGCAATCTCGCATTTACCACACTCCACCTGACAGACACACTGAATGAGCACGGTATAGCGTAGTCAAATTAAACACCAATACAGGGCAAGGCTGACTGGAAACTTATTTTGACCAGAGAGATATTGCCTCTATAAAATGGACAAAAACCACAGTAGCAAAGCTGGACAAAAGAAAGGACGGACAAATCAAGCTAACTGGAAAATAAAATACCCATGGATAGCTTATAACACAACAAAAAACAAGGTATTCTGTGAAGCTTGCAGGACAGTAAAGACACAAGTCCCCCCCCTTCCATTAACAACACATGAAAAATCTGATTCCACGAAAAGTTAACTGCATCGAGCTGCAATAAGCATTGCTAATGTGGGTGTAAATGTTGCCGCTTCTATTTCTGCCAGTACGCAAAAAACAGATGGCTGATGCCAGAGTAGCTTTGTTGACAATTCTATCCTCTGTCCAATATCTTTTGTGTCAGGGATTGTCCATTCGAGTAAAAACGAATGAGGAGTCCAATTTGACCCAGTTGCGAGCTAAAGATATCCCAGAGTTATAGTCATGGCTGGCTCGTAAGAAGAGCATCATTATCAATTATTTTCCCATGATGTGCTGAGAATGCTGATTGAAGAAATAAAGTGTGCTGAGTTTTTCTCTGTGAGTATGGACGAGACAGCCAACATTACAGTAAAAGAGCAGGTGTCTGTCTGCTTACTTTTTGTGGTGAAAAATCTGGAGCCAGAAAAACTTTGTTTGGATTTTATAAGAAAAAAAAGAACAATACACCCATTGCACTATAGGCCTACATGTTTTGATTTTGGTTGTGCATATGTTGCCCAAAACATGATAGCATGCATCAGAATTTCCCAAAGCAACTCACTTGGGTCCAAGTGACCGTGTCAAAGGCTTCTTTACAATCCATTGCTGCAAACTACAACACACTACTGGAATTTCTTGAGGACCTGAGTTTAAAGGACAGAGGTGACACAAGCGATAAAGCTAGTGGTCTGCTTTTGCACCAGCAGGACTTTATCTCTTTTTTCTCATTGAAACTCATGCTGAAATTCTTTTCTTGCATGGACACAGTCAATGTTGCACTCCAAAAGAGCCAGTTGCACCTACAGCTAGACAGATAGTTGACATGCTCAGAGAAGCCATAAAGTACCTTTGTGAAGAAAGATTCCAAGAATTTTGGGAAAACACTACTTCAGCAGCACAACCCATGGAGAGCCGATGTGCCAAGACCAAGAAAAATGCCCCATTGATTGGAAGATGGAGGTGTGTTGCCACACAGCTTTCAAACATCAGGCACAATAGCAGTATTTTGTTATCACGGAGAAAGCATCGGAATCCCTGGATTACAGATTTATTCCTTCTGCATTCAAACACATGCAAGATGGTGAGGATTGTGTGACTGAAAAGGGCGACTGCAAAAATATCATGCAGACTCACTGCATTATGTGTATGGATGTAGCAAAAATGATGAAGAGTTTGTCTAACTATTCTTTCAAGATGTAGTGGACTTCCTGAGAGGTGATCAGGGAGAGCACTTGAGGACCATGTGCCAGAGATCACCAAACTAGTAAAATTTGCATTTAACATGTAAAATTTGAATGTAACATCCTGAAGTTCAGAAAGGTAATTTTAAGATCTCTGGTCCACAATGGGACAGGCAAGACTGAACCATGCTGCTGTATTGAACTGTCACAAGAATATGTCATGAAGATGAATACATCAAGCACACAGCTACAAGGGCACTTTCCCTATAAAGAAGTAACGTCAATGGCGAGTGAAAAAAAAAAGAAAAAGAATATGTAGCCATGTGGGCTATGTGGGCCCTATGTGTTGGTGTTGATGGTTAATTGACTGTATTTTGACTGTGGGTTGGTATACTTTCTTTCAGTGTGTAACAACATTGCCTATTATAACTTGTTTGGGTTGGATTGTGCAGTTGGTCTATGATTTTTGTTCATGTGTGCCTCTTTACTGAACACTTGCAGTGGCAGTGATTATTACTTTCTTTGCATTTCATGTTGTGTATCGTTAGTTAAATTTTTGTTCTCCAATCACTCTGTGTGTGTGTATGTTATTGGTTGTCGCTATTAATTTCCTATGGTGCTGAAATATGTTCATTTGACTACCTTTTCTGTATAGCACCAAGGCATGTAGGCTATGGTTTGAGTTTATCATGGGGCATGGGGGTGGGTCACCTAACACAGAAACATAAATTGGCACCTATTGTTCTACATGCTAATGAGAGAATGACCCCATTAGCCTCCTTTGCTTTTTTTGCTAATAAAGTTAAGAGCAGATGTAGAACAGGGTACAGGTTGAACTGATGCTGCAAAAGTGCAGATATCTAATCCATGCAAGGAATCACAGGAAGATGTAGTGGCCTACCTTTTTCCATATTACTATCTAAGATACAACCTGTCTCCTAGAAATTAAATTTTTATACAACTAAACTGCAACAACAAAAACATGTTGTAGAAACGTAGTCACTGTCTATATTATATTTAGAGGAAACATATTTTTTGAATGACTGAAGCACTACGGTGCACTAATGATTGTTGTGGATAGAATACAAGGCGCATGGCTCAGACTGCTGTTTGCATCCTGGGTCCTGTCTGTCAGTAGGTTTAGGAAATAAAAGCACTCCAGATTAGGATGAGGAAACCCCACCACATTTTTCCTCTAATATTAAACAAGTGCTGTGGATGCCTGAACATAGCCATAAAGAAGTTTAACTAGAAGGGCACTCAGAGAGTGCAGACCTCTGCCAAGGCCAATGAGAAACAACATACACCAGATTTCAGAGAAAAAAAAATCACATTCATAGTAAATGATCTGGATTTTAATGAGTTCTTCCCTGGCCCATGGCTCCACCAAGTTCAGTGCAAATCGGTTCAGTTCCTTTTGCATAATCCTGCTGACAAATAAACGGACATGGGTGAAAACATAACGACCTTGGTGGAGGTAATAATGCTGTTTACAAATGGATGTTGTACTGCAAGATATTCTGACCGATTACAAATACAATGTCTATATACATTTTACTGTTCAATAATATTTGCAACTTGCCAAGTATCAAAATTGACCATGTTTCTTGCCGTAATGTAAAATAGAATCCACTTGCAATTATATTTCTGAAAAAAGGTATTTGCTGTTGCAGTTTAGTTGTATAGAAATTAATTATTTCAGGAGACAGAGTTGGATGAAGAAAGTGTTTTAAGTGGTCGGTGCTATTTTAGTTAAAAATTTGTAAGAATATTTTATTTTCTTCACACAAGACAGTTCAGTTTTTACTCGTCAACCCAAGTTTCCATCTGCACAGTATGTGAACTAGTTTCTTGTTAGTAACCTAGTATTTGTTCCTGAAAGCAGAGAAGCATTATCGACTGTAGCTAACATGCTTGCTGTGTGTCTTAACAGTTTTAACAGAAAGCATTTAGGTATTCTTTGAGCATCTGTGTATTCATCGTGTGCAGTCCAATATGTGTAACAGCCAGAGCTGTTATCACTGCCTAATGCTTTTCACATAGAAGATGATATCAGTGCCTAACGCCTTGCAAAGAATGAAAATGAAGAGAATACCAGTTCTGTGGTCTTTCATCTCCAAGCCAAAGCAATAGAATGCGTTGAGATAAAAAGGAGGAGATCTTAGACTGACAGACAGGGGATTTCTCCAGGATTTTTCTTTATGAAAAAAATGTCTACATCACTGGCCACTGTCCATTTCATTAATATTTTGTCTTATTCATGCTCTCTTCTTGTGAAATGTGTATGGTGCTTTGTGGCAGGCTGTAAAAACAAAGACAAAAGCATGAGAAGCAGTCAAAAAATGTCAGGATCAATACTGACATATACTGAGCTGGTTCTACAGCTGCAAAGAAGACTTGCAGCCTACACCAGTGGGAGGCATCCATACAACAGCACAAGGTGATTGTCTTGAATTCTGTTGTAGCTTGGTGAAGCACTAACTGGCAGTCATCACAGTTGGACTCCAACATTACAGAAGTAAGAGCTCTCTCTCTCTCTCGTTCCTTCCCTGTCTCTCAGCCTATTGCATGGAAGAACAGTTAATCCAAGAGCCTCTTTACTTTTTCTGTGGGATTTCATGAACATTCAAAGACAATGGATGGGGTTGCTAATCTCAGTGGTACAGCTAAATCCAAGACAATGGCAAATAATACGAGTCGGCTAAATTCCACCATGTTGAAGCGGGCCTAAACCCATCACTTGTGCACTGGAATTACAAGGGAAATGTGCGTCATGTCAACAGGATCTGGTGCAACTGTCTTCACCCAGAACAATGCTAATCTTAAACCACCTCAATGTTGCCTGGTTGGCTACATATTTAAATGAAACTGAGCTAATGAGAAAAGGCACGCCTACTGTGAGACAATAGTTGTGCTTGGAAAGCCCTGACTACTGACTGCGAGGGTTCGTTTCTAGTCTCATTCTTTGTTCCATGTTAGTGCGGCTTTCGGTGAAAATGTAGCATTGTATCTTTGTTTGGGTTGTATATTATTTCACTGTCTTGAGCTTTTCTTAAAGACACTGTACCTAAAGACTTGCAGTCCTCAGTGGCACTGTTGTTATAACTGTGCAAACTGGTTCAAGTTTGGTAACTTTGGTAATTTAGTTGATGTTGATGTTAAAAGATAAAGTTTTTATTGATACATCACTGTGTGAATTAAAAGACAAAAGTGGTTCTGAAGTGTAATAATAAAATGAACACACTACAGCTTAACAACATTAACCAGCAGTTACTCCAGCCAGAATTGGAAAAATGTTACTTCAAATCATATCATTTTTTTACCATATGTAAACACATGGTCTTGACAGGAAAATAAAGTTATGGCATATCAATAGAATGGGGATCACATGGGATTAAATACACTTTACATGTCTCAAATTTTAATTACCTTAAATTAAAGTGATGTAATGTAATGGTAAAGTAACTGTACTTCATTAAAGCGGTAAAATACCTATCTATGCTATTTACATTAGAGCCAACAAACAAACTGCTTCCAAAATAATAAGATACAGTAGTGCATTAATATGAGAATACATACCAGGCACATCTATGGAGGTGTTGTCCTCATCCAGCAGTGTTGCCATTTTTTGATACAGTCTGTTTTCATCTGCATTTAATATTGCTAGAGGTTAAAACAATTATAAAATGAATACACCTTCATTGGTGCTGGGAAATTACATGCATTTGTGTGCTTCAGAATTACTTCCTACTTATCATACAAGTCAATCTAAACCACATCTTAACATACAAACCAGACATATTAGTCTTGGCTGGAGAGGGGTGAAAATCAAGTGTATGCAGAGAAGTAATGAAATAGGAGCATTAAAATGCCTGTTAGATGGCCTGTCATCATGTGATGAGATTTGGTTTGGTGAATCCTTTGATATTACATGGCAATGATATCCAAAAGATACAGGTGAAATGGCTTCTCCATTAATAGCCATGTTTCATTATAACATGCATATTACTTGGCTCCCAAGAGCTCGCTTTTTTATAGCCCTACATTTGGATGGGGCCGCAAACTATTGATATGGCTCTATGGTATCACTTGACAGGGGAGAGGATATGCCATGGTGAAATGAAAACTGACCAATGATACGTGACCTTCAACAATGACAAGCAAGTTGGGTAGCCAATCTAGTGATGCCATCATCACTAGACTTGGTGTATTTACACAGACTGTCCTGCTGTCTCAAATGGTCTGCTAGTAGTGATCTCTCTCACCTCACTTTAATGAACCGAGGAGAACTATTATGACAGAGAATGGCATACTTAATTCCAGCTCATCTTCAGCGCTGACCCCAGCCATCCTGCAATGTCTTGGGTCTGTCTGCTGTGCCGGCGACGGGTCAAAGTAATTTTGGGCACGTTCATCTCCTGTGTAAAGTGCGACAGGAGAGAGAATGAGAGGAACAGGGGTTGGGAGTAGGTGGGGGTGGGTTGGGGAAAGGAAGAGGGGAGTTGTACAGGTTCAGGTTAGTGGTTATTAGAAGCACATGAAGCAAAATGTTAATTTTGAAACCCACTCTGTCGAAGGGCAGGGGCAGCGGCTGCTACCAGATAAGGCAGAGCTAAGATGAGACAGGAGTACAGAGGCAGAGAGAGAGAACTGGGAAAGAGACTGCTGGGTTTCTCAGTACGCCTCTCCATGGCCTGCGGTGCTCTGGGGCCTAATTAGCATGCTGCAAAAGGTCACGGCAGGCAGTCTCTTAAATACGATCGCCATATGTTTGCCGTGTTCAAAAGGAACTAATGAGAAAGTCTACAAGCTCAAAAGTACCTGGAATTTCAAAGACAATACCTTCTAAATACTCTAAGGTCAGTGGCCTGGAGGACTGGGCAAGTTTGGAGGAGCTGATCCAAAGGAAAATAACCTGAGCCCATGTCTCATTGACTTCTTATTAGCAATCACTGACCTATGGGTATCAAGTCTGCTCCACAGAGTTTATGGGAATCCAATGGCTCCAGGGCCACCAAGCAGCTTTCTTAACCCCAAATCATACTCATTACAGGCCTTGAATATTTCACTCCAATCTAAATTGCTTTACTTGTATTTCTCAGGTTGTGGGGCAAAAAAATGCATGGTGCATTAAATCATGTTATATATTCCACACAAGGATTGCCTTTATAGATGTCTGAGGGTATTGGTGCTTGGATGCATAAAAATGCAAGTAAGTGTGTTTGCATAGGATCACCCCTGGTCCACTAGGCCACTACCCAAAAAAGCTCACTGTGATTCTTTCGTGCTCACATGAAATATCTCCATGAGGTTTTCACACTCTGTCCTTACTTTAAGTCAGACCGAAATCCTTATTAAACAAGGAGCAGCCGTATGACTCCTCAATGGCACCATAAATTGACTGTGAAATTCACGTTAAATCCCTCTACATCGTTAACAGAGAGTTTGAACAATTTCTGCGCAAATAGCTCTGAGGTTATGAAACCCTTTTTTCAAACACAAATTTGCATAATGGTGGTAGCTTCGTGGATCGCCTTTTGAATCATATCTGTGATTTACCTAAATAGTCTGGCTATCCTCCAGTTCATCTCTCTAATGAAAATATAAATTCTCTGTTCTTACATGAACAATATCAATAATAGCACTTCTTGCCGGTCAGAGTTGGTCTTAGTAGAGAATGAGAGATATGAAAGATTTTGGTAAAGGGCAAATAGAAGTGTCAAAAACAGGAACCATTGCTGTGATCTGCTAATAAAGGCACACAAGTTACATAGTGCCTATTCACACCGCACAATAAAAAAAGTGTTTTTTTGTGGGGCCAATTTTGCTTCTTGTGATTTATAGTTTGTTTATGTACATATCATATTTGCACAATTACCACAAAGAAATGAAGTTATAAACCTATAAAACACAGTGTGTGATAAATGTATACAATACTCTTTGAGATATGCATGTGATGAGAAGCTGCAACTCTACTTGAGACAGCCCTGTCAATAGTACATAAGTAATAGAGTATGGCATCTGGTTTGATTTTCATTTCTAGTCAATAGAACAAAAGAGAAAAAAATAAAATCAGCAATTTATCTCACCTAATCTCAAATATATGACAATATATGTTCAAAATAGTGGATAAATGTACCTAATGTAGAAAAAAACTTTTCACTGACTTGGAAATGGAAAGAGGAGGGACGGAAAGAGGAAAGAGGAAGCTGAAAATGCATCACTTATTGACAGTCAATGTAAAGGAGTGAGCAAGATAGTTTCTGATCCCCTTGTCCAGCTCCAGTATTAGTCTCAGTTATCTATAGTTTAACAGTAGAAAGTTACAACGTCTCTCTAAACTCCTCAAACCAGACAGCGCAGACCACTGTCTCTTATGTTTGCAACTTGACATTTGCTATGTACTGGTCAGTGTTTTCAACACCAAATTAAATATAAGGGTGAAAAGCAAAAAAAAGCAAAGATGATGGCTTCTGCAGGGGTTGATTACCATGCTAAACTGAGTTTAGAATGATAATTTTCAGCCAGTTAGAGTTTTATTGATTACTTGTTCAGATTTAACATTATTTGTCCACATCATGTGAGTTTATGGTGCGTCATTTTTGTTCATATGTTAGCCAGTTCCACACACCAAGTGTAACCCTACCTTTTGTGCATGGAAATAGCTGATAATAATTACTCGCCATGCACAGCAAAAGCAGAATAAACCACATTAAAACAAGAATCTAACATATGACTCATCCCTGAGAAAACTGGCATGCTTGCAGCCTTGAACACATCCTTTACCATCCTTTACCATTTACCATCCCATTCCTCAAGAGTTCTCCCTGACATACTGAATTATAAGGGGGCATATTGGTGTGCCTGATTGGCCTTAAGCTGTGTTTTGGGGGCGTTCTGAGTACACCACACAGACAGCGGATCGGCTTGGTAGCATAGTAGCATATGTAAATGCACTCTCCTATGACTCCAGCCCACCACAAGGCATGTAGCCGAGAGTGGGTGTTAAGGCTGATTGTGTCGAGGGTACTTCAAGATAGAGAAAGAACACCCACTACTGAAGCGTTCTCCAGCAGAGGAAGAAGTTATACGAGGGTTGCTTGTTAGGACACGCTTGCTTTGGAATGCAGGAACCAAGGGCCTCTTGAATGGAGAGAGAGAACGAACGAGAGAGTGAAAGAAAGGTTAGATCAGGAACACATCTACTGTCAACAAATTTGAGGCTAATGAAGAATGAAGCTTCACCTCTTTCTTTGGCAGGGGCTTGCAGCTCCATTTTTTTTTGGTGAGCTGCAAGGGTGCTATCTGGCCTGTCACCTCGAATTTCTCTCCCCAGCCAAACTGGAGGAACGGAAAGCTTGGCACTTCTTTCTCCATCGAAGGCTGGGTTTTCTATGCCCACCACTGCAGCTCTCTCTTCTTTCCCTGACAAAATAAGTAGAAACATGAAAAAAAAAATACAAACAGTGACATGATGAGGCTATACAACAGTTGGGTCAAAGTGACTTGTAAAAAAAAAAGGAGAAAAAAAGGCATATAATATAATAATAGCAACAAATTTTTTGTGATTTCTGTGCCCTAAAATGTTCAAGCGCATCCCCCTCAAATGACACTAAAACACATTTAGGTTAAAATTAAATCAGAATCTTGCAGGAGAAGAAAAAAAGAGAAGAAGAAGAAGAAATGATTAAAATAATTACAAATTGCGCCCTGACAAGCAAGAGCAAAATTTAGCCCAAAGCCATTTGTCTGTAATTAGTTAATTAATCCTTACACAAATTATGAGCAATAACTCATCAAGCAGGACTCACCCATCAGAAATTCAGCCGACTTGGATTTCTTCTGCTTAGGTTGCTGCAAAGCCTTCTGCTGTAACTTCTGGAGGGAAATTGTTAAATGAATAAATTAGCTGCAGAATGAAGATCATCATTTATGATCCGCAACTAACACAGTATTTTAAATATGGGATGACACTGAAATGTCATTTAATTTACATCGCTGCTAAAGGGGTCAAGCACTAATTGAACAACAGGAGTGGAAAAAAATTTAATCATAAATAGATAAGAAAAGTTGACATGAATGTGTAATGAAGGTCACATTAAAATACTTCCTCCTTGTTTTTAAAATGAATGGGCACCAACACTCTCTCCTGGAAAATTATGCGTTTTTACACCGGCTGCATTAGAGTACACCGACATGGTATTCAAATAAATATGTAAATCCAGAAAAACTCCTCATTACTTTCATTCACATGAACTCAACCTAAAAAGTCTCAAAGGAGAGAAAAATAGTCTTTAAATAACATCATGCCAGGTCCCGTGCATTTAGTAAAGCTTGGAGAATTTTCACTTAAGATTATATATGTAGTCTATATATATGTTGTAGTATATTGTCCTACACTAGTACAGTATATATAATAATGTTGTAGGTGGTCTACACTAGCATGAAATGGAAAGAAAATGAAGAAGGGATGGATGAAAGCAAGTATCGGTTTCTTTGAAATCAACAGTATGTGGAACAAACTCTGCAGTCCCACATTTCTCTCATTTCTGCGGACAAGCAGAACAATAAGAAAGCTGATAAAAAAAGGCATAAGTAGTTGTTTTCGTTATGGATATGTTTACATAAGAATGCACCATATAAAAGAGCTCTGTAGCTCAAAGCGTATGGAGCTTTTTAAGCATCATTTTATGCAGATTTCAATGATGAACTGTGCTCATGCCCATGAACATCATGTATTTGTATACAATATTTAATTTCAAAGACAAAATCAAGGCACAGAATGGGTGGGGAGAGTATTTCAACTCTAAATGACAGAGCAATTAAAAAGAGGAGGACTACATCCAGACCAATCTGGTATGAGGAGTTTTTGTAAATCTGTTTTTACATTCAACAAGCCCTACAGCAAGACATTCATTTATACCACTGAGATTAATGCTTATCTAATTGTAACTTATTTAAAAACCATTTTCTTTTCAACTGGGTACCAATCAGTTTTTCTGAATTTCACTCATACTGTGGAGTATGAGACCGGCAAATGCTGCATCAGTGGGGATTGTTGCTGTGTGCTTTTTTTTTTTTTAATTATTTTTATTTCATCTTTACACACCTTCCTGTAAGACAAATATTGTTTTGCATACAGTATGCAAATTGAGAATCTCTCTGGCACAAATATGGGGAAATTAGTCAGGTTACTTTACTAATAAGAAAATTGTGCACAATCACCATTTGTTTTGTATTATACCAGGACACTTAAACAATATTGTGTTGTAAACTAAAGCAGTTATTTAAATACGCTGCATGACATTTGCATTCATTATATGGTATTAAAATTTTGATCGTTATTGGAACATCACAGCCAGTTCTGAACCTCAATGAAGACATTTGAAATAACGTCCCTCAACAGTAAATAGCTTAATTAAGTTTTATCTCAGGCTAAACAAATGTATTTAGTTTATCACCTCTAGATCTAGAATGTGTAGCTGCCTGTAATACATACATGTAATGCAGACAGTTACATGTAACATCAGTTAAAATTTTAAGAATATTACCTGAGATTATTTTTCTTTAAAATTTTTCTATAGTCATTTCCCTTGTTACATTTTTAAATTAGTTTATGTCAGTTCTGCTCTGGGCACTATTTTTGTTTTTGTCTCATTTCTGACAGTGACAATTTCTGGCAGTATGCAAAGTGAATTAGCTCCATGTCCTGCAAATGTCAATAAGTCCTCTGATTACTATGAATGTATTCTTGCCTTAAGTTCAGTGAAAAAAAAGCTTAGTAAACACACCAGGGAAAGTACACAGAAGGAATGCAGTAGCTTCATACACCCCAGGCCTAATGCTTTGGGTCATTGTCACTAAAATCTAATCCACACAGCACATGTGAGCCTTTCTGTCTAGAGAGCTAAGAAAAATGCCAAGTTCTCATCTCTTTCCCTAGACCCCACTGACATTGACAGCATGCTCCTTGTAATAAAAGGACTGTTGTTTAATGTGCCATAACTGGATGGAACAGCAGATGTTGCATTTCTAAAACGATAAACAACAATTCAATCCTGAGGGAAGAAAGGTATCATAGAGGTTTCTGAAATAAGCTGAATTTGAGCTTAAAGAAATGGCCATTTAATAACTAAGAACTATGATAACAGAAATGTAAACTGGCTCATTGTAGGCTGCGATTTTGTAAAAAATGTGCCTGTCACATTGCACTTAAATATGTTACATTTTTTGTGCCGCATCAAAATCACCTGCCAAGAAATTTGTGTATATTACAACATACATATAAAGTAGCACAACGGAATAGCCTCTGAGTTTATTCTCTTGTCATTTGAAGGCATCTACACATAGTACTTCTTCACTATGTGAACATGAGAAAAAAATAATTTATAACTGGTGACAAAAAAATCCATGGCTTTTTTTTTTCTTTCTTTCTTTTTTAAATGTGATTGTTGTCAAAAGGAATTGAACGCAACAATTCCTTGTTCAGTTCTTGCTGCATTCACAGGCATAGCTAGAAGGGTTTGGGGAAGACCGCTTGCTGCTAGGGGCTGGTGGGCACAGACAAGCTAGAAAGTGAATTTTGCATACTGTACGGATCATCGCCCAGTTCAGCCCAGTCACATTGAATCTGCCATCAACCAATTGTGCTTCATGAAACCGTCAACCCTCATTTACGTCTGCCTGTTTTCTTCCCCACTCTGCTGTAAACAAGGCCCCAGCTTTGAGATGTCTTCCTCTGTCCCTGTGAGCATGATTTGCCAGGGGAGTGCAGACAACCTCGTCTTTAGAGAGCTACTTCAAGCTACCATTTCCAGACAAGCACCCTCTGCACCAGGCAAAGGAGTCAAGGACAAGAATGCTTCTGGAAATGACAAGAGTCTTAAGAGATTCACATAGAGATCACTGCGCATGTTTTGTCTCTTCCTTTAGTACTTAAAAATTCCTGATTTCAGGTTTGTGTTTTTGTCTCTGTCTCTGGTGTGGTCCTTATAGTGGCAAATTTCAATGTGAATAAATGTATACACATATTGACAGCCTAATAAAATCATGTCTTAATATAAATGAATATACATCTTAATGGGTTGTGATGAAATCATAAAAGACATGATAAAGATGAGAGTGAATACCTTGCTAAATCAATAAAAACATAAAAGTTGATTTTGTTTTCATGTTTATAAAGTCTCCTTTTATCTATCAAAATAATTAAAATGGCCATTTCAATAAAATGTCATAAAAATAATGAATACATCTACAAAGCATCTTTATTTAAATTATGAAAGATAAGGTTAGCATTTCATTTCAAAGGCATACAAAGCCCAGTTCTACCCTTAAAATGTGAAACCATCTTAATTTATAGAGCAGCCTTATACGTGCACAGTGATTTTGACCCAACAGTTTCTTATTAAACAACGACCGCGTCAGTTGGTGTAGACAGAAAACATAATTAGTATTCAAGCTTAATTAATCTACGCTGGCCCCCTTTAAGTGAATTAGTCAATTATTTATGCATGTGTGCTCCTTTGATGCTAACAGATTATGTATGTTACTGGGAAAAACCTTGAAAAATGACTTTGAAAACTTTCCACCATAAAATGTCACTACAAGCTTCCGCACTCACTAAGAAATGTCTGTGAAGACCATGAATAATTATGAAAAAAAACCTTAATGGACTAAACTGCCAAACTTCTACAAATTTTTATTATTGCGAAATCACCATACCAAATGTTTTAGCGCCAGTCAAGTAAAACATTGCAATTATCTGTCCAAAATCCAGTGCAAAAGACAAAATAAATCAGCCAAATATGTACTTTTTTGTGCCCTAATGCGCGGAATGGAAATCTAACACAGGTCGGATCAAGGTCTTTCCTGGGATCATGGGAACTCCTTGGGATTTTCAAGAGCCTTTTTGTTTTTACCCTTGAGAACCAGGCACTGGCCTCTGCACCCCTCAATCCCCAACTGAGAACCCAGAGGCAGCGCGGAGGAATGCTAAATGTCAATGGTCAGACTGCACCAGCACCTTCAGAGTGAGAGAGAGAGAAATGGAGGTATATGGCCTGACCTCCTTGTGCTCAGCTACGCTTATATGAGGGGCCAGAAGTGAAATTGTACTCACACTGCCAAAGGTGTCCATCTCTGCAAACTGCAAAAGATCATCACTGGGTGACCGTGATCTCTGAACAATGGCAAGACTGCAAAACATAATGTGTGAAAATATGTAAGAAGTCTGTCAAAACAAGATAAACCTGTACTGCTTCCAAGAATCGGAAATGCACAAGTAGAATATGCCATTGATTTAATCTACAATTTTAAACATGTCTTATAATTCAAAGTTTGTTGATGTAATTAGAACTAAAATTTGCAAAAGAGCTCTTTTAATATCTTAGTGTGCAGCACAAAATCCTTAATTCCAAGCAGTGTTATGTTATCTCCCTCCTGCTTGTGTGTTTAAAACTGTTATCACTGCAATGCATCTCAGAGTATAAAGGACAATAAACACCATTTATTATCACAGATAAATTATTTGCCCTTATCACTGAAATAGTTTATTCATTTATATCTGATACAATATCATTTGGTTTTTTATCATCTTTTCCTATGGTAATTCACATGGCTTGCACAAGTTTCTGCTGAAATCGCAAAACAAACCCCAGGCAAAATGTGAAAGATTATCCCATACCATGCAAGCTAGGATGAAATGCTATACTTTTTCACACTGAACACTGCTCCACTGGGTGTGATTGAAAAACATGTAAAGCTATTGAATCTGTGGTTTGTCTATGTGCGGGAAAATGAGTGTTGTAACAAGTGGGCCAATGTTTTTGTAATTGTTTCAAATTACACTTGGTGTAATAACTCAGTGAAAGTAGAGCCAGTGTGCGGTCCATACACATTAACTAGGCAAAGACCACAGGATATCCATGCACCTTATCATGGCCCACAAAAAAAAAAAAAAAAAAAAATTCTTTAGCGATAATTCCAGCTGTGTCTATTTGTGTCCAATGGTGCTTATCATCAACTACACAAAAGAAGGATCATACTTTTAGATAAAGAGGTACTTTGCAGCACTTCCTTTACATGTGTATTTTATTGAATTAAAGACACCCTAACATTCCTGTTTTTAATTTGCTGAACTGTTTTTCTGGGTTACTAATAGAGATTTGTGTGTGTGTGTGTGTGTGTGTGTGTGTGTATGTGTGTGTGCGTGCGTGAGTGAGTGAATGTTTTATACACGCTGTAAAATTGTGATGCTGTGAGAAAAATACATCCATTAGTTGTAAAAACTGCATGCCTCCTGCCAAATACTGGCTCCCTGACCAATAAGATTGCCAACACTATTGCTAACCATATAAAATACTGACTCACTTTTCTGCTTGGAGTTCAGGCTTTCTGTCAAAAGCAATATGCAAATATTTTACAGTATGTGCAACAAACCTATTAAGTCCTACAAGTATAATGTACTTGCTGGAGTTAGCATCCATCTGAAGAGATAGCCATGTATGAGTTTACTGCCTGTTAAATTACCTCATGTGCTTATTGAACAATGCACCCATGCAAACACGAGCCAGCATGCAACTATATTATCCATTCAGTGTTTCTTTGCAAATGTATTTGTTTTTGATCCATAAACCACAGAACTTTTTCCTTATTTAATTACAACAACATGCCTAGAATAAGCAGCTCTGGTCAGAGTTTAACAGTAGAAAGACAACACTGCTGTCAATTGATTGTTATTTTGACCTAAATTCTCCACAGACCAGTCTTTTAAGGTTTTCAGAATTATGCAAGTTTGTAAAATACCTCCTTCAATCAATGGCCTTCTGTCAGGCACCAAAATTCCACTTTTTTAGCATTTTTATAGCCTGCATGAATTAAACACAAGGTGTATAATCAATGAGTAAATTGTTATATATTATCCCTAAATATTATTAATGACAGTACCAGAACATTATATGAACCAAAACTACTCCTTAAATCACACAATAGTTATGTAAGTATGTACATTGACATCTAAAATGGCATGATACTACATTTGACCTGGAACCCTTTTTTCCATCTCCCTTTCCTGCCCTGAGAATGACCATCTCCTCTGTCATCTAGTCACCTAAGCTCAATCAAGCCTTAATCCAGAATGACAGTGCAGTCTGTGTTGCACTAGACAAGGCACTTCCCCTCTTCTATGGCATGTAACCTGAAATCTGCGTTTGACATTCTTTTTTCTTTTCCATGAACACAGATAAGGGATGTAATTCAATAGTCACTAAGGGACAGGGCACTGTGCACCAAGGAATATTTTATTTGCTTGTAGACAGAGGTCTTTTCTTAGTGTTTGACAACAGTCAGTCTCCCTCAAGACAGAAACTTTGCACAGCTGACAAGGGTAGAAAAACGGCAGTTTTTCTTTGTTGCTGGGAAATGGAAACATTTAACATGTATATATACTCTAAATGTACTCTTTGCAAATTAAAGTTAATTCCAAAGGCATGTACAGTATATCAGAAGTGTACTATGAAGATGACAACAGTACACTGTTGTGCAGTATATCTGAGTGAATTCATGCAAGTCTATAGCATGCATTTTACGCATTTTTGTTAAAGTGCTCTTGCTCAGGTAAATTCAGGTAATGTCTTTGGTACAGTCTTCACTAAAATATGTAATTGGATCCTTCTGCATTATTAACCATATCTATTACAAATAACTCCCATATTATACTGGTAAATGTCTACATACATATTATTATTATTTAGAATTAAAAGGTATGTTACCTTGTGAGGCCCGAATTCTTCCTCTCCATGTTCAGCTACACCACAGTCGTCAAGGTGATGATGACGCAGTGCCTGACAATACACATACACACACACATAGTCTCAGGTAACCTCCTCATGTTCACTTTCACGCATTGAAACAAAAAGTGCAACAGAAGGTCTGGATTAAACATACACCTTTCAAAATAAAAAAATACATAATTTAGAACTCAGGTTTCTACTATCTGCTGCCTTTATGTTATACATTAAATTAAAGGGAAAAAAGCACATGAATTAAAGAAGGAATCGTGTGTTATTTTACCCCATAACATCTGAATCATACCAAGGCCAAAGTGTCCACAGGGGGGACGGTGTATTTTAAGGGTTTAAGTTGTGTCAAGATACAGTTTCATCTGTGTGACAGTCCCATCTACCATATGTTGTTGCTGTTTGTGTTTTAAATTATGTTTTATTATTTATGGGGAGTGTGGCATGGTACTCCTTCACTTATTGTTTCATCAGAACAGAGATATAACTGGTAAACAGACTGCTTTGTCACCTTTCAGTGCCAATAACAATAAACTCCCCCAAACTGAAAGTAAAGTACTCACTCTGCTTTGTAAACATCCATTATGTAGTATGTAACAATTCCTACAAAAGTTCCCCCATGCATTATTTAGAGGAAACTCCACACAAACATGTCTCTCAGCCAAAGACAACCCAGTGAGCTTTACAGCTGCTGTGAAGAATAGGTAAACAGCGCCCTGCGGATTGGTCTGTTCACGTTTGGCATAAGGCATATTAACACTAATGTCCCCCCTAGAACAGATCATGAGCTACAGCTAATGATTCCTTTAGAAACAACAGTCAGACTGAGCTTTACTTATGACTGCAAAGCCGGCCATTGGTGGCCTTTTCGACTGAGGTAAACAGATTGCTCACATGTATCAGCAATGGAGTGGTGAATATTTTGTTTTACACAAAGTTTACAAAGGCTGCTGTGAACTCTTTGCATGATTATCCTACAATAAATAATCAGAAGTTAAGAAGGCACAATAAAACATTGTGAATGCTTATTTTAATCAATACAGTGCATGCAAAGGGGATCTTTACAGCACCTACATTAAAAACCACTGGGATCCTTTTTTGCTCATTAAGCTGGTTAAATCTAGATCTAAATAAGATGCCCACCGATTCGTCTAAGTTGTCATTGATCATTTATGCGATTAAATTTAGACCTAAATCTCCATCTTATCCAATTAATTCTCTGTGCAGGCATGAGAGTGGCTAATGATGTTATCTTACCTAATTAACCTGTATAGGGATTCAACTCTAGGACAGGGGATTGTTCATCCTTCATCCAAGTGTTCATTATTATCATTACAATCATTATCATAAAGGGGCTAACTTATGATGTTGGCCATTCCACCACCATTAATCTAGATTGAGTCCTTTTTTTTCTTTCTTTTAGGGGAGGGGAATCCTTGGGGTCATTTTTAATTATCACTAAAAGGATGGAAATTCTTGCAAAGCCAGATAAGTTCAGTTGTGGTCACAGCAATCACTGGAATCCCATGAGACCACATAACACAAATGTGATTTGACTACTTATGACTAAGGGGACATTTTTGATTTTGCTGTATTTAGGTCCTTATGTCCAGTGCATGCTGTGAAACTCTCCTCACAATTTTCTGTCAGCTTTCTATTTGATTGTTGGCTTCAACCTATTAACACAGCAGAGTTTCAGAAGATCAATAGCCCTCATTGGACCATGTGTCATTAGTTAATCGGATATTGATGAGGGTATTGACACACACCTAATTAATCTCAGGCCCAGTGCTGGCTTTCATATGTATCCTTAATTATGCACTTCATCTTAGTTCTTACACATCAGCAGGCTGCCGCTTCCTGTTTGACATTGAGTAAAAGTTAGCTGTCAAGTCTCACTCTTGTACTATAAGTATTTTTTTTTCTTTGCTCCTTTCAAACTGTTGTGTATTCCAACAGCAGTGCAGCAAACATGCATGTTAGGCATGTTACGTTTTGTCTCTACCACATGCAACTTACATAGCTTTACAATTACAAAAAGCAATTTTAAAGTGATTGTCTTGGTAGTGTTGGACACATTATTATGCAGTAGCACAGACCAACAGATGAACATGGAGGAAATTTTAAACTTTTGTTAGAATTAGATTAATTAAAGTAATTTAAATTAAGAATACTTTCAATTCAGTACCAGTACAAATAAATATGTTAAAGAATTTAAATTAATCCATAAACACTGTATATTATGTGTTTTATAGTTAATACAAATTACAGAATTGAGTACTCACACAAAGTCTTCCTGATGTCCATGTTTACTTGACTGCATTGTCAATCTCTACTGTCCTTGTATCTTCAGCCTATGAAGTATGCATGCATGTAACCCCATGCCCCATGTGTACGCTCATATCTGTGAGTTTTGTGTGCACCTGTATGTGTGTGTGTTGACACACATGGGCTGATCAATAGGGCTGTGCATTAGCACACTGCTGTACAGATGAGAGAG
>NW_019525514.1:647020-659520 GCF_002814215.2 Seriola lalandi dorsalis
TTTACTGTATATTGCTTGTAATTGAGATGAAGTAAACATCTGTTAAGTATTTTAATAGAAAATTGTTTGATTGTGTTGAATTAAACCCCAACAAATGCAGCGGGTCCACCAGACCCGCCAACACTGGCTGAGTAACAAAAATATGAACATCACACAAGGGTTAATACAAATTACAGAATTGAGTACTCACACAAAGTCTTCCTGATGTCCATGTTTACTTGACTGCATTGTCAATCTCTACTGTCCTTGTATCTTCAGCCTATGAAGTATGCATGCATGTAACCCCATGCCCCATGTGTACGCTCATATCTGTGAGTTTTGTGTGCACCTGCATGTGTGTGTGTTGACACACATGGGCTGATCAATAGGGCTGTGCATTAGCACACTGCTGTACAGATGAGAGAGCACCTGAAGGTGACCCTGACTACTGGAATCACCACAGGGCTCCAATAAACTGCTCCTCAACCACTGCTCTGCAAACCACAAATCTCCAACTTTTAGCCTGCTGCTGTTGGTTTGATTATTGTTTATAGATACAGCCAAGAATTAAAGTATGGCCCGCAGGCAGCATAATTATTTACAGCTGAAAACTCATATCATTACCAGCATGCTCCTAATTGCCAGAAGTAATATCAATGTTAGTTGATTAAGTGTATTTTTTTTTCATCTTCAGTCTCCATAATGTGCAGAGATTGTTTTCCCTCAGCATATGGGGTGACGGTTTATCTCAATACAGCTGTTCATCTGGCTTGACTTCTATCTTTTTCAGTGTTAATTCTAAAATGTTGCTGTATCTTCAGAGGGCAGCAATCGATTGGTCCACTTTTTGTACTTTGCTCACACGGTCAAAGAAAACGTTCATCCTTGATTGCTCAAAAATAATTTATCTCTGTAAAGATTTTCCTTAAATAGATACAGATGTGACTTAGAATGCCGATTGCAAACCTTTTGACTCAAGGTGATGTCAGATCCACAGTGAAAAGCCAGTGGGCTGTAAAGCCATCTCTATTTCACATTTGAATGATGAATTAAAACAAATGTTTATTTGGCCAGTACCTCCCTCCCTCTGCTATGAACATGTCAAAATATGTATTTAAGGCGACAAGAAAGATGAAGCGATTAATAACATTGCCTGTGAAGGGGAAAATGCATAAACCTTGAAGGCTACTTTATCATTCACATGTAGATTACTCAAACATGAATGTGGCGCTGCAGCATTACAAACCTATTCCTCAGATCTGAACTAAGAAATCTCATATCACAAATTGCATACTGTGAGTTGATGTTAAATTTTAAAATTCAATTTTAAAAGGGTAAAGGTCAAATAATTCTTACAGTGACAAGTCATCTATTTTATATATTTCTTTGTCAGCATGCCTGCATAACAAAGTTTGTCATGCTTTTCAAGATGTTTTTTTGCAATTTACACATCATTAAAACTAGTGCTGATATCAACATCAAATGTGTTGCTTCTTTTCTTACAATACTGAAATAGGACACACAAGTATTTCAGTATGAAACTTAATGTCAGCCAGTCAGTGTGTCTTTTAGTTCAATTTTGATTCTTTTGGTTCTTACGTTATTTCTATCATCCTCGCTTTGCTTCCTCTTTGACCACAGAGTTCACGCTACCTCGTAAGAGTGGGAGTGAGTGACATTTTTAAAAAAGTCTTATATGTGAAGCCTCAACTTTTTGCAGTCAAACTTGGGAACAAATGCTATGGAAGTAAGTTTTACATGATACAGCATAAGTAATACACAGAGGAAACGTCACAGACGACAATTTTTCTCCTACATTTTTCCTCATTGCCTTTAAATACATCCTATCTTGTGAGGAAAAAACTGACGTAGCCCGAAACGACTATGTCTATAAGGCAGTTAACAATGACAGGAATCCATCTCATGCTTCTAGAGTTAAAATTGTGCAGAAGAGTGGAATAATTGTTAAAAGGGCAATGCAAATAGTGATTAAAAGTGGGCCTAGGGTCATCATTAGGGCATGATCTGAGAAATTGAGAGCAAAGGGGGGAGTGATTGAGAAACATCTTGCTGACCAACAAGGGGTATCTCGCATGCTACTGACTCCTCTTTGACAAAGATTTATTTTGCGCCTTTTGACAGGCTGAGACTCTGCCCCTTTGATGAGTACATTGTGAGTTCACGTACAAAACACTTGAGGGAATTAGACAGTCGTTGAAATTAAACTTTGTGCTATAAATACATTATCTTTCTTTGTCATTCATTCTTAGATTCAGTGATGTCATTGCACAGTGAGGGTCTTGTGATCTCTTTTAAAGATCAAGAGGCTACAGGCAGTGGTGTGTCAGTGGCTTAAAGGGTCAGTATGTATAGGATATATGATAGGAAATACAGTCTGAGATCTCTCTACCCACACTTTGATGATATGAAAAGAAAAAAATGGATGATGATGATGGGGATACTCATGCTTTGTTGATCTTATCAACTGGTTTATATTATGGTAATCCTTGATTATTGTGTTTATAAATATTATTTTATTTGTATTTAAAAAAATAAAAATAAAGCACCAAGGCCTCAACATGGATTTACGTATGAAAACAAGCAATTGCATTAGGGAAAATCTTTACAAATTTTGTTGTGAAGAATAAGGGATTACATGCATCAGACTCTGCATCTGCGGTTGCTGTACATTAGATAAAGACATTTATAACTGAAGTAGGTGTTCAACAAGCTAACTTCATTCAATTAGTTTGCAGGTTTGTTCATCTTCTTTGACTTGAATCAAACCTGTGCTTCATTTCTGTCATTTGCTGTAAAGCAGGCTGATTATAGGCACTACTAACTACTTACTTAATTCCCTACAGGTGGTGTCAATATGAGATTATTGCTGCTGTAACAGTGGCAGCAGTGTTGCAGCAGTAGTTTCTGAAACCTTTGGAGTGGCCTGTTCAACCTTGCGGTTCAGAGTAAATGCAGTCAGATCTGTAAATGGGTTCAGTGACCGGACAAGATGGATCTGACAAGTAAACTCTGCCATTCATCACCATAGAGTTGCAAAGAAGGATTAAATTACTAGTCATAATCAGGTTTTCCCCCATTGTCTATTTCCAGTTCAATTTTTTCTTTAAATGGTACCCTCAGTGTTATTTAATATAGAAACATGGTCTTCCAGATACAGTTGTGAACCTGTAGGTTTACACCATGGCTAGTTGTAATTATTTTTCTGAAAATCATGTTTTGTCATATAGGCACAATTTAATTGATTGCTGATTGGATGGAGGTTTTCTCAACAGCATAATCTCCAACATCTGATCTTACACATATATCTGTACTTTCAACATTTTGTCAAAGGAATGTCTAGTAGAAAATTGAATGGAACATTTACTTTGTGAAATCAATTTATTTTCAACTATTCCTACCCAAATAGTCCTTTATTCCACAACAATGGAAAATATCTTAGAGGTTTTGCCTACATATAGCAACTGGTAAATTAAATTCACTCTTCTTGTTCCCTGTCAACCAAGTTGCTGATGTGGTACTACATTCAAGTCAGGACAGACCTCGATATTTTTCTGTGCATCTTGCCCTTGCATTTCCTGTCACTTTTCACTCTAATGATCTGACTGCAAAACATTTGACACTACCAGAGGCAAAAATATTCCATTTATTGATGATTTTAATTTTTGTTAAAATGTCATTGCATCAGTGTGAATAGTAAAAACTACTGTATACTGTAGTGTTCATTTGTCCAACAAGATTGAAAGTTTCAGCTCATGTAGAAAAAAAAAGTCTTTGAATGCTGTGGATGCTGTGCTTAAAATGTTAAAACTAAGTCCCTATAGAACAGCTTTATGAACTTGTTTACGGTTCAGAAATTTTCATTTATTGATGGCTCACAAAGATGTAATCCACTTTGAATTACAGGCCTGCCACAAGGCGAGTCAAAGGGTACAGATGACCCTCGCCCAAGCTAAGGCGGGTCTAGCAATGGTCATTCTTACTAAAGACTAATATCTCTGACAATATGTATTTACATTTAAACACGTAAATAATAGTAAGAGCGTTAAAAACACATTTCAACTTGTCAGCTGATGCCCCGCCCCCTGCTGCTATATTGTGAAAACACTTGCCTTGTCAGATGTCTCTCCTCTCTCTCTCTCTCTCTCTCTCTTTCTCTCTCTCTCTTTCTCTCTCTTCCACACACACACACACACACACACACACACACACACACACACACACACACACACACACACACACAAACACATTGACAATGGACTTGTCTGTGAACAGCCCCTCCTTTCCATGCACAACATGATAATGCACAGGAGGAAGGCTTGTTGTTGGCTTTTCCCCACAGAGAAGACAGCTAGCATAGCTGCTAGTCATTATTGATTGCTCGTGCAAATGTATAACGTTGATGTTTATTCTTTAACTAACGCTGAACATTTGCTTTCTCAATCCAGATGAATATTGAAAAAGATTTTTTAAAGACTTATCCTGAGGAGGTGCAAAGACAGTCTGGACTAGCAAAACATAGTACCTATAAACTAAGAAAATGTGGGAAAGCTGAACAGTCCGACCAGTGTGATTAGCTATCCAATTAGTTTTTTTTTTTATTTCCAGGCTACAACCAGTGCTCCTGTGGCAGCTGAAGTAGCAAGAGAGGGTCAGGAAGGGATAGATGTAGCTAATGGGGAGAGAAATATGGGAGAGGAGTGGGTGTGGATGAGGGGATCCTATTTGGAAAATGTTGTCCCCCTGTCCATAATTCATAATGTCTGAAATTAATATACCAGGAAAGTAGTTTGTCCACATAAAACTCCTGTTGTAACAGCAGCTGCTCACCTGAAGTGAGTCAACCCTGATCTCCCATGTCACTTGCTAACCAACACATCTGCCTAAATATCTGTGAGAATGTTTGAAATGTAAATGTCTTGTCAATGACCAACTCCACTAAGCTTGTCTTCAATGGACATGCATCACTGACCTTCAGGGCACTAGCAAGCTCATTGGACTATTCATAGACTGTGTGTCCTCTGCGTCTTGCCTTTTAAGTTTTTTAAAGGGTATAATGTTCACTCTGTGAGTTTAACCTAGATCTCTTTTTTAACTTTTAATGATCTATTTCCTACAGTTAATGATTCAACACTAAGTTTACTACTGTGAGTGTGCACAGACATATTAATGCACAGGCGAAGCCAGGACACATTTAGATGCAGAAGTTTCTATGTTTGCCTTGAACCCACTGGATGTTGTACATTTACATTTCATTTTCAAGTAACATTTATGTCAGCAGAAGACTTACACTCACAACTGTTTGCGTCATTGTAACAGTCTTAATAACATGAAAAATAAGCTTTAGGCAAAAAAGTAAAAAAAATAGATAAAAAATAAAAATAATTGGCTTTAGGAGAAAACTTACTGAAGAAACTAAAGTCTTTGCTCACCGATGCCATGTGATCAACCTAGCTATGGTAATGCCAGCTAAATATCTTCCTGAAATCAGTAAAATACTGTAGTGGTCGAAGAGGTCCTGGCTTTGAGTAGCTGTTGTAGAATTGAAGATACTACAGAAGACAGTTAAAATATTTCTTTACACATTATAAGCAGCTTGGTTGCTAGTTTTCTGCACACATCATGACTTCTTTGATCCTTCCATCTAATAAGAATTAATCTTCACGCTAGCATTGACGTAAATGCGATTGCCTTTGACTGGTATGAGGTGATACCATGCCTGTTTGAGGGCATACCAAACAATGCTATAAATTGTTAAGGATCTACTGTTTTCTTGCAAATACATGAATGTACCTCAAAAATTGAGATATGTTATGAATTAAATGACCAGTTTCTGGATATGGTTTACATCTAGGACAACTGTCATTAGGGATGGAGAACATTTTTGATAATTTAGCTTTTGTGAAATAGAGACGGTGGGTGACCTTAAACTGCAGTAGGCAGTGACGTATACAGATGGACAAGGAATAAATACAACTGATGCTGAGATCCAAGATGTTGTCAGGGATAGTCATTATAAGGTTTTGTTCCCAAGCATGTTTTGTCCTGGACAGTGACAGAGGATTTATGTGCTGAATCAGATCATATATTCTCAAGATTTGTCCTTTAATGTTTGATACAGACTGTAAACAGTCTTCAAGAGGGCAGCTAGGTGGAAGAAGGGGAAATGTTGTTTAGTGTTTCATAGTAAAGTTTTGAGTCTGTAAACATCTGAAAAAATGGGATCTGGGAATGTCAAAGTTCTTAGTTAAGGCATCAAAAGAGATGAATGAATTATTTACAAAATGGTCCTTAAAACAGACTATGCCCTTTCTATGGCAAAATTTGAATGCTGGGTCTATTGGGCCGGAGTGAAAAGGGCTTGACTTGAGGTGAGCAAGACTGTTTAAAGGCAACATGGTGCTGACATTGGAACCAGATGCTGAGGAGGTTCTTAACCACAGGATTTTTGAGATAGCTATTTCATTTCACAGGTAAGAGGACATTGGTGAGACAAACAAACTTGAATTAAGTTCGATGGTGGACCAGACAGGGCCTGTACCATCTATAAATGTGAAGAACCAGATATACAGTTTACTAATGTTCGCTGACCAATAACATAAAAAGTATGGTAAGGCTAAGCCCCCATCAAATTTAGAACTTTGAAGATATGTCTTACAAATCCATGTGGTTTTTCTGTTCCAGATAAATGTGGATATTACTTTGTCCAGCTTTTTAAAAAAATGATTTGCATAGAAAAACAGGGATCATTTGGAAAAGGTACAGGAATCTGGGCAAAACTCTAATTTTAATTGTGTTTATGCGGCCTGTAAGGGAAATGGGTAAAGTAGACCAGCGTGTCAAATCTGCTTTAGTCCTGTCAATTAAGGGAGTGAAATTGTGTCTCAGTAGTGCTTTAAAAGTGTGTTTAATTTGCACGCTAAGATACATGAAAGATATTAACTCTACACTTGTTGGGAAATGTAAATAGTTGATATCCATGGACGGCTGATTGACAGGGTAAAGTACGCTTTTTGTAATATTTATTTATATCCGGAAAAATGGCCAAATGTCTGAAGCAGCTCCAAAACTTTAGGAATGGACTCGTCCAGGTCCGTGATATATAAAAGGAGATCGTCCACATATAGCAATAATTTGTTAGTGACGTTGTCCCTGCAAATTCCTTTGATCCCAACCTCTGATTTTAACGAAATGGCAAGGGGTTCAATCACAAGGTTACTCCTGATGTTTTAAGACAAAAACAAGGCTCACTGCTAACTTCTGCTGTTTTGTAATTTGGTTTTTGTTTGTACCAAGAACATCCTACACCCTCAAAGAAATGTTAAAAGTGAGCTCATTAATCTGTGTTTCAGATTGGGAATGTCATTCATGTTATTGTTATTATTCATGTTATCCTTTTCTTTGCTAGCTAAGCAGCTCTTCCACATCAGAAAAAAAAGAGGTTCTGAAAGCAACTGGAGAACACAGGCAATTTTCACTAAATCCTGCTGGCATGTAGAATATGTTTTGTAATCTGCCTTGACAAAAATCAAAGACATAATTTGATTTAGTATTGATATACTAAACAAGTGCCAGTTTTGAGTGCTCACACCCAAAATTCATACTTGGACTGACTTTAATTTTTAAGATCTTAAAGCCTGATAATCCACAGACTTTATTTGTTTGCTGTGAGATGAAAAGCATTAACAGTTACTGGAAGTTGTTTAACCAGAGATGAAAAGTACACAAAAGGCAGGAGTCAATGTTAATGCAGTTGATGCCTGGTGTCAGTGTAGCCCAGGCTTGCTAATTCTTTAAATGCTTGTGTCTTAGTCCACATTTCAAACATCATCCGTCAAAGATCAGACTCCCCTTTTGTGTCAAGAACTGACACAGTATTATTTGGTTGTATTGTATAGTAAATTACCTTATAAACAGTGGACTTGATATAGTGTAAATCCTACATATTGTATCAGAATCTGGTCCTGTCTGTCATTTTCAAATTTTGACAGATGAGGAAAAACTGCAACAACAGAAGAGCATTTTAAAAGCAGGTTATATAAGTATCTCAGAGTACTGCCTTGTCATTCAAACTTTTTAGTATCTTCAATCTATCAACACATAGATAAGAATTAGTTGTGGTAATTAAGGACTCCTGATCAGCCATTTTTGCACATTTTTCTGATGTTTACTGAAAAATTATCACAGTATCAAAAATAAGTTTAATTACTTCTGTACTCTCTGAATCTCAATCAAACTCACTTACGATGGAAAGTATGGTGTTTCTTTTGCAGCATTATCATTGTAAAATGACAAGAGTGATGACTGATGTTCAGTTGAGCACTTTCCCTTCTGTTTTTTGTCATGTCTACCTCACTTTTTCTTTGCAAGACAAAAATTTAAGCCAAAGAAGATGTTGTCAAAGCTGAAGGCAATCACAGCACACATCCTCACATGAACGAGTGGTCGATCTGGGCCTGTGTGGGGCAAGTCTAAGAGCTCAATATCTGCAGCGCATGAAGTTATAAAGAAGACAGAAGCAAAGCATCCTCTGTTGTATAAAAGTCATACATCGCTTGCAGGCACCACAACACAAAAGAAGTTGAGTCGTGAATGTATTATCAAACAAGACTGGAGAGTGGCAAATTGGTAATTAGCCCCTACGTTGCAAATGAACATTACAGTCTTGCTTATGACTTTCCTCTATGGTCCCCAAAGCCTCTTCTATTAATTTAGCTCTGAGGGGCCATCTATAAACAGGCTAAATAAGCTGTTACTCTGAACAACGAGTACAAATGAAGGGCTGGCTAAATATGCTGAAGGTACCAGAGATAACGAAACATACAGTACTCAAATTACAGGAAGTCGAGAGGGTGAAAGCTCAAAACAAATTAGTTTTTACAGGTATTGCTGGTACCGTGCATGTTTTATGTTTAATTCTATTAAAAAAATGTTCAGTATCAATTTAAAAAAAAAATAACTGGTTGCTTTTTGCTTATAACTATTTGCATCTTGCAAATAAAAAAGTATCATTGTATGAACAACTTAAAAAGTTAAGTCAAGTCAAAAACATTAAGGGACATTAATGAGAAAACATTTTGAGAAAGAGAAAAACTGGTTCCTGACTATTTTTACAAGTTCAACCTACTCCCACCCAATTATTTAATTATACAAATTAACTGTATGGAATTTATTGACCCAGAAATCAAAAATACAATCTATGAAATAAAATATCCAACAATATACAACATATTATGTAAATGATGTGCTGAATGAATTTTGTACATAATGGAGAGAAAATGCACTTGTGCATTTATTTTGTACATTTTTCTGCATGTACCAGCTTGACACAATAAACTTGCCCGGCATCGTTTGTCACATATCATGTTCTGTCTCCCAGCTTTAATGGAATTGCTCTGAACTCTTGAAATTCTGCCTGCCTCCCTCATGAGGTCAGTTTCCTGCTTCAGAATTCATTCAGCCCTCTGGTTGTCTTGCATAAGAACAAGCACAGCCCATTACTACCAAATGAAAAGGAAGTAAGGCAGAAACTTCCAAATTAATTTACAGTAGAACACACCTTACAGGTAACTGACTCAAGTTTGATGTAATTACTCCAGAAACCATAAATGGCTGTAATTGAGAAAAAGCCTACAGCATACAAGGATAACAAATGGCAAGATAATGGAAGCAGTGAAAGTCTTAGCTTTTCAGATTGATGTGAGAGGGAGAAATATCTGGCTTCTTTGAGATGGGTAATTCTTGCAAATACACCTCACCAACGTGGGTAGCACTGCTTCCCTGCTTTTGCCCTCCCATCAGTAAGGTGCTTATATTCAGATGAGCCACCCATTATCTCTAAGTGGTCTTTACCCCCAAATTCTGCCATTTCACAAATTAGTCAATTTTCAACAGTAGACATTTGCCAGTGGCTAGGGTCAAAAGGTCAGCTGTGGTAAATAAGAGGTGCAAACCTGCCGTTAAGGGGAATAATAAGGGCTTCTTCAAAAGCTCTTAAGTGGAACATACAGCACATTTACTAGAATAAAGGTTGGGTGCAGGCTATTCAGGATCAGCTTTTAAAATGTTTGGAATGTTTCATTTTAACTGAGCTATGCACTGCTCTGACCTCAGAGCTATGGAGAACAGGTTTTAAAGCCATCTCTCTCTCTCTCTCTCTCTCTCTCTCTCTGTCTCTCTCTCTCTCTCTCTCTCTCTCTCTTTCTCTCTGCTGTGTCCGACATAGTGTCCTAAATGGCCACGGCATGGTTTAATGCAATAGACAAAACAGCATTAAGCTTTTGCTCTGCACCAGAGTTGGAAGAAAGGCTTGTCAGCAAAATAGACTGGAAATAGAGAGAAAGAAAGAGCACTCTCTCATCCCTGCCCTTCCACTCCATCAAGTATGCACCAGGGCAGACGCACATATGGGTGACACTACATTCTTTAAAAAGAGTGAAGCATATTCCTGACCCACCCTTCCTGCCCCCATCCCTCTCCCCTGCCCCGTCACTCACAAATTACCCATTCGAATGTCAACCCTTCTCTTTATCAAACAAGTCCATTGTCTGCCAATTCGTGGGCAATGACAAGAAAAGCATAGCAAACTCTGGAGCCTCTCAACTGTGAATTACTGTATGTGTGTGTGTTTAGATATGCTTGCTGGCTGTCGTATTAGCAGTCAGCTTTGTTAAAATGGGGGCACACGATCAGACACACAGCCAAAAAATCAATACAGCTTTGCCTGTGCCTGACCCAAATATGGGGGAGGCCAGTAACTGCCCGGTTGAGGCTGTTTCATTATTTTGAAAGCAATGTGTGTATGGAGAAATGTGTGCACTACATGAATGTCAGTATGTGCATTTTTGAATTTATGGGCATACATGAGCATGTGTGTATATATTCAGGTGCGTATGTACATGTCAGATGTTTTTGTTGACTCAGCTTAGGAAGAAAGCTAATTTCTATGTGAACATGTACATACACCCATCCATATGTGCGTGTGTGTGTGTGTGTGTGCGCAAGTCTGAATGCTGGGCCTGAGTGGGTGTTGAGTTCACACAAGCCCTTCCTGCTGCCTGACTTCATTGTCACTGATCGCAAGCGACGCAGAGCTAATAAAAGAGCAAAGCTGACTGTCAGCAATGATTAGGCTGGCTACACAGACAAGACAAAGAGAGGAAAGAGCACAGCGGCATTAGCTATGGTCATTAAACAACTTGAGTCAAGGAGATTTTCAGACTAACCTGGTTTATCAAAGGGGAGGAGGGCAGCTGCAGAAAGCTGTTAGCAATAATTCTGCAACCACATTTACATCAAAATGTCAATTTCACACTTTCAAGTTTGGACAGTGGTGATGACTAAGGTCACAGGCTCCTAGTCTGTGAACAAAGTAGATGTAGGCATATATTCACGTAAAGATGCCTATATTTAGCAATATAGGCAACAGCTTTTGCACCGTCCAGTGTGGGAAGCCTTCACAGAACATAAACATTGTGAAAAATTTATTTTTAAATAGATAACAGGCTACTTATTATATTACTTCTTCATCCGTATCTGTCTACATTCAATTGTATTTCCTATTCATCATGGTATCAGTTCACTCTACCCTTTTCCCAGAAAACATTATTCTATAACAGCAGTGAGGACACAGGATGTCTAAGAAGACAGGATGTTTTTACTCCAGCTTCCTATGGTTCATTTATGGTGTAATCTTGTCTTGCTTTTGTTGTTGTTGTTTTTCACACATTAATATTAATTCAAGGTCCACTTACTTGCCCTTTTCAGTGCTTTTAACTGGATCTGACAGTCAATGGAGCTTGCTCAGTTGCCATGGAATTGGTTCAGTTCTGTGTTCAATGTTTTTTGTTACAGGAAAGCAAGGTGATGTCATTTTATGATACTGCAGCACAGGTGAGTCAGCATGAGTTTGATTGAGATTCACAGCTGAGTATGTGTGTGGGTGTTTCCGTCTAATTTCACTCCCTATCTCTTGATCTGCCCTTTTTTATCCTGCCATAATTATCATTGGTGACTGACACTCAGGTAACATGTTTGTGTTGTGGTTGTATTGGACAGTTTGTCACAAAGGTAAAACCATAGGTAAACACAAATACTCATTGTTTGTTTTTTTACTCACAAGCTTGTTCAAGCAGATACAAACATACCTAAACACACACACACATGAAAACACATTGACTCAGTTCCAAGATTTCTTCCAGTGGCTAGCTGCCTTAGCAGGTACCTGTAGATCTCCTGACAGGCAGGGGGGATTAGTAAATTGACTCTTCGATTTTCAGCAATGTTAGCTCTCTGGCTGGCTGGTTCACTGGCTGACTGGCTGGCAGGAAGGTTACATCACCATCTCCGCCTTTTCTAATCCCCCCTTCCCTTTAACATCATGCATACTAATGATATTATCTCTAGCTATATCAAATCTGAAAGCAACCCATCTGCTTTTTTTAGGCTTAAGGAGGTATAAGTTATGTGTGCAAATGTGAGTAAGAATGGGGGTGGGTGTGTGT
>NW_019525514.1:664520-714929 GCF_002814215.2 Seriola lalandi dorsalis
TAAGGCCAGGCAAGGGGCAAGATGATTGCACTTTTTATTAATTTTTTATGGAAGATAGTTAAGTAACTATACCTGACTATTTGCATTTGACTAATAATTCTAATTGAAGAGGCATTTTAAGATTTAGCTGGTAATTGCACAGTAGCAAAGATTAGTTGGCAGCATAGCAGCAATATGGACATTTTACTGACCATTGTCTCGTGAAATCAAGAGTGTTAATGTTATGCTAGGTATTTTAGATGACAGAAACTCAGTGTGTCACTTGTTAGGAAACACTATCATTTAAACTTTGTCTACTTTTTTGTTACATCATTTTATGTTAAAGTAAGGTTTCTGTAATGGCCTGGTTAACATCACCAAGCTAGACAAACACAGAGTGATCCCATCAAAAACTTTACAACAGCAAGATGCAAATAAAAAAAACTTGATTGACTGATTAACATAAAATGCTTGTCTATTTACTTTGTTTACACTGCCTTAGACACACAGGGGAATTATTGATTTGGCAAAACATGGTAGCCAGATTAGCAACAAATCTTACCTGGAAGTGCTCAAGCAACCTTTTCCATTAGTTTTGCAGTGACATACTAAGCTTTTGGCGTATGGTGGCTAAATTAAATAGGCACACAGTGTCAGTAAATGTTCAGACGTACCAAGAAGTAGAGCTTAGGATCAGTCACTTACAACCAGTTTCCAACTGCTGGTCAGGGGGTCTGGCAGACTACTGAGATATAAACTAATGAATTTATTGTTAACAGTTGCCTAACAACTCCAATTTAAGTAAAAAAATGAAAACTTAAAACATGCAATATTCATAAAAATACTACAGTTCTTCCATACACACAAAGGACAAAATCAAGAGCTGGAGCCAGAGGGTAGGTTCAATATTGTAAAAGTGCATTGACACCCCTTATTATGAAACTAAAAAATAAATAAGTAAAATATTACAACCTAAGTCGACATTACTACTCACAATAACCAAACGTATATATAATATTATCACACCATATTTCAGTATTCAGAACATTCTGTATAAACCTTAAGAAATATTTCCAATTTAGATTGGTTTGACTTCTCAGTAAAATTTTTTAATGCTTTCAGTTCAGTCCCTCCTTGAATATGTTCAGATTAGGCTTAGTTCTGCTCAGTATGTCTTTTCAATCTTAGATTAGATTTCGGGGAAGTTTTGATGGTTAAGGTTACTGTAAGGGACTAGGGGTTGCATTATGTCAATGACGGACCCCAGCTAATATATCAAAATAAGGATGTGTGTGTGTGTGTGTGTGTGTGTGTGTGTGTGTGTGTGTGTGTGTGTGTGTGTGTGTGGGTGGGTGGGTGGATGGGTGTGGTGTGGAGGATGTGAGGGGTGTGGAGGATGTGAGGGGTGCAAGGTAAAGGAAAAAAAAAGGTGTGGTGTAAGCGGCTTGTCTCCATGGGCCATACCTTAGTATGTTTATGTGTGTCTACTGACACATGGGGTTAAATCAATGAACATTCTGACAGATGATCTTGAATCAACGTGAGCATGCAGTCTTCCCATGGTAGTGGATGCACACACACACACACACACACACACACACACACACACACACACACACACACACACACACACACACACTTATTTTAATATACTAGCTGGGGCCCACACTAACACATTACATGTATCAACCTCTGATTTTACTGCTATTTAACTATTATTTCCACAGTTGGTATGTGTCACTTTCATCTGTGTCACAGTCATGAGTGTACCATAACTCCGTCGTTTTCCATTGGGTCTGGTATGATTCGTATTTGTCTGTATTACTCAGATGAATAATTCATGTTTGGTAGTATAGTTTACATAAGAATAGCCTTGTAACCAGTTGCACTGTAGTTTTCCAGTACCACAGAAGAAGTCCAGATCATTGTGTCATTGTGTTACTTCTATGGCTATAGTACATGTACAAACATGACCCATTACAAACAGCAGTGCTAATCTGTAATGTATATAGTATATTATTAAAACACTACAAAAATAACTGATGTGTAGTCAAGACTGTTCACTGTGCTGAAAACAGTGCAGACACATGAAGCCATTATAAATTAGAGGCAAATAAATAAAAGTTGTTGCAATAACTGATTTTTCTCTTTAAATAGGCTAAATTTACTGCTGCTATGTATGCTTCTAATTATCATGCAGTACTGATCACTCATAGTGGATGAAGGTGCAACATCTCTCAGGACTGTGATAGGAGGAAGCCTGGCGATCTGTTTTCTCCATTGCATAAAGACTGGGAAGAGAGAGAGAGCTGAGCAACCCTACCTCCATCATCTTCATCAGAGTGTCCTTAACCACATGTTGAGAGGAGAGAAATCCTTTAAACTTGTTCAAGTGGAGGTGTATGTTCAACTTAAAGCAAGGCGAAAATAGCATTAAAAAAGCTCAATGTTCCCCAGTAATCCAATCGCATCACACCAGTCCCTAAATCTTTGTCAAGGAAATGCAATTGTTATAATGTGTTTATTGAAACTTGGGCAGGGTTTTATTTAATCATGTCGTGCTTTAAAAGCACTGGTGGTAGATGAGAAAAACACACAATCTTTCATCACACCATCATCGTTGGCAAATCCAATTTTTTGGTGTTCCTCACCCTGGTGCACACCATGTGTGATTGCTAAATGGTACAGCTGAAAACATGGCGTTAACTCTGTGTTAATATGTGTTGTATATGTTTTTCTCACTTTTTTGTTGTGTTGTATTGTGTGTCAAAGCAGTTTAATTTTCTTGTGATCATAAATGTGTTGGGTAGATTGGAGGTCTCTGCTTAAGAAGTGTATGTGCATGGTTGTATGTGTGTCTGGAAATATGAATATGTGCTTCTAAGCTCAATGAAACCCAAAATAACAGGACAAATTCACAAAATCAGAGGCTGAAATCCTCTCGTACATTCAGACTTATTCATCATAGAACATAGTTTTCATTGTATGGTACCCTTTATCAGATTTTGCAGGAAATCTGCTTGGTTGCTTTACAAGACAACAGAAGGTTGCTTTACTGCACAACACAGGAAGAAGTGGTTTTTGACACAAACTGTTATATATAATATTGAATAAATGCAGAGAAACAGATGTTTCACAACAGACATTTTTACAGTAAATAAACAGTAGATGGACAGAGATATGAGCAAGGAATAATGGAATTTAAGACATGCAAATCTACACTGCCACTAAAATTCTTACACTGAATGACCATACTGAATGAATGAATGAATGAATGATATATGGTTCACAGTTCCCAATTATTAACATTTCAATGTGTAAAGCTGAGAATCAGCACAAAGCCAGAGCAAGCTTATTGGTTGATGCGAAACCAGTCAGGAGTGGAGTTTGGAAATGAAAACATTTTAATATTATAAAGTATTAAAGAAAAACAAACATGTTCAAATGACCCTCTGTGCATGTTGGCTCAGGTGCAGCTTTAACACTGCTGAACAGTTTTGTGTAATAGTGTTCTAGTCTCTCCCAGCCTTTGAAGCAGTATCCTGTGCAGAAGAGGGTGTCCTAATCTTAATTATTTATTGTGTGTTTGTTTTTGGTAGTAATTACTGCTGTGCACTCATCTGTGGGACCGTTGCTTTGTACCTTTTTGAATGGCCTCTGAATTCCAGTTGAGTTACTGTCATTAACACACACACACACAAACACACACACCCACACACACACACACACACACACACACACACACGCTCACCTAAGCCGTCTACCTTATTTATTAGAGTATTTGAGTTGCTGACAGCTCCCAGGTCTGGGGCTCATGGCACCTTGGGAGTTAAGGTCTGGGTGATGACAGAAAAATGGCCTGGGCCATGCTGTCACTATATGACACATCTCAAACTTTGTGTAGCCTATTTGTTTGTGTTTGTGTTTGTATGTGATATAAAAGAGACTGTACCTTAGGAACAGTGTGTTTGTAAAAGTATTTACATGTGATGATGGAGACAAGAGCTTGAAAGTGTGCTGGTTTCACTTTCTGGGCCATGAAGTAGCATGGAAGTGCAGAGACAGACTGCTTAGCAGCCACCACACCCAGGAAAGTCTTGTCATTCCTTGTGTGCATCTGTGTGTGTGTGTCTGAGTGTGTGTGTGTGTGTGTGTGTGTGTGTGTGTGTGTATGTGTGTGTGTGTGTGTGCGTGTGGTTATATAAATGTCATGTTCCTTACTCCTTCACCTGCCAGCCTGGCATCATTTTCTCCCTCTCTTTTCTCACTCTTGTCATAAAATTGGCCAGATGTTACAGATCAGTCTGAATTTGACTTTGGCTCTAGTCTTCAATTAAATGCCATCACCCCAAGCCACCTCTAGGTGATCATAAATGTTTGAGGTTAACCAAATGGAGGAGGGCAACAAAACATGTTGGGCATTGTTTGCAGATGGGAAACCTTATTGATTGTAAACCATAGAGGCTTGAATCCAACTGTGTTTTTAACTATTACCGTGATGTAGCCTAGGAGAAAAAGGAATTTTATTCAAACACATCAGCCAATCGTGCTCTGCTCAGTGCTTCATGATGTGGTTACCAATATACTGAAAGCAAACAGTGGCAGTTGGCATCTCTGTTCGTTAGGGGACTGATGACTGAATGTGACCGACAAGTCTGACCTTACACTTTTTGTAAGGTGTTCCCATCCCAATATAATTGACATCTGTACTGACTCTGTAAAACACATAGTAGGCATCTATTTTCTATGCTATAAACTTTTAACCTTTACATTTTAAATCCATTATATCTAATATGTTGGTTTACTAGTTTTGTCTTCCGCCTAAATTGAAAAATACTTAACTAAATTGTACAAGAGCATACAAGGCAAACAGATGAAGATCAAGGTTTGAATTGCTCTAAAATAGAGGAAAACTAAAGCAGACTTCTGAACTGGATTACTATTTGTAAAATAAAAACTCTTGCCAAATGATCCTCATCTTCTCAAGGAATTTATTTAAACTTGACTTTGTGAGCAGTAGTATGATAATTTTAGAACCTCGATCATAACATTTACTTCACTTTAAGTTACAGTTCCAATTGTTCTACTGGTGATCATAATCATAATATTATAATAGCAGTAATAGTGATAGTAGTATTATTGTTTATGATGGTGAAGTAGTAATAACAGTAAAAGGAGTACTAATAGCAGTAGTAGTGACAACAGTGCTAGGAGCTGCTGTATTAGTACTTGCTGTATAGTTAGATAGACTACATTTATAGCAGCAGTGGCACAAGTGAAAATTGTTGCTATTGCTCTTTACCATAAAAGCAAAGTCCGTATTAATTTCAACAGTTGCAATGTTAGTAAACAAAAATTAATAATTAATTAGATATGACTGTAATAGATAAAACAAGGCATCGCTGGTCTTTACATTGACATGTACGTGATTTTACACAAACAGTAGAAGCAGAATAAAACGAAGGGTTCTTATAGTGCATCATTCAAATCTGTTCCATTATATTCCATTACATATGACTATCCCTTCAGTTTTTCTGTGGAAATTTTCTCAACGCTCAAAGCTATCTTGCCTGTGCATTTTATCACACAGCAAGCCATTCAAACGTAGTGATTTGAATGGGAAATATGGTACTGCATTGTACTCCTATACTTCCTAAATCTGCATGCTGTACAGGTTGCATGAAGTGATATCACATTAGTGTGGAACAGCAGCTTGTATGAAGGTAATGGACCACCTGTTCTCTGATTCTGCCTTGTGATTGGACTGTCATTGTCCAATCAGATTCAGTGTAAAAACAGGGTCAAAATTCTTTACTACACATTTATAAACTTGAATTTCTCTTGTAGATTTATTTTATAAAGAGGTTGATTTACAATGGCTTTAGAATTATTTTTGAGCATCACTTTACAAGTTCACGTTATTTTTGATGTTTTACAGTTTTTGTAGCGAGTGTGTGTGTGTGTGTGTGTGTGTGTGTGTGTGTGTGTGTGTGTGTGTGTGTGTGTGCCCCTCTGGCTTCAACCAGCTGGAGTGCTCCAATTTAGCCCAGTGCTTCATTATACGGCTCCTCCATCGCTCTCACCTCCCTATTTTTCCTCACCCCTACCCAACATCTATCCTTATCCTCCTTGCTGAACCTAATCTCCCTCCCAACCCTGGTGTCCTTGTCATGTCTAATTGTCACCCCTTTTTTCATTCTTACTTTTATCAACCCATAACCTCCCCACTTCACCCTCGTCTATGATCTTTAATAAATTCTTCATCCTAAATCCGAATCTCAACAAGTTAATAGATTAAAAACGATGATGAGAAAATTATCAACGAAACTGATGTATTCCATATCCAACCACACAATGCTCATGATTAACCACCTGCTTTCCCCTCTCTTCACCCTTCTCCTCTACTCCTCCCCTCTTGTCCCCCTACCCTTACTCCCCCTATCCATCTCTTTCCTACTCCCCCTTTCCTCCCTCCTCTCCCACACCTCCCTCTCCTATTTAACTCCCCTCCGCTTTAGATATTTAGCTCCAGGTGAAACAGTGAGCCAACCCTTATGTTGCCTCTGTCTGTGAAGCTTTTGTCCTCTTCCTCATAATTGCACTGAGGCTCAATGCAGAAACAGAGAGAGAAAGTGTGTGTGTGTGTGTGTGTGTGTGTGTGTGTGTGTGTGTCAATGTGTGTACTGTATATGCGTGTTAGACAGAAAAACAAAAAAGAATGGGGTGCACTGGGTTGTTTGTGTATTTGTGTATGTGTGTGTGTGTGTGTGTGTGTGTGTGTGTGTGTGTGTTTGCCTGCGCTTCTGTTTGTGTGAGCCTCCTTTGCTTTTCATCTGTTGCCTGTAGTGCAATCGACAACCCCACTCACAACTGGCTTCCTAGTACTACACACACACACACACACACACACACACACCACACACACACACACACACACACACACACACAGAACCTCATAGCCCTGCAGTAAGGTTCTTGGCAGGTGTGTATAGTTTATGTTAGCATTAGCCGCGTTAGCTTAGCCGCCATGCCCCCCAGTGAGTCTCAATGGAAGCCAGGGATTTCTCCTTGTTTGAGGGCTGAGGGGAGGGCCTCGGTTGTGCACACATACACACACACAGACATATTGGGGGGCCTGAGGGACGGCCAGTAACTGAGCCACCAGCCAAGGGAGCTGGACCAATTACATTGTTAGGATAAATGTAGCGCCGGCTAGGCATGGATTGTGGTACTTAACAGCTGGCGCGAAAAAGAAAAACCCTCCCTTCCTCCCTTCTCTTGCCTTCTGCCGTTCGCCTGGGCGTTTTTAAATGGAGGGGAATTTAAAAACAGATTTATGGGTCAGTTAAATATAGTAGGCAAAACTGATTCCCTAACCAACGGCCCCTCCTCCATAACTCCCTCCATCCATCCCTCCCTTGTATCACCACCACCCTTCCATCCCCCAGTTTTTGTCTCCTTTTCCCTCCCTTTGGTCTTTTATAAAATGATATATCTCTTAAAAAGAATGGAACAGTTCTCCCAGTGGAACGCTCAAACACAAATTGACAATCCAGGCCTTATGTTTAATAGGCACCCAGTATCTCTTTCTTCAGCCTCCCCTCCTTTTCTCGCTTTCTATCTCTGTCTCCCTCCCTCCCTCCCACCTCCCCCTCTCCTGTCTCTTATTCTCCTGACCAACAAGGACTTATTAAATGAAGCCTTAACTAAATCTGAGTTAATGAATTATTCTAACACCTACGATGTGATTATTGTAATTAATGGGCCACCGACGTACTTACCTTCACACCAGGTTTCCTAAAGAACATTTTGCACAGGTCTAATGTCTTTCTTTTTGACACAGATTTAAAGCTTTCTCTGTGTCCCTTTCCCTCTTCAAATAACAATCTCAAATGCATTGTGGGATAGAAATCTGGGTCTGATATGCATTTTTCAATACTCGTGAGTATTTATGTTATGGTTTTAATAAAATCGAGAGCACTTAAACTGGTGTTTAAAGGATTAGCATTATCTCAGTAAGTACATTTTTATGTCAGTGCTAGTTTCTTTAGGGACTGTGACTTCACAAAATTTGCTTTCCATTTTCTCGGCAGGCTTAAGTCCATGTGAATCAGGGATGTTAGCATTTGGATGACAAGCATCATTTGGCAAATGAAAAGTTTTAGGGGCAAACAGAATCCCTCTTCAGTAGCATTCCTATTTTGGATGTGTTTTTGCTGCTTTTCCTTTAAAAATCTTCTAGGGGAGGGGGAGATGTTTCACTAAAAATGTGTTTACCTCACCATACTGAGACTTGTAAATGCAACGGTTAGCAGGTTTTCAGCAGAGTGTATGGAGGTGCGAATCTCCCTCTTCACCACACGCTAGCCCCCAGCACCAACACACAGACATGCACAAATACTTTTTTCACACACGCATACATGCACTGCCGGCTGCTGCCTTCTGCTAATCCACAGCACCAGCACAATCCACTTTCAGGGCTTTGCTGCTGCAACCCTGCCAAACAGGCCACAAGTTTGGTTCCTTCTCCAAGACACACAGTTCCAGGCCATGTTTGAGATTCTCTTTCAGCAGCAAACACACGGACCAGCACTGTTCAAAGTTCTAGTAGTATAAAAGCAGATAATTTGACAAAAAAAAAAAAAAAAAACACCCATCCTGGTGTCAGTGCTAGTTCACGAACCTCGGCCAAGCCTTTCATCCCAAAGCCAATGTGTATGGGGCAAACATTCAGTGCGCTTTGATTTTCCAACCACTTAAGAAGATTTGGTCATGCTTAATCCAGTTTCTCAGCCGAATTTCCCTCCAAGCTGGTAGTTATGGCTGAATAAAGTGTATACTTCAACTATTGCTGTTGTTGCTGTTGCTGTTGTTGTTATAGACCCTGCATCGGGTGTTGTGCTCCTCTAGTTAACCTAACCAACCTGAGTTAAGTCATCCATAATAGATGTGGATGAGAGGCCTGTATTCAGATTTTCTTTTCTTATTTTTTCTCACCTTTACAAAAAAAAATCTCTGTTGTAGTGCTGTACATGTTTTTATCTGGTCTGTTATGCACTCAGTGGTGCCCCTCTAAGATTATTTGGTCACACAGATACTGACCAGTTAACAGTTTAACTTTGATGCAAATTATTTTTAATTTTTTACAGTTCTCCTTGTGACTGGATCACAATGTATTTTTCAAAGGGCCACCTGAAGAAGAAGCAAAAAGCCATTCATGTTGACATGGTTTCTCCATCTTGTGTCAACAACACACCTCATTTTACACACAGGGACAACAGGGAATTGGCTAGTCAGTAAGTATGAAACCCTGAAAGACCCTTAACCTTAACTGCATGTTCAAGGTCCAATATACCTGGTTTTGGTACACTCCTATGGGTCATATCCGAGGACAGGGACAAACAACCTAAATGGTCATTTAGGTTGATGGACTTGTTGGATATCAATGGCAACACAAGCCCATTGTTAATTTATGGTGTTGTCCCGAGCTCACAGGATACTGCTGTTCATTTCCCATTTCAAACCAATGCTCATTACTGTTTCCTTTAACCATGACTGCATGTGTGCTATATATTGTAACTATGATGACGACGGTCCTCAAACCTTAAGGACAAATTTATTTTAACCCAAACCGCAATCTTTGTCTTAATCTAACAAAGTAGTGTTTGTGAATAAATCTAACCAAACTGTGACCTTTACATAAACTTGAGAGTGTGTTTATTATTGTAACCTTGATAACAAATTTAAATTTGTAGGTTAAGGATTGGTGGAACAATAAATCTATAATTTCCATCTGTTTCAGTGTGTTTGCATAGCCTTTGTCACATGGTTGAATTTTAATACAACATTATGTCCAATGTTGGAAAGTAGTTACATATTTTAACATTGAAACCGAGTGCATTTTTTTTGTCTTTTATATATCAGATCCGCCAAACCAGCAGCACATACTGCATCTCCCAGGTATGCTCATTGTGTAGAGTTGTGAGGGGCACAGGTTTGACCTACGTAGACCCTCGGCTGGTCTGTGTGCTCTGCGCCTGCAGCAAAAGGGCAGCCAAGTACTGATGAGAATCCCTATAATTGGCCCAAACCTGCACACAGGGCCTCAAGCTTCTCCACTCTACATTGCCAATGAGAGAGTGGAGCATACAGATTGAAAAAGTAAAGCAGAGAAATATTGCTGACCTGACTGAAGATGCAGCTACATACGGGTCTCTGTGAAAATATATAGTTTGGGTCTACCATATTTGGAATAATGGCTGTAAATGAACTAGTTCACCTCACTTGAATAATGTTATACAGTTTTTTTTTCAAGTCAACCAGATACCAAGCAGACCTTGAAACCTCTCCCAGGAGACATGCACATTATTTTTCTTCTGCTCAGTCTCCCTTTCTCTTCCATTTTTTTATCCAGTATCTGTTCAGTATCTGTTGTTCTTTTTATACCTACAGTATATTCCCTATCTTTTTAGCACAATTTCTTGATCCATGCATGTTCCATCTCCTCATTTTCACTGTCAGTTCATGTGTGTGTATATTTTTGTGTATGGTGCACCACTGCACGTGGGCCTGCTATCTCCTAGCCGCACTTCTGGGGCTGGCATTGGGACAGAACATCCTGAGGGCCCTAACTTTCCCCTCCCTCCCTTTTCTCTTTCCCCGTCTGTTAGCCATCCAAGAATATGCCAGTCAGGTCCTGGGCAATCTGCATGCTGCCCTCCTGCCATCCTCCACCTCCTCTCTCATCCACTCTTACTCCTTCTCATCTGTACATTCATTCCCACTTTCACTTTTCCTTTTTCTCTTTTCTCACCTTATCTTTGCATCTTTCTGTCCCATATTTTCCCTACATCCTGCCTCCATCCTTTGTTCCTCTCTGGCCTTTGGCAGCCACTGTAAACCTGCTGCTTGTAGTGGTGTCTGTTCATAGCTCAGTACAGTATGTGCGGTGACACCCTCTGGACACGCTGGCACGCTCACTGACAGCTTGATTTGGATCCGGTGTAGCAGAGAGTAGAAGACTAGCATTAGAAAATCTCAATTCACATATCAGAGCAATATTGAGATATTTTATATGTTTATTTTTTATGAATTTGGTTAAAACTGAATAATGTCCAATTATATCCAATATTTTTGTGATTCATGTAGTAAAATGTCTCTTAGGTGCACAGGCTGAGTGGTTAACTATTTAACCTACAGTTAATATTATTTCCTTTCATTTGTATAGTGTGTCTTTGTTTGTCTGGCCTGACTCTAGAAGGGCAGATATAAATGTTCCTGTTTTGCGTCTTTGTGAGTCACTTTAATATATCTGTTACTCATGCTTGTGGGGCAGTTTCTGATTTTGGACCTTCATGGAAGAGCTGTATCATTCTGCTCTGTTAAATCTGTTCACAACTGAGTTAAAGTATTTTTTTGTAAAGGCATTGAAATTTAGGTGAATAAAATCCGTAACTTGCTGACTTGTTTGGCCCCTGACACTCAGTATTTTGATCTGCTTACTATATGTTTGGCACCAAGGATTAAACATTTTCCCTTCAAAGTTATTTTCACTACTCACACAGCTGCTTAAGTGTCATAGTTTGAATAAATTCTCTGTCAAGTTTCACTTTCTCATACAAGACATGTAGATGTGTGTACAATGTAGTCAGCGACAAATTCATTTAGTTACATATGCTGAAGGCAACAACAGGCAAATTCTGATGTTATTGACTACAATGGCACGAAACTGCCATTTCTAAGTCTGATCTGTAGACAATAACACTATCACTGCTCCACTGAAGCCTGTCTTTCCTACATCTTTGCTTGCATCTGTCTCTATGGGAAACAATATGTTCTAGCAGTGAATTAAGCACAAGACCCAAAATGTTTTATCCACTTTTAGTTATACTGCCTCTGTTCTGCTGTCTTCTTAAGTTGTCTTATTGAATATTTAAGTACCTGCACAAGCATCTTTACATTTAAAAAAAAATGCACAAGGCCTCTATGTGTTATATTATCACTGTATAACAGATAAGAAGGTTTTTCAACCTAAGCCATTGTTGCAAACAGGATTGCTAAACATTTCCGTATATTAAAATTGCTTATTTTCCCCTATCATACTGTGGTTGTCACTTCCCTTGCTGATATGTAATATGAATTAATTTATTTTAGAAAGGTAGGCAAATTACATGCAGAAGACATTTAAAGAGGTAGTTTTTCCCATATTGCATCACTTGTCTGCACTTCAGCACCAATTTCCACAGTTTCTTGAACTTTTCACAACATTTTGAAATTGGTTTTGGAAAAGAGATTCGTTTTGAGTAGTTAGTCTCTGCTGTCTCAAATTACTTGATAACTTTAGATGCTAAATATTTGGGTTTTATTTTGTGGGTATTTCTGGGCATTTTTCCAATGCAATCCATAATCCATGCAGTGTAAGCAAACAAACTAGAGGCCATTGTCATTGGGATGAAAGAGTGGACAGACCAATGGGCAAATGGCCTGCTGCTATTGAATATTATTGACTTACTGTGTAATCACACTGTATAAGGATTGATGTGACTTCACTGTAGACCACATCTGCATGGTAACAAATGGGAGGAAACAGAGCAGCTACTGTAGCAAGACCTCCCTCGAAAAGGACTGATTAATGCAGACTCCTCCAGGGGTAAGGATGGAGGGATGGATGGATTGATGCTAAAGAGGAGAACCTGGCAGCTAGCTCCTAATGCTACAGGGAGAGTGACGAGAGGGAGGGAGGAGAAGGAGAGAGAACGTCCGGGGGCAGGCATGCAGGAATGAATACACACAAACTACACACGTGGGGAGGATTTTGACTCTATAATCTTGCCCTGTGTTGCTTTGATAAGGAGAGAAATCCCCCCTTGCAACGAAGATAGAGCTGTTCTCCTTTTGTCTTAAAGTTACGGGCATATTTATGCATGAGCTGTTTATTTGTGTCAGGCTTACAAATTAATTTCTCAGAGTCCTACAAAAAATAAAGTGTCTGCCCAAGTTAAATGTGACTTTGCAGAGTTTTGAGACAAAGTGAGGCAGTGCTGATGTCTGTGTATTGATTGTATTGCATCTGTCTATTAAGAATTGTTTCCTTGGCTATTATTATTTACTCATAACACACTAATGAACACACAGTCGCATTCCTTTTAGTCTTTCAATCGAGTTTAAAAAGAGCAAGTGCATGCCAAACCTGTAGTAGGTCACTGGTCAAGTCCATCACAGCTCTCACTCTTTCTTTTTTTTTAATTTCACTCCAAAATTAAACTGGGACACTAAATTTGACAAAATGAATGCACCCATGACAGACAAACTCATGACTGAATATTAATCTTACCACAGTATCCATGTACTTACAAGTCTGCCTCACTAACCACCCACTTACTGTAACACATGATCATCAAAGTATTTTTTTTACTGTTGACCCATCAACATGAAGCAGTAGTTCTTTTTCGGCAGGCTTTCATTAAATGCCATAATTCAAAATTTCCCCTTCTCATAACTCTCTCACACAATCACAAAGGAATACACATACACAAACATGTGGTTGTCAGAGGTGCACAGCTCTGTTTTGAAGCTGCTTCCAGGCTTTGAAGTCTCTGACCTTTCAGTCTGGCTCGTCACAGACCGAAGCAGAACCAGACTGTCAAGTTGCCACTGCCTTCTGCAACATTCCGCAGTGACTACAATGAGGAAGCCATTTTTTTTTTTTAATTTTTCTGTGTCACTGGCATAGACAAGCCTTCTCAGAACAAAGTCATGCGCTGGAGCATGCTGGCACACTCTCAGCTACATAAATGCACATATAGCCTATGATGCAAATGAGCAGCATTGGACTGAGGGACAGAAAAATTATCAGGTGAGTGTAAGGCTGTTGGTTCCTAAAATGAGGAAAAGTGGGTAGGGGAACTGAAAGAATAAATATATACACAGGCCATAAACTGTATGCAATTCTGGGTGGCCTTTAAATAGAAGTGGACAACTATATTAACAACGATACCACATTGGCTTGGAACACACTATCTTTTTGCAAACCTGTATAATGGTACTACTCATTCTGCTGTGCAGTACAAACATATTTACATTTGAAAACATACTGTAACACTGTTGGATAAGTAAGTATGCTTGTGTGTGTGAAGGACACCTTCATATAACTGTTTATGAGTGTGTGCTGGCATTTCATGTCTCTTTGGACTGCTTTTTCTTTCTCTCCATCTTCTAGACAGTTACTCATGCATTTAATTTATGGCACACCTGCAGAGTGTGTGTGTGTGTGTGTGTGTTCGTTCATGTTTGTGGCTCTAACTGTGTGGTAACTCTCAGGCTCACAGTGAAACTGTTGATGAAGGAATCTTGCTCCCTCTGACTAACCTGATGATTTGTCTCTTACTTTGTGATCAACAGTGGGCAAATCCCACACAATAGGAAGGCGATGAGTAACACACAACAGCAGCATTTTTTTTTCAGCAGTGTTTGAGATGGAAACATCGAAATGGTTCTCTAAATAATCCTGTATAAATAAAAGAAAGTTTGACATTTGACATGTTTTAAGATATTAGCTAATGTGTGTAGCCTGACAAAAATGCATATTAACATAAAGTAGCTGAGCTTGTCTCACAATACTGATGAGTTACCATATGTGACGTGAATAGTAGCTGATCAAACATACAAACATGTGAGACAACACACCTACTCACACTCACCTACATTTAGTCCATCACAGTCCTGAAAAATAAGTCAGCTCCTCATAAGACATGCTGCAGAATGATGTTAGATACACACTAAGCCACTATAATCAAGTAATCAATGACTAAAGAGTTCAGTCTGCTGCCCTTTCTTAAGACTGCCACTGACAAACAGGCACTGGGAGGGAGCTGGGGGGGGTGTTATTTAAAGTTCACATGTGTAAAAGCTTTGAGCGCGGCCTTGGATGGATGGACGCGCTCATTTACATTTCTGCCTCTTTACATGCATGTCTGTCTTCTGAAGTGTGGCCTACAGAAGATCACTCCAGCATGTTGTCATCTCTCTCTCTCTCTGTCTCTCTCTCTCTATCTCTATCTCTCTCACACACACACACACACACACACACACATACACACACAGACACACACACACTTGCATTTTGTCTCTCTCTGCATCTGTCTTTCTCGCTCCTCAACTGTCAGATGTGTAAATACAAGCCATGCTTACAGTAAAACCTTTAGGCTAGCTTGAGTACAGCCTAATTATGTGCAGTATTATTTAGAGGATGCAGTTACTTTTACTTGGCAAAGGTAAGGAAGACAGACAGGGACGACATTTTCTATGCGCATCGAAGTCAAATATAAGAATGATGTTCTCATTTTGAGTCTCCACCTACTGTACTAGACCCTGGGAAATTAACCTTCCAACTTCAAATCAGACTTCTATGGAGTAAAACCAGATTTAAAGCCAGAACCGTTTGCCCTATTACACCAAAAAATAAATTATTATTATGCATAATAAAATACTGAGCTGGGTTCGAACCCAGGGCTTGGGGCCTTTCTGTGTGGGGTTTGCATATTCTCCCTGTGCCTGCATGGGTTCTTTCTGGGTACTCTAGCTTCCTCCCACGATCCAAAGACATTCACATTACGTTAATTGGTGACTCTAAAGTGCCCATAGGTGTCAATGTGTGCGCAAGTGGTTTTGCGTCTCTATATGTCTGTCTAGGGCGTACCCCACCTTTGCCCAATGTTAGCTGGGATTGGCTCCAACCCCCTGCAACCCCACAAGGATAAGCGGTATAGATAGTGGATGGATGGATGGATGGACATACCGAGCTTTCTCTTTGAAGCTGTGAAAAAAAGAGTCTTTTCACAAGTAGGACCATGTTTTGCCTAATAATCAGCTTTATTCAGTATAGCCCAGCAATCAGCCAAATGTATCAGTTGTATTTATACTGCCCAATGTTAAAACTCACAAATGTGCTGCAAAGAGCTTTACAATTTGTGTAACATAGGACACCATATAAAGTAAAAACTTTCCTGGCCAAGCTTGGCAACAGACTAAATATCATTCTCAGTGTCAGTTTCACTAATTGTTACTGGTGAACAAGAGAAGTAAAACTATATGGTGAGAGGGATTCACTGTAATTATCCAACCTCAGCTGAGGCACTTCATTCACTTAAAACTTCTTTGGGGTAGTAAGAATTCCTGATTTCTTGAGTCAGATTGTTGATTGTTGTTGTGGTTTGAGACACTGTGGATCTTATTTACTGGAAAATCAGCAAATAAAGAATAAAGATGGTATTTTATAAAGGAAGTTTTTAATAAATGGCAAGTGCGTTTAAATCATCTCACTACAAATTGTATGTATATATATATATATATATATATATATATATATATACACACATATGTATACATCACATTTGTGTTATGAAATCATTTAATAGGTGAAGCAAAATCTATCTCACTGTCCGTCTGTGTTTGCTGTTATGTCTGCTTGCCGTGTGCAGACATTAAACCATATGTTTGTGATAAGTAATAACACATGGCAGGAGTGCAGGATCCTGGGAAAAATGGACTGAGATGAGGCCCATACATCCTGGGTTGGGAAGGAAACAAGAAAAAAATAGAGACGACAAAACAGATCCCATCTTTATGAGCAGGACTTGGACAGAAGGCTTATGTGTCCTTTTGGGCTCAGGTTCGAGCTTATTAAAGAAATACATAGTTCTCATTCCCAGATTTTACTTTGCAAAATTTTTCACTCCCACTGTCTCACAAGATGACGAGAACATTAAAGTACCTGAAAGGGATCAGCGTTATGGCTATCAAGTGGTGATGGTCAGAAGTAGCGGCAAAGCTACTACTCCAGGCCCCTGCAGCCATATGACAGTGTTCAAATAACAGCTGTTTGTGATTCCAGGGGAAATTAGGAGCAAGATTCCTCTTGAGATGACAGTGGCTCACTACTCCAGTTATCCAAATGAGGTGTCTCCACATGTCAGACTCAATTATCTTGTAGAAACAAACTACCTTCTTCTCACTGGTTTCTAATGAGTGATGCCATTAAATCACTTCATCTCTCAAACTCAGCTTTGTCTCTGATGGATCAAAACACAAACTTACCTAATTATTCTCTTTCTTACTTTTTGGTTCCTTCCACCTCTTTCCAGCTCACTCCTCTGTCTCCCAACCAGCTAGCCCTGCCCCGTTCAAAGTGATACAGTAGAACAGAAGAGGCTGAGATCATCTATAAATGTAGCAGCATTATTCTACAAGTCCTTTAAATTACTAAATATGTTAAATCCAAGTCTGCTGTTTCGTGTCACATTTCACTTAAAGTCAAATTACTGAATAAATGTACATGTCTTATGTTAATGTTATATCTTATGGACACACCAATAATTAAATGAAAATTCTCTGTAAAAAACAAATGTTGGCAGTACAGTGAATGATTATACAGCTTGATTTCCTTTGAAACACACAGTACCACTATAATGAAATGATAAACACCAGCTTTGAAAATTTGATGAATTAGCATGAACTAGCATTAATATTGAGCTTTGATTTTTGAGTCTCTTGTAGACTAAATAGATTTAAAAAGGAATTCATCATGGTGTCAATAAAACTTTTAAATAGAGGCAAATAAACCCAGGATGAGCACTATAAGGGAATTGTAAGGGATTTTCTTTGTTTTTGTTTATGTGTTTGTTTACTGTTTGCCCACTGTTTTAACATTGAAATGTTATTTATTAATACTTTTGTGTTTTCTGTAAGAAATTATGCATTTTTACTTTTCATGGCTGTAGCATGGGTAAGACAAATTTCCCACTCTGTGGAACAATAAAGTTAATCTTGAATCTTGAATATAAAATACATCATCTGTTTAAGGGTTATTGGCTATTAACTTAGGAGAAAAAACATTCATCGTCAGTGCTAGCCACTGAAATAATAAGAATCCATAACGCATGGATAAAATTAGTATTTATCTTTAAAAACGTTTGCACATACCACTTTTTAAGAGGGTCAAAAACTAAAATAACTGGCAATCCTTAATTATCTATTTAAATTCGCCTCTCATTGCTCACAAAGTCATGAGAATAACAAATTGATCTGTAAACTGATTGGTATTCCTCTTGGCTCTCTGGTGTTTAGAGAAGCAAAATAAAAAAAATAAATAAAAAAACACATAATATTTAGCTTCTACATTTGACTGGTGTTAACTTTTAAGTATTCTCACTGGGCCAGTGTTTTCCCAGAATTCCAGCTAGCCTATGAAACCCTAGGTCCCAGCTTCCTGCTTCTCCCTTGCATGTCTTTTACCAAGTTGTATTCATGGTGTTCCATATTAAGTTCTTGTACCAGCTGACAAATGGTTGTGTTTAATTAAAGTTATATAGCCACCATAAATGGAGTTGCTATTATGGATAAGGCCCTTTTATGGGAACTTAAAAAATTAAGCAGCATCTTTGAAGTATGAACCACATCATGGCTACAAATAGTAAAAGTTTACGAATAGTAAAAGCATTCAAACAATATTTCCTTTTTTCTATAAAACACCTGGGTTTGATGTTAAACTTTATTGTCCTAGTAGAAGTATTAATTGGTTATTTTTAAAAGATTATATTGGCCAACTCAAGAGTTTTATGAACTGAAAAGCACATTGGCAGCATATGTATGCATCTTGACATATGGGCATGGGACATGGTGCAAAATACCACTAAATGGAAACACAGCCTGAAATACTTTGGGCTCAGTCACCTTGGTGTGAGGGAAAGATGCTGTAAAAAACAAACTGTGTGCAGAAGATGCCATTATGCTAAGTCAACAGTTAGGGGTTAGGTGGTAAATGCAAGAAAATATTTAACACTTGCTAAAAATGTAAATGAAATGCCCCAATAAGAGACTCTTATCCTCAAGATAAAGTCAATGTGAGAAAATAACATCTCTGCTAGCCATTCGCTGAACTGTGATTCTTGCAGTCTGCGCTTAAAGCTAAAAGCTTTGTTGTGAAGTTCTAGCCACAAAAATAACATCTCTCACCAGACTGCACATTGGCCACCAGTACTCCCACAAATATGCACTCATTCATCAAATCAATGCATTCCCCTCCCATTCACAGAGATCTCCTCCAGCAGAGAACAGCACAGCCCAGCACAGCATCAAGCTAGACATGTCTGTTGGAGACTTCACAATGGTTCAGCAAGCAAACATACTTCCCTTAAGGCCCTTGGGAAAAACACAGCATCAAGCAGAAGGACTCAAGGAGTGGCTGCTGCTGTTTTTTTTTTTTTTTGTTGTTGTTGTTTTTTTTCTTGTGTGTGCATATGTATCTGCGTGTTCTTTTCAGTTTGTATTGCATGTTTATTGTACCTGTATGTTTCCCTATGATTGTTCAGATAGTAGTCAAATTAATCAATCAAATTACAATTACATACATTACATATGTACATTTTGCACGTTAGCTCATTGCTGTTATTAGTTTGGCTTTGAGTAAAATAAAAATATGTTTGGGCTTTATCTATTTTCTATTTTTGAAAACCCAGTGTACGTCACTTATGTAATACACTACAGCCATAGTACAGTGAAGGAGTGAAGCACACACTACTTGTTTTGGAGAAAAGGCATCACCACAGGGTTGGCTGAATGATGAGATTTTATCCTTAGGCAGTCTTGCATGTATTAATGAAATAGAACAGATGAGAATATATATATATTTTTTTTAATATTTTACTTTTTTCTAGTCTTTGCTGATCTGTCTTCACTTAAACTACCAACTCCTGTGGGCATCAATTATCTTTTCTTGTTGATAACTAATCATTAATTATGTAATACACTGTAGTCATAGCTTATGGAATGGAAGTCAGGCAGACTTAACTTTGGGCACAATGATAGTCAGACATATTTTGTAATCACATCCAAGTTAATTTAATGTGTAATCATTTTGACAAAGCAACAATGTTTTGATCCTGAATCTAAAAGTGCTGTCAGTGCAGGGGACATACAGCCATCTATGGGTTGGCATGTATCTCTGAGCAGTGGGTATGGGGTGAGGTGGGGGGTCCTCCCAGGTTGGCACACCACACTGGATCTGTCAGAGAAAGCGGGAGGGGTGGACAACATTCCCCAGAATGGCACCCTCCAAAGCGGATCCCCTGTCTACCCGTTCCCCAGGCCCCAGATAAGAAGCTCATCCGTCATCTACTGGAGCCGCATTAAATTTTAACTCTGGTTACCAAGTGTGGCCATTCAAACTTTTATCTCAAACCTTCTTTATCTTCTTTTCATTAAGTTCTCAAGCACTAATAGCCCTGCGAGTCTCCGCCGGGGTAAGGATGATGTTCTGAATAATGAAAGCTCATTATTTCTCCACAGAATGCTTGTTAATTCAAATGATGATATTAAAACTATAGTAGCCCTCAGCAGTCGAGTGATTTCTAGCATACTTTATCATGTATCAATATATACTCTGTTTGTCAAAACTGCCCCAAGCCTGGGCTGACATTCTCCTCCCGAGGAGTGGAGTACTTCAGCAGGGCCTCCAATACTCTAAGGTGACAACTTGCAGAGTTTGTGCCTTTAGGAAAGTGGGGGAAGGAGGGATTTAGGCAGTGATGGGGAGAGGGATGAAACTCAGAGAGCCGTCATCCTGCTCCCATGTCTATTCAACATTTTTCCATCATGCACACACGAATCCCCAACCTCCACCCCCACCCCTACGCGCACACACACACTCACACATACCCGTGCATGAAAACACTCACATCTGTCATCGTCAGCCCTTTCGCCTGATATATGCACGTGTGAGCAGACATTTGCACATATTCACTTAAATTCATATATACACACATTTACACACATGTGCATGCACATTCATATGCACATGAACACCCATGGTCATTAACCTTAAACTTTATCTTTAAGACTTACCTTATGCCAAGGGATGCTACTATAATGATTGTGAATGAATTTTGATATGACTCCATTTTTCATCATCATAATTCCACCATTTCATGAACACTAACCCATTCTATATTATAAGTGCAGCTGTTTGTTAGATCAGGACTGTTTGTTGATCTGTTGAACCTTCTGTCACAATAGGAATCTACTTTTATACAGAAATCCGGGAAAAAGAGATTTTAGATAAAAAAAAATAAAAAAAATAAAAAAATCTATCTATCTCTCTCTCTCTCTCTCTCTCCATATATATATATATATATATATATAAAAAATATATAATTAGGAAATACTCATCATGAATTTCACATTTTTCTTCAGAGATGTTTTACTTACTACTATGCTGTAACAATAACCATTGAGGCTGTGTCATAAAATATGATATCATTGGTTAAAAATCCCACAATAAATGATATGGGATTATTGGATCATGTGATATCTCAGATGCTGATGCTGCACTTCAGAGAACTCTAAACAAATCTCACACAGTGATAAGTGTGAATCTGACCTTTAACCTTGAGAAAGAATAAAATTGCTTTGCAGATGGCCTGTGTTTATAGGCGACCTAGAACCAAATAGTCGATAACACATATTCAAATTAGATGAAAGAAGAGGGGGATGAATGAGTCAAGTGTTGAAATTCCACTGAGGATCCCGCTGCTCTAAATATATCCCTCTTATTCCGTTACCTGAAGTGCAGCATTTATGTTTTGGCAGCTCCTAAAAAAATGCCTGTAGTTCTTTGCTTGAAATGCATATCTGCGGGGTGAATGGGATGACAATATGTTTCAAATGGTTTGGGGGGCATATTTATTCTGGATTCCTCAAGAGAACAAAACCAGAGAAAAAGAGGGAGGAGAGTGAAGTGTTCAAAAAGGCCTTGGGTGCCGTAGATGACACACTTTGATAAGTGTGCTCCTGTACACGCCTTGTTAACATCGGGTCACATGCAAGCAAAAGAATATATCAACTCGAATTGTGTGTTTGTGTGCATGCACTGTGTATGTGAACAGATACACCCTGTGCATATGCATGTATGTGCAAGCTTATTTGTGTGCATGTTCCTTTAGAACTGATAGGTGGTCAAATGAGAGGGAGCGTTATTAGTCAAGTTGCGCTCACAGAGAAAAACACAACATCACAACAAGCCACACAGGCGTGACTGGTTAGTTCACCCCACTGTAGAACTGCTATACATCCCCAGGCCAAGCCGACATGACTGCCTGTAAGATTTTGCTCCAGGCATCAGGTTTCAAAAGGGAGAGCCTCCAGCACAATGTCACTAAGCCACAGGCCCTGAAGCTCTTGAATGATATACACATCTGCACAGATACAAATACACCCACTCATTCATGTAAATGTGTGCATATATCCACTCAGGAGCCAAAACCTACCAGCAACTTGAGGCAAATGGTTAAGTAAGTACCTAGGAAAATAATTTCTGAGAGATTTTTTAATAACTTATGTGGTGTGTTGGGAGTGGAGGGTGACAGAGGGTAGAGGTGTTGGAGTGGATGAAAGGTCAAAGGTTAGGGGTAAGAGCTTGTAAAATTCAGGTTCAACCTCATACTTGTAAGTTGCATGTGTTCCTACTGGTTACATACAAGGAGAAGCTTGTCCTGCATTTTATGACAGACATGTGGAGCACTTGATTTGCCTATTAATAATGAACAGACAGTATTTGGTGGCAAAGTCACTTCTAATTTGACCATCGTCTAAGTACTTTTAATGTTATATGATATTATAAAACCGAACCTGTCACATTGTTTTTCTCTGATCACTTTCAAAAGCAATATTGCCCATTGCCACATACATTCTACCTGTTTCATATTTTTATTGAAGAAGAGAGTTTTCCTGTGTCATTTTCTCTCTATTTGTTTTTTAATTTTTATTCTTTTTTATTTTATCTTGCTTTATGCCCCTTTACTTTTTAAGCAGCATAGTGAGTACTGAGAGAGTGGCAGGCAGCCAAGGACAATGGACCTGGGGGGTAGATGGCATTAGTCGGGAATTAGACACACTCACGCTCAGACTGGCACACTGGCCATCACTGCTGACACAATGGCCCCTTGGTTAGTCTGCAGTGTGCCTGTTGTGTACATGTGTATGAGAACTACTAAAAGCTGCCAGTTGCCAGTGGTGTTTCTTGAGATTAGCAGGGGTCTAGCTTGTCTTCCTGACGCACACAAATACACCTGGATAGAATAGACTAAGGATATTAAGCAAGGAACTAACTATTAGTGCAGTTTGCCATGTCTCACACTTAATGAGTTGTCAAAGAGTCTAAACATGAACTATGTCCTCTAATATCTGGTTAATAAAATGCAAAAAAAGGGACTAAATTGACTTGACACACCTTAGTCTGTAGGCATGCAGGCAATACTTTGAGTTGCTCAAGTGTCAAAATAAATCACGCACCCTAGAAGTAATTTGACTTCATAAAATTTTTTGTGCTGACATGTCTTGATGATATGTTACTCTATAGCATGCTAGTAATTAACTTAAGCCTAAAAATATGGTGAGAACATTGAGGTAAAAGATAGGGAATGTATGTTAATCCCTGTCAGTGTTTTGTGGGCATTTAAGATATGTTCTCTTCATGCAGGATCGCACTATTGCATATATTTGGTGTAAAATACACTTGTCTATTTAAACTGTTGTTTGTAGTGTTTAATTTATATTTTCATTGGCTCATAATCTGGTTTAAAAACCCGCAGTCCTCAGCTCCCCCCATCTATCCTCCTTCTCTTTCCTCCCTCCTTCCCTCCCTCCATATAGTATACAGTATGAGGGAAACAGAGTGGAAACTGTTGTCCTACCTGATAATGGATTTGGTGGCCCCCCTGCAGGCATGCACCATTGGCAGATACTGAATACCACTGTGAGATCAATGGGAGAACAGGAGGACAGGAAAGGAATGAGTTAGGGAGGGAGGGAGAGAAAGAGGATGAAAAACGGATGGGGCGGATAAAAACAGAAATCCCGTAGCTTCTCCTATTTGCAAATGGGGTAGGGTAAAGCCGTCCTCGTAATCTGTTGTCAAGACACAAGGCCGCTGTAATGTCTTCCATCAGCAAGTGGATTATGTGCAGAGGAATTGTAATTTACACCAGCTTCACTTTTATGTGTCGCTCGGCTTAAAAGTTAATAGCATTTAGCTTAACAATAGCCCAGCCACATCAAACCCAGTCTGCAGCATAGCAATCTACAAGTGAGGTGCCATTGAAGTGCAGTTGTTCCGAACCCTAGACAATAGGGTGTTCCCACTGAGCTAATTAGCTGACGCCTGCCTATCTCCACGCCACACATGTCCATTGTTGCTGTCACTGCACAAATCTCTGTCCCACTGTATCAGAACAGGCTATTGTTTGTTCAGGTTGTCTTCAATAATCCTATGTAACGCCTGCATGTTTTGTCTTAGGTTGCTAGATCTGAGTTCTGAAGTGACATGACCAGACATGCCTTTATAGACAATATTTGATTTCCTCTAAATTCCTTCATTTTTGCCTTTTGTCTCAAAGGAATTATGTGCCTCAAGAGTTAAAGCCTCATGTTCACAACTTCAAGTTATTGAAAATAACCGTTAAAAAAATGCAGAATTATGATCTGAAATAAGACTCCTGCATATCAGCCATGCTTGAAAGATGATCTTGAAAACACAGAATGAAACCTTATTTTGTCTTGAAACAGCAAACAATATGTATGCACTGTGTTTCTTTGTAACCCAGGCAAGATGTAGGTCAGCCTATCAAAGTGAATAAATAATTTGGAGGTCAAGTCTGTTATTTTGAACATCCAACACTTTGTGTCAGGCTGGTAAAAATTAGACACAAGATTGTTAAAACACAGTAGTTTACAGCATGGTGGAGTTGCATTACAAAAACACCTCCAGTGCAGCAGGCTGTGGAGGGAAAGAGTCAAAAAGAGGAAGAAAGTCAAGACTACCGCAGATATTTTCCCAAGCCATGTTCCCAACCATTGTAAAACATAACAGCAGCCTGTGGTTTGATTGCCAGAAATATTTCATCCTGCTAGAGAACCCACCTATATGCAAGCCAGGGGCCTACCAATAGTATGTCTTGGCTATTTTAAATAGGATACTCCTAAGTCCTATAACAGGAACACGAATATCACATTTTTGCTTCACAGACATAAGCGAATCATTGACAGCAGCTTTACTAGCCGGTTCAAGTTATGAAAAGGCAATTATAGGGGGATCTTAACATTTTCAAGATATCACTGTATTGTATACAGTATGCATATAAGATCTATGGTTTGGACTTCTTCATGGTTGGGGGACAGAAATTGCTTATTTGATGGTCCTGCCTCCAACATGACCATCACCCAATCCCGCCCTACTAGAAATTATGTTTATGTAATACTAATCTGTTTGCTGCCTGTAATATGATCAGGGGTAACTGATTTTTAAAGAATGAAGTGCTATTTTTGTACTACACACACCACACTACAAGTTGTAGTGGATCTGAGGTGGATGGTGGGTGTACAAAGCACAGAGCTTTGATTTACAGATTGGGATTTGTCCCGTGTGTGGTTCAGTTTAGTGTTCAGTTAAGTATTACTAAAGTAAACATGTTGTATCTCATGCTTCAAATCACCGTGGACCTTATTCTGTATTATTAAACCCTTGGCCTCATTTGTTTAGCAACAGCCACTGATGTAACAATACAAAGTAACTGAAACAAGTCTCAAATGTTGTAACATGGTTTAAAATTTAGTCCTAAAAAGATTGCCAATGTCACAATTTGAGAATTGCAGGATGAAAATTATATTAAATACACTCATCAGAAAAAATACCATTTCATTTGTATTGTATTTTGTACAATCCCAAAATCAACTCATAGGGAAAGATCAGATTGTGAATTGTAAGCATTGTAACACACACACACACACACACACACACACACACACACAGAGAAAGACAGAGAGAGAGAGAGAGCCTAATATACTCTAAAGGTATATGAGGCAAATAAGTGCAGTCTTGAATAAGTAAAACTCCATTTCAGCACTCTGCTCTATTATTAATATCGTGCAGGCTGATCTTTGATTAAGCTACTCAAGTGTTCTTCCTGTGTGGGATTTTGATTAAGACTGGGCTGCGTCTTGGAGCAGGAGAAAATGCCGCTTTTTTTCCTCTCTATCTAACTTGTTCATTCTGCATTTCTGTCCATGTTCGTTTATGTGCATTTGTAGTTCTCATTTTCAGCAGTTCATAAACTTGTTCTCAAACAGCCTCCTCTCCCTATTGTCTTCACTCACTTTCCATCTGATGCAGTGACAATCAGTCAAACAGATCACATATACAGTATATTACGTAAGGCACGACCATTTGTCACCTGTCACATTTTCATTTGTGAGTTCCCCAGCTGTTTCAGGCAATCCTCCTACTTAGAGCCACTTAAACATAAATTGGTAAATAATTCCACATATACTGGTAAATTTTGAAACTTTTGGAGAATGTGCTGTGACACTCAAACCGGCCCCATGAACAATTTCTACTCTATATGTTTAAAAAATAGTTCTTTCTGGTATGCATTTTCATTTTCATGTGACTTTTTTAAAATAAATATCACAGTTGTGACCTGAAACTTGTTCGAATCCATAATTGTGCAGAGGCTTTGAGGAAATAACTGAATAATGCTCATCCCTTCCTTAACTCTAACTATCAACTACTCATGGCCGGCACTAAAATAAAAGGGATTTCTACAAACAAGAACTAAAAAAAAGAGCGCCTATACTTGGTAAATCTTCCCTGGATAATTAAAACAAAAACACTGTTTATCTGAGCATGCAGCCTGAACAATAGAATATCACTGATCTTTAGATGGCGGTACAGAGGAAATGGAAAACACCTCCTTGTGTATGTGTGTCGTAGTTGTGCTCATAAAACCAAGCGTAACATTTCCCTACGAGCACAGTTTTTTTCTTCGGCTGGGATGCCAAGGTCTTTTGACATTCATCGTCACATCTGCCGTTAATATGAACGGCCTGTTTGTCACATTGAGCCACCAGATCAATCCCTTCTCATGCATTACATGTAATGCACACACACATAGACACACATGACATAGAAGCATAACTGGGGAAGGATGTCAGTTGGCTTCCAAAGTCTTTTTTCCTTTCCTCAAGGTGTTTTGAACAACATCTCAGTGTGCTTCTGCTCTCCTTCTATCCTCCTCATGCAAAGCTTCCTTCTCCACTTGGGGCTACTTCTGTTACATTATGTATGGTGGTGGGATTAAAACTGTAGACGTGATGGCTTCCCCCTTTCGGTGTCACGTGCAGGCACCAGGCGGCAAATGGCATGCAAGAGTGGCACACAACAGGGCACCCCGCTTGGCCACCCACACATCTATGGGAGTGGGGAGTATGTGTGAGGAACACGGTATCAAACGGAGAACATCTGTGGCCACTGGGCTGTGGAGACCGGGGACAATGGTGGCCCCAGGGCAGCCGCAGAGCCCTGGCCCATGCCGCAAAGGCTAGACACAGGCTAGAAAGCCAACCATACACACACACATGAACACACAAACACTGAGGGGTGGGAACTCATGTACAGACGTGCATGCACGCACGCGCGCAGACACACACACACACACACACACACACACACACACAAACGCACACATCCTGAAACCAAGCTGGTGCAAACTAAAGTCTGCAACACACAGTAGTCCTGCTTATGGTAAGAATCAAAAGGCCTGAAACAATTTTTTGGATAACCTGCTGTAAAAGATAAAAATTATAGATACAGTATGTCACCTTACCATTTTTATGAGCTAGATTTTGTGTTGAATTTTCTTCAATGTGAAACTGAAATATGTTACAAAAGTTGATACTTTAGTCACTACATGTGCATTATGTAAGGTTCTACTAGGATCATGTGAATTATCCATTCAGATGATGGAGAAATAGGAGAGACAGTTTACATTCAATCTGAGAACAGGCAATGGCCACTTTTAACATCTTGCCTTCATTTACTAACTGAGAAATAAATCCCATGATTATCCTTTTAAAAGGAAACCTGGTCTGTTTAATGTGTCCTGTCACGCCCTAATACTGTGTAGTGAGAAGAACTGAGTCACTCATTGCCATGCTACAGTAAATGTAGAGAGGTAAGTGATTCTCTATAAACTCCCCACAGAGACACATCAATTCTGTTTATTCCTGCAAGCGGAGATGATAACACACACACACACACACACACACACACACACACACACACACACACACACACACACACACACACACACGTATTAATGCCATGACACACAAACACACAAACAGTCACACACCATTTGAATATCCACAGCTGCTGTAGCTCTCAATGACCTCCCATGTGGCTTTTGTGCGTTGACATGTGTGAAAAGTGTGGGCATGGAAACAGACACAGATGCACATGGACACAGACACACACTCACACATACATAACAGCTTATGTGCTGTTATGTCACCTTGTAGAAAAAGCCCGCTCCACCTTGTCATGTTGTGATATCCCATGTCTACAATCAAATGCCCACTGACATGAAATATGATGTGTGAGTAGTGTGTGTGTGTGTGTATGTGTGTGTGTGTGTGTGTGTGTGTGTGTGTGTGTGTGTGTGTACCCAGGTGCATAGACCTCCCATTAGGGATCTGTGGGCGGGTGGTGCTCCATCTTACTCTACCAGGTCCCCCAGTTTGTATACACACATGTACAAACACCAACGTAGCAGTAGCTGGAGTTGTGCCATGAGTGACAGTATAGAGTGTAATGCAGGGTTTATGTTATATGAAAATGTTACATCCTTAAAACATTTAGTAGTTTGGAAAAAAATATTAGATTTTCCCCTTTGATATCACATGTTGTGGATGTTTGATTCTTCAGAAATGACATTCAGTGGCTTACCAAGGTTACTTGAAGTTATTTTAAAAATCCAGATACAAGGTTGCAGGCGATCACCTCCTGAAGTCTATCATTCAATAGGAAATCCAAGATATGCAGCCTATAAAATGATTATCTCTGAGTATGTCAAGTGAAGACATTTGTGCTATCAATCATATTGCAAGAATAGATGTCAAGCTTTTCAGATGGTGATGCTTTTCTCTGGAATATACTGCTCCCTCAGTTATCCTGCCTTGCAGTTCCACTGTCTGATTAACTCATAACTCACCTCTATGTGTCTTCTCTTTTCTCACGTTTTAAATGAGTGACTCCTCTCACCACTCAGAGCCATGTTTTATTATTAGCCATATACCACCACAGTTTGACAGGGTGAATCATTTCAAACAACAGGAGAAACACTCGCTGCAAGTCATTTATTTGCTCATCCTGTTTGAGTTTTAGATTTCACACCATCCTTAATTACGCAGACACATACAAACACTTAATCAAAGATGCACAAATACATTTTCTACAAACACACACACACACACACACACACACACACACACACACACACACATATACATACACACAGCCATTCATAGGGCTTTTGATAAGCGATTCCTTCCTGTATCAACTGGCCTCCAGATAGGAATAATAGGCAAGATAGGCTAACTGTGGGAAGGTAACCACAATGAAAAATATGAGGAAGCTTCCGTTGCTGGTCATAAAAGAAAAACCTTTAAGTCATTCATGAGAAGATAACTGCAGGTTGATTCAAGATATTTGATTTTCTGACAGTATTAGCTTTCAATTTATCAGAATATCTTCTGATATCTAATATCAGAATGGGGATTTGCCAGATTGACAACTTTGTCAACCATTCACATAAGTAACATTTTGACCAAAACTGTATACTGAGTAGGCTATCACAAAACTACAATGGCATGTTAAAGGGTGCACCAAAATGGAGAACCTTTGTTTTTAGTGAATCTGTTGAAATGCTAATATTTCTGATAAGGTCTTATCATGAAATATATCTAGGCAAAGTTGGATTTGTGTAATGGCTATAATGACATTTCAGTTATTGTTCACAACTTTCAAAAGGGATAAAACCCTTTTTCAACATATTTGTGGAAAAAGTCTCATTTTAAAGTCTATATGTTTTCCATGGCAATTGATGACTGACATCTGAAGGCTGTTGTTGCTAGAAGAAACTGTCAACTTCTGTGGTGTGCTACCGTCTGTCATCATAGCCCTGTAAAGCCTACGAACTTTGTTACAAGAAATGTTTTCCCTTTTTTCAACAGACTCACATAATGTTGATTATATTCAAGACAGCTGTCCCTTTAAAACACTTGGGAGGAGCAGTTGTATGATTAGGTTTGTTAGCTAGGCTGGCTAGTTTTCACTCAAAATGTTGAAGCTAGTTAGCTGAGCTGAGTTTACTAATGTTAACACTGATTCCCACAAAATGTTACTTTTTAATTAATGTCAGTGGATGTTATTTCAACACCTGCTGAGTCACCAGCAAAAAAAAAAACCATTAAACACAATACTTGTATTTGTCCTGCAACATACAAAAGATGTGTCCTAAATAGCATTGGCTGTCTCTCTTTCATGTGTACAGTGATGTTGATCGCAAATGACCAAAGCAGCAGGTTGTTCAATGCTCAGCACTCCATACATACAGTAACTCTGTGATTCAAATCGTGTCATGAAGTAACCAACATGGAGTCATGTCCCAATTCAAGGGCCGCATCCTTTGAAGGCTGTCTCATTTCGAAGGCTCCTTCAAATGCAGTCAAGAATTGCAGCCTTCTTTTCCTGAGCAATTGAAGACACCAGTGCATGGATCCTATATGGGAGCCAAAAACACAGACCGAGAGCCCAAGGATTGTACTTTTAAATATAAGAATTGCGTTACAGTTCTGAACAGCTAAGGGTTTTTGTAAATAAAAAAAAAGTTATATGTTTTCAAAGGTTGCCATAGGCGACAGCAATGGCACTTTGTGATGCAGCAGTAAGGGCGAAAATAGCTGATGACTGAAAGCAGAAATTCTCTGTAGGCCAGACCATCTCATTTCAGTTCAGTCTTCCCGGTCTATGACGGCTACAAAGGTCACACCTTCATAGACCTCACCCTCCAAAGGTACCTGAATTGGGACACAGCTATGGCAAAATGTAGAAAGAGCTCAAATCACAGGTGTTACTACACAACGGCTATCGCCATTAATCTCCAGCTGGCTAACTGCCTGTGTGGCTATTGGAATTGAAATAATATTACAAAGTATTTATTTTTATTTAGTATTTATTTATTTATTGTGGCCTATTGCTGACTGTATAGTCACAACCAAAAGTTCACAAGCAGTGGAGAGCACTAATATGGAGGCCACTGTCATTGAAAAATAGATACATAAAACTGAATTTTTTTCTTTTTGGCAATTTTAACCAAACAAAAGCAAGTGTCAAAACAACACAAAGGATATACCAAAAAATTAATTTTAATTTCAGTTTATAAATTAATTTCCATCTTTTAAAAACAGTTACATGATGACATTATGATTTTACCATTAATAGCTTAAGTTAACAACAGACTAATACAGGGTTTCATGTTGTCCATAATCTTCTATGAGGTTAGATTTATGCCACAGAACAGAAAGAAGGCATTGTGCTTTAACAAGAAATGGGAAAAAAGTTTTGAAAATTTCTTGAAAGGTATATGATGGAATTAACGAAAGGCTGCTGGAAAGCTGTATAATTTATTAAGTCATACATCAGAGAAAAAAAATATGGAACCCCTGAGGAAAAGGTTGCTGCTGCTCCATGGTAAATAACACAGTGTGAATGAGAAGTGCCATTTCATTTAACCAAGGCCTACAACTGATTGACGTTTGACCAATGCCATGTCTCTTGCCTTCTCCCCACATTAATCCCACTTCCTTGGACAAAATGCTATTTTGATCTGTTGATTTATGCTGTCATTCCGTGTGCAGCACCAATAGTTCATAGATTTGAAAAATAACAACAACAAAATCTCATTTTGCTGTTCTTTCTTTGACATCTTATAATGCATACCTCACCTGGAGAGTGACAGAGCATGATGGATTGACTTACATATGCACTCACATACAAACATATACACACAGAGAGGGAGAACTTCGGTAGAGACAAGTAGAGAGGGCAAGAAAGTGTAAATGGAAAGAGAAAGATGGAGGAAGGAGAAGGAGAAAGAGAGGGATAGAAGGAGAGAGATGTGAGTAAGAGGGGTTTGATATTTCTGGCCATACAGTTGTAAGCTCAAGTAGTTTCTTCCCTCCGAGGGACAGAGTCTGTTAAGTAGCTCTCCAGTGCCTACAGTTTAGAAAAGGACCCAGGCAATACTGGACTAATTTAATCAAAGGTTACAGGCCCAGGATTGAAACACAATGTTATGGCAATTGTACAGGAAAAGGAAGGGGGGGGGGGGGGGGGGGGTCATTTCACCAGGCAAGGCTTAGACCTGCTACTTTATCTCAACAGTGTAATGGCTAAGTCGCCCAACAGTCTCCAACAGCTGGCACTAACACACATTTCCATTTTAGCTAGGGGGGCAGCAAAAGAGGCTGATATCTTATGACTGGCTAGCCAACAAGGTGAGGACTGGCTGCCATGGCTATAAGAAAGAAGACTGTAAGATTGTCTCTCTTTTTAAATTGTGAAAGGTTTTAGGATGTAAAATAGCGTTTCAGCTTACCATAAAAGAAATGATGCAACTATGTCTATATAAGTGCATTTCCTATAAAAACTTAAGTAAGTTAGTAATAAGTGATACACACTCATTGAGGACTTATTAGCAACACCTTTGCACCTGCTTATTCATACAATTATCCAATTATGTAGCTTATCCAATAAGCTTATTATGTAGCAGCAATGCAATGCATAAAATCATGCAGATACAGGCCAGGAGCTTCAGTTAATGTTCACATCAAATATCAGAATCTGACTGACTGAGTGAGTGTATATGGATACTTTATTAATGTGCTTTAGAGATCAAAGTTTTCTAATGTCAGTCTTTGCCCAGAGTGCTTGAAAAAATGCAGATTTACAGCTTTAATGCAGTAATACATCTCCAAATCCCTCAGTATTTACACATACTATATTGTATAATCTTTGGTTTTAAAGTGATGAAAATATGATGTTTAATTTAAAAAGTACTATGAATTTTTTGATGGTTGAGTGACCCATTATTGTTTAGTTTCAGATTGCAAAGCGGGTCTTCAGCAGCTGTATGAATACTGGCAGCATTCAGACAGATTGTGATCTGTTTAGCCCCGCTCACTGGCTGTGTCACTGTATAATAAACTGTCATAAGTGTCAGTACTCTTCACCCCTAGGGACAAACGTGTGTGTGTGTGTGTGTGTGTGTGTGTGTGTGTGTGTGTGTATGAGAGAGAGAGAGAGAAAGAGAGCATGTGTCCCTGTTTATCCTGTGAGCTTTACCCAACTGGCTACAAGACAATACACTGAACACACTACAACCAACACACCGCACAACAGAAAACATTGGTGTACAAAATGATAGTTTGAAGTTACACTCCACAGAACTTACATATCTACAGACCACACATTCAGATATGCTTTCCCCTGCTTGATTACAACAATAATCATTTACCCTGGCTCAAGCGATGGTGTCAGGATTTGAGCCTATCAAAAAGAAATCAGCTTGCAGCTCTCTGGGTGCAGAAAGGCGCATCTCGTTGGCTTTCACGGACCAAGATTGCTTTCACCTGCATTCCCCGAGGCGACGTGCAAAACACAGGCCTCAGCTGGCCTGCCAGTCACACACTCATGCATGTACACACACATACATATGCAGAAACACATGCACATTCTCTCTATCTTTCGTGCCTGACTACAATAGAATCATATTAACTTACATGCATTCCCAAACACACAGCATTACGTGGGAACGCTGGATGGTGCAGAAAATTACAGTTATAAGGGCATAGATTTAGAGGGTCTTTGTTCCTGTTCCTGCTTGCATTTGTGTGTGTGTGTGTCTGTGTGTGTGTGCCTACCAGTGTGTTTGTCAGCATATATACAGTATATCTGAGCACTCTTGTGTCAGTGTCAAGAAACATGCATATGCATCTGTGTGTGTGTGTGTGTGTGTGTGTGTGTGTGTGTGTGTGTGTGTGTGTGTGTGTGTGTGTGTGCGTGTTGTGTAAGTGAATGTGTCTGATAACTAGCCCGAAACAGTCTGGAAGCAGCATTCAGTTGATTTTCCAGGAGGTGGAAAAATGATGTCAAAAAGGCAAATCTGTATTTACCAGCAGACAGGTATCCTTGACTCGACAGCTATACAGTCATTATCTGCCTGTCATGTGTCGCCCGGGGCCACCCTGCCTTTTCCCAAAGCCCTCGTTCCCATGCATCAGACGCAGCCCTATTAGCTTACCTGTTTCCAATTCAAAGGCCATCGCCAACCAAAAAGACGCCAGAAGGACAAAACAAGGTGTCATATTTATGAATGTGTCAGCACGGGCCCTCCTGAAACCCAGCCTGACAACTCAACAGGGTCCTTTTCCAGTCAAGAGAAATGATACCTTCAAAAACCACTGGCAGGATGAAACCAGAATCTGTGCTCCAGCGGTGGCAACACAGGGGGAAAAATCACTTGTAAATCACCTTAGTATTATTCAGCCCCAATTAGGAGAAACTCAACCTATTACGTCGAATAGAAGAGAGAATATCAAATGCTGGATAATGACAGGATGAGTTTTAGAAGTCAAACAGAAGAAAAGAGAGAGAGAGGTGGGGGCTGGTGATGGTGATGATTACCTCAGCACTGACTGTTCAGGTGTGTTTTCAGGTGTGTGTGTGTTGGGAAGATGACATCCTCAACTCTTGAGAATATCCAGGTGCATGCCCTGTTCTACACTTCTACATTTGCATTGTGAGTAAATGGTTGGGTAATTGCTTCCAATTAACTTATCCGATTGCAGATAAAAGCCCTATGTTCTGCCAAGGAGTCATAATTAGACAGTGGTATAGTTTGCCATTTTAGGTGATGATAGGTTCCCATTACCGGCTAACTTAAAACTGCAACTCTACCAATACTGACACATTGGTAGGGGTGGAGCAGAAGTGTTACAGTTTGTGTCTGTATGTGGATGGGCCGTTACACAATGTTTAATTCATAGAGTGATCATTTGTAAAGGGGCTTGGAGGAAAACAGTCCAGTCTTTTCCTGTTCCTTACGCTCTTGGCCTTTCGAGCATGGGCCTAGATTTGGTTATGGAAAGTAGGGACATGTCCCTACCAGTGGCAAGATGTTGCTGAATTTTCCCAACCAATATATTCACCCATTCACCACTCAGCAACTTTGAGTTGCAGGAGGGGTGTGTTTTCTGCAAAGTGCTAGAGAAGACTGGGATATAGAGGATAGTCAACTATGATCTGTAAACCCTCAATTTCAAACTGCATTACACATTGTTGACCAGCTGCAGCCGGGCAGCAGCAGTAATGGAGTTGTTGACAAGCAGTGACATCAGTTGAAATTCAGTGTTGCCAAGCTTGTGAGGCCAAAATGCCGCCCAAAGTGAATTAAGAGTTAGGTGAATAAAAGAAGAACTTAAGTGTAAGTAACAACTGATGTCAGCTCATAAGAAAGTTCTGTTATCAATCTAAACATGTATCTTCTTTGAGATTTGGAAAAATATTTACTATTTAATGCTTTCCATGAGTGGATCAAGAGCATGTGGGTGATTGAGACATGAATATTATTTGTAAAATAAATTAGCCACAGCTTGCCCAACTAATTTCTTTGTTAATGTCAGGCATCAATTTATTCTGAAATCCTGATCCTGTCAGTAGCAGTCTGAGCAACACAGGCACACAAACAGATGATCTCTTATATCCTAGTGAAAGATCTTGGCATAAGTTTAAGAGCTCAATAAAGAATGTACAAAAATAAGGTTTTTGATATTAAGAAAAATGAGACTGAATTTTGCAGAGGCTTTATCATGAAACTCTTTGAGTTGTGTTTCTTGCAACATTTTCTTTAAAATTTATTATGTCAAGATTTCTATTAATTTAGACAAATGTAAAATATCTGTTTAAATTCAGAGAATAAAAAACATGATACAGGTACATTTTCATGTAGCTTATATAAGCAAACACAAGTAAACTTTCTGCAAAATCAGGCTCTTTGTGTGCGAATGTGTGTGCACACATGAATATGAACGAGAAAGGAGAGATAGAGAACAAGCGCACAAGTGGGGCCAAGACTACTTCTAGCTATAACTTTCCTCTCTACATGTTCTCTGTCCTACATAATGACTCCTAACCCTTACCCGTATACATGAGTGTCCAATGGAGGCTGGCTGGGGGAAGGAGGAAGACTCACCAGGGAAGGGCCAGGTGGTGGAGGAGGACAGAGGTGAATTTGTCACTGTCAAATTGATGGGCCAGAGACACTAATAAGGATGCACTGATCCAGCTTTTTCTCAGTGACTGAATGAATGTGAAACATCCAGTTACTAAGGTCAGCACCAATACCAATCCAGCATATTGGATTGGTCCATACACACCAATATGTAGTTTTATATTTCTAAATATTATATTATATTATATTATTATCGAACGGTTTAGGCTAAACATGACTTACTTGACGATGGAAGGAACACAAGGATTTGTTTTAATTTGCACTGATATTTTCCTTTAAACCAATAGTGTGCAATGCACCAAAAATCTGCCCTGTACCCTCAAGCATTTGAGGCTGAAATGCACGATAAAGTGCAGGTCAAAATGTTCAACCATCACTGGATTTCACATGGCCTTTAAAACAACACCCCTATAATGGGATGGGCTGTGATTTGAATTGTATAGGGTTCTATACACATATAACAAGCGGTATCCCTTTAAAGTGATACAGCTAATCACATTTTTCTTCTTCCTCTTCTTCTTGTAGTTTCTAGCACACCTGTTTCAGGTTTGCTGGGACTATTTTTAAGCATAAAGCTCTATTTGAAGCAACTTTATGACATACATCTAATGTAAAAGTCTAGAAAGCTCACAAACTATCCCATCATTTCTTTCTTTAGAAAGGGTCAGACACATCCTCAGCCTATATTTCCTGCAGCCATGTATATTTGGCTTGAAGAATTCTTCATCAAAATTATTGATGAGCAGGCCTACAACATTAATCTTTATTTCATTTTTTTCTATGCTGAAGTTCTTTGCTGGCTCCATCCTGAGAGCCAAAAGCATTACAGCAAGATCAATACAAACTAGCAGCTCAGAATTTATATCATCAGCAGTGCCATTGATCTTTATCAGCAGTTAAAAGTTTCTTGGGCAAAAATAGCGCAGCTATTTCTCATTGCTTCCTCCATTTCTTGGAGTGAAGCAAGCGATGCATTTAGTAACAAAACTTTATTTAATCTGCCCACATGTTGCTTTATGTAAAACAAAATATTATTTGTTTTAAAAGACATGTAGTAGTTGGCTGATCTCAGTAATAGCAGCATACCCATTCTGCTTGGATACTATGTATAGTTGTTTTCTGTTTTTTTTGTTGTTGTTTTTTGTTGTTGTTGTTGTTTTCGTTGTAACATGCCTCACCATTTGAATTTTGATGTGAGCCTTTGCAAATTGTGTTCTTGAGGAAATTGACTTGTAAATGTAACACAAACTTAGCTTGATGCAACTTCAGTACTTAACAGATACAAATGCATACAAATATGTACATTGCATTTTCATCAGGTAAATGCTAGCTATGTTTTTGCAAAAAATCAACTAAAACTCAAATACTGGCACTTTTTAAATGCTATTTGAATGTGAATGCAGCTATGAATACATTTATGTACTGTTATAAGTTTTTATTTGAAAAACAAAGCAACATTCTTGCCTTCTTCCACCCTCAGACAGCCCAAGACATGGTGTGGTATTCAAAATCATAATCAAAAGAAAAAATACATAATAAGTAGCAGTGGTTTTAATTTGGTTTAACTGCATACGTGCAAATATATACTTTTTAGTTCACTTGTGGTCAGTTCTTTATTGGCATGGTTTTAAACACACAGCCTCTCTCTCTCTCTCTCTCTCTCTCTCTCTCTCTCTCTCTCTCTCTGTCTTTCTCTCTCTTTCTCTCTCTTTATGTCTCCCTCTCTCAGTCGTGGGAGAATGACAGGTGTCCCCATCCAGTGCTGTGGCCTCTCTGGAAGACAAAGCAGATGGTCAGAACACTGGGCAGTGCGTGTGTGTGTGTGTTTGTGTGTGTGTGTGTCTGTGTGTCTGTGTGCATGTGTGTGTAGGAGAGAGAAAGAGAGAGAGAGAGAGAAAGAGAGAGAGAGTTTAAGCCTGCAACTCAGCTGTTGTATGTCATGACTTTGTGACAATAGCAGTTAAGAAAGCATATGGCTTAGTGATCAGTTTGGATAAATATGAGTCTATGAAACTATGACAGGGGCTGGTTTGGATTAGCAGTTGGATGTGGCTCAAAGTATTTGGCTTTCAATTGCCTTGAATTGAATCTGAGGAATCCCTCACTGCAAACATTGCTTTTTATACAATATAGGCCTTGAGATATATATTGAAATACAAAAATAGGCCATTAAATTGATTAATCCTGTATATAGATGATATTCATTCAAAATATATCAACATTCTGGTGCGCCAAGCTTTTGCCAACTTAAAATTGAGTACTACAACTGAGGATAACCACATTTTTTGTATTAGTTGTAATATGTTCAGAACAAGCTGATACACTTTTGCATCAGTTTGTGCGACCTAGAACACATTTCAATCCTGTCATTTGGGTATACAAATTGAGTGAAAGGAATCTCTATAAACCCAGTGTTGTTGCTATCGCTAGCATTGCTTTCTAATCTCAAACTAATGATCGAGTGTGTAGCCTATACCATTACATTAGTATAAAAACAAAACAAAAAGGTAATTTATTCACACTTCTTAACATATAAAACACATTCACATGACCAAACTTTATACTGCTATAACAAGAATCCAAGAAATTATGCTACTAAAGGAGATCTCTGCACATTCCTCTGCATAAAATACAGTTGTATAACTCAGTGAATTCTATTTACTTAACCCTGTGACTTCTTCATTGATTCCCCCATAAAATGTTTCACATTAGGTAATTAGGACTGATTAGTAATGTAGTATATTTAATACGCACAGTGCCATATATCTATAAAGTTTATGTCACTGTCACAGCTCCATGATGTCTTGAAATTAAATGTTTGTCTAATGTATTGGTTTATGTCATAATCAATGGCCATAACAGTTATAATCACACCATAAAGCACTGCGTACAGATTTTCTGTTATGATTTTCTGACATTGTTTAATGCTTAAGTTTGAGTTGTGAAGGAAATTGCATACATTGGTATATGATGACTGAAACTGATACTGTGGGTGTTACTTACTCGAAAATCATCAAATAAAGATGGTATTTTATAAAAGTCTATAATAAATGGTAAATTGATAGACATTGGATGGATGGATGGATGGATGGATGGATGGATGGATGGATGGATGGATGGATGGATAGATAGATAGATAGATAGATAGATAGATAGATAGATAGATAGATAGATAGATAGATAGATAGATAGATAGATAGATAGATAGATAGATAGAATAACGAGCCTGTCACTCTGACAGCTGAGATCTCCCTGCAGTGTTGCTCAAGGAACAGATGCAGATTTTCCCAGGCCCTGTGTCAACATAGGGAGATGGAGACACACACACACAAACACACACACCTGACTCATTGGGGACAGTGTTCAACTGTTCTGGAACACATCACATGCTCTCTGTTGTCACGGCAGTCCCAACAGCAATTCCTCCCCAGACTTGTCAACCAGCCAGACAGCCAGCTATTCGCTGATCAAGTAACTCTCGCTACCCACCATGGTGAGGATGTACAGGAGATCTCAGATTCCTGACCAGCAACTGTTCAACTTTTTTGCATTATTGTTTAGGGCCAAAAACCCCCTATGTTAAGCCAGTGTCAACTGGTTGGTGGTTATTTGATTAAAAGATATGCAGCATTTAAGCACAATCTAAACGGAAGTGTATAATTATTAAGTGATAGAGGTGCTGTGCATTGAGGGATAGTTTTACAATCTGGTTCCTAATTGTTTATGCCATCATGTTTATAGATTAAAATAACATTTTATACATTTTATAATGTTATATATAAGCTTCACTGAAAAGGAAAAGGTATATTTTAGGGCATAGCTGCAATTTAGACGACATAAAATGTGACCATAATTATATTTTATAATAGTTTTTTTCATGTAAAATCTGCAATGAAAACATCAGCCAGTTTCAGAGCCATTGAAATTAAGCAGAAACGCACATAAAGGCTACATTTCCCTTAAGGATGACAGAGAACAATATGTCATACCACCTTACTGTAATGGGGAATGTCACGGTTTTATGTAAGGCTGGACCCAAATGCAGACCAAAACACAAATGCTGGTGGGAAGATATGACTTTACTAACAAAAAACACAAGGAGCACTGGAGCACAAGGAAACATCAAAATCCAAACAGGGTAAAACAGCCGAAGGAAGCCGAAGCACAAGGTAACACAGGGGAACTGCACAGGAAGCCGAAGCACGAGATAACACAGGTGACTTGAACAGGAAGCAGAAGCATGAGGGAACACAGGGGACTTGAACAGACGAACTGACCAAACTCAAAGTGCAAACATAATACAAAAACTCAAACATAAATCGTCCGTCATGGTAAACCATGACAGGGGAATGGTAAATGCGATGAAATCAGTGTGGATAGTATAGTAATTTGTAGGGGACAAAATGAAATTATATTGCTGGTTACAGCTGTTGGTATTGGACGGAGCATGTGCAACATTTCCTGCATATCCTCTCTGCAAGTCCTGCTTTTTATGTGTTATAGGTGTTTTTCACTGAAAATCTACATTTGTCTATGATAAATTTGTCAGCTTCTAGACCAATTGGCAACAGAGCATATAATGATCCATAAGAGTATCATTTTATGTGTGTGTTTGTTCTTATAGCATGTGTGCGCGTACATGCACAGTGACAGTGTGTCTATGTATTTCTGTATCTGTGACTCTGTGTTTCCATGGTTGTGTTGTATGCTGAGCTTGGCACCTGTTAACAGTGCCAAATAATGTGCTCTGTTGAAATTTTAATCACCTGCAAGTGCAAAACAAGAGCAATGCAATCAGGACCTAATTAGCACAGCAATTAACACCTCTTTCTCACACTTTATGTGCACTAGGGCTCACACGTTCAGCTCCTGTGATTGCAAATTCTCTTTCATTAGCATTTATGTTTTGATTGAATATGTTTTATTTATCAGCAAACATTTATTTGTTGTTGTTGTGGCATTGCTAGCTCCCCTAGGTCCCTGCTACTTGTTGCTTTTTAAAGATTATCAACACGTTTTATTTTATTTTATTTCTTTAGTATTTTTTCCATAAATATAGTCAAATTTAGATGTTCAAGAGTTCACTTGATACATGCTCTAAACATATAAATAGGTATATCCGCAGAATTTAAAACAATTGGTCAATTGGATTTTTCATTTGTTGGACCATGTGCAAAAAAAAAAAAAAATTTAATTAATGTTTATTTCTGTTAACACAAAGACAGGTATTGACAGATATAGATGGCTAAATCAAGTAGGAAAACTTGACTCTTGTTGACTGAGCAGTTGGTTCTGTACCTCTGTTCCTGACTGTCCATGCAATAACTGTAAAATAGGAATAATTAGATTTTGATTGGCATATGTGACAATTGATCGTGAACCCAAACAAACAATTGATTACTCTAATTTGACATCCTGTTAGTTTAGCTGTAAAATGCATATTTAGCAATACTCCTGACATACATATATGCGCAAGCAAACACATTTTGTCTCATTAAGATCTATGAGATCCGACAAAGCCCATATGCAACTCCTGTGTTGAGATATTAAAACTTGTTTACATATATAAAAATATACAAGTACTGTTCACTGAACTCACTTTCAAATGAGTGCAGAAATGTACAGTTTGTTTAATTTGTGTCTTGTGGTTTTAGTGATGGCCAAGTGGACAAGGTCAATGATGACTATTGATCAGGCAGCTGCTCAGCCAGCCGTCCTGGTCTCTCATGTTGGGAATGGGGATAGATTTGTATGTCACTGTCTGTCTGACTGTAGGCCTCCTGGGGAGTTGATGTGTGTGTTTGTGTTTTCATTTGTGTGCTACTGTTTGCATGTGTGTGCGGTACATGCTGGCCTCATTGAGTGATCCATTACAGCCTGTCCAGGAAACAAATAAGCTTCGCTTCAGCTTGAGAAATATTAACTTTGCCCTGGATGGCAAGCTAATTATGGCTGTGGAGGCCTCACAGCTAACCCTGTCCAAGATACACAGTGTCACTTTTGTGAAGTCAAGTCAAGCCAGAATGACAACTGATTAACACATCAATCTATAAAGATGATGGAGGGGGGGATTTGACTCTGACTGATGTCACTGACTTTTGTGGATTTGTTAAATTCACAGTATTTAATTTCCTGCCATTCGGGGTCTCTCAATCAAAGCAATTATAAAAGATGATGTTTGGTGATTTCGTGAAGTCGTGGGGGATCATGGGAGACACCACCATTGCCACCATTGCAATCAGCTACTTATGGTTAAGATTCCTTCAGTGTTAATCATTCGGGTGGTATTTTTACCAGGAGCCAAATTATCCACAGATGTCGCCTCCTCTTCGAACCACACGGACGCAGTGACTAAATCTGGTAAAAACACTGAATAAAGCAGTTTCATGTTTAAAACGTTTTTTTTTTTTAAGTGTTTCTGTGAAGCTAACAGCTCATCTTGTCTTTCTGATAAGTTTAAGGTTCTGTAAATGATCATCACTTCTACATGATGTGGCACGAGACACCGTTTGAAAACAACCCCCAAAATATATAACACAACTCTAGTCATTTTTGATTTTAACCTTATTAATATGGAGACGTTTATATTAGACTTTTAAGAAGAGCAATAAGAAATATTCCAAGCTGCATGTCCAACTTCCGTACTAATAAAGTCCTTAGGTGAATGCCAATTATTTCAGCCTTTATTGTATTCTATATTTTGATTTTGGATGGATATAAAAAAAAAAAATATCATGTAAAAATGTAAAAGTATTTTTATTCCCTTCATTTAACGTGAACAGCACTGTCCTTGTCATGAACAGACAAAGAAACAAGGGTAACTATTTCCCCAACATTTTTTTCATTCAGTAGTTTTTTTTTTTTTTTTTTAAGTGATGTCATCATATCCATGGCATGTACAGATTTTCAGACACAGACAATGATGAAGAAAACCGTCTGCCACTCTTTTCAGACAGGAAGTCTACTTGCCCAGCTCTCTCTCAATGTAAGAGACTTTGTTAGCTCTCTATTTGTCCTTGCAGATGTCAAATCGTGGCTGCGTCTTTGGTGGTATTTTGGGTGGGGGTATTTCGGGTAATTGAATGTGCCAGGGCCCATAGATCTAATTTGATTTGAACAAATACAGTTTTAGTAGGCCCCAGTGATATCATTTCCTTCTCAGAGTGCATACTTTGGCAACTGTATCATCAGCCTCATTTTTAAACTCAACAGATGACTTCTTGTAGTGGGATTGTGCATCGCATTAATCATAACTTCTGTAATGTGCAGAGATGTGTCAATGTAGTACGACAGTGCTTTTGAGCATTTAACTTCACTTTGCTCCCAGTCCCTCAGTGTTTCTCAAATTATCTCACATTATCTGTCATTTACAAATCATCGTTATATTAGTGATGACTGTCAAACATTTTGTTATGTGAGTGAAAACTGAAGCATTTTTTCCATAAAGCGGCACATACACACACACATACTACTAATGTGAAAGTATAATTAAAGCATATAACCACAGGAGGGGATGGAGTACAGTTGTGGTCAGAGAAAATGTCAAGTGTGAAAGCATGAGAGGAGCAACACGCAAAGTACAAGAGCAAGTGAGATATTTACCTCACCAACAGTCATCTGATCTGATGCCATTATGCAAGAGCCACGCTTATTTATAAGTAGAGAGAGGAGGGGAGGATAGAAAGACAGAGACTTGCGTATGCCATCAAACCCCCTTGGGGCATCTGTGTTTTTGTGGTGTTCCAAAGAGATGCAAAGATCAGGCCGTGTGTATGACCATGATTCCTCAACACTGCCTCCCCTACTCAGCCACAGTTCAAGACCAGAGGTTTGGGAAGCTCCCTCGTCTTTGACATGATTTTCTCAATTTTCTGCTCGAAAGTGATGGGAAAAGTATCAAAGCAAGCTCTGTGCTTTTTCGAAGACTTGGTGCATGGTTGAATCCCTCTCACAAATGGCCCTGTGTCGTGTGACAATTACTGCCCTGGATTCCCACAGATGGAGAATGCAGAAGAGAAAATGGCAGCAGTAGAGCCTTAACTTCAATAAATACAGGCTCAGTTAAGTAAATAAACTTTAGTGAATTTTTAGACTTCAAATGTACAGTAGAAGAGGAGGAAGACCATGGGCAAACATGCAATAAACCAATCTGCGATCTCTTATTGCTTTAAAAACCAGGTGCACTTACACCATGGCTGATTATTATTATAATGGTGCAGTTTTTTACAGAGAATTAGGTTCTATTTATGGTGAGTTGATAACATATTTTGACTGGCCAGTGCAAATCAATGCAATGAGCAAATCAATGCAGTACGCACAGCTCTACAATAAAGCATCAGCACAAATCACAACATTAGTAATCTTTTATGTTATATTTTGAGAAGTGTAAATAAAAGTTTGGATCATTTCAAAACTGTGATGGGAGAAATTTTGTCTAAGTGATGAATGGGAAACACTGTGGCAGATTTACCAGATAGTAAGAAAGGATGCTACTTTGCAGAGCATCATTTATGTCCAAGAGACATCAATGTGCATGGCAATGCTATGCAACATACAACACACTGTTTTGCGCCGCTTGTGCTGGGTGTAAGACAGGGGCCCTATGTCTGTGTTTAGTATGTTAGTGTGTTTTTTACACATGGCATCTCAGGTTTGTTCACTTTATTTGGGTGCATTCAAGTTGTAGTTCTGGGCCTGTCTTCACAGAGCCTTTTAAGGCTAAATGTAGATTTCAGACTTCAAACTCCAGAAAATAGGGGCATGTCAAGGGCATGTCAAGTAATTCACAAGCCACTTAGCACCAAAAGTTACATAAACATCTGGGAGACACAAATCACCAAGACCAAATCACAAAGAATTGGAAAATGACTAGTATCTAGCTCATTATGGCCATCACTGCAATATTTTGTATTTCTTTTTTTTTTTTGCTGGTGAAAGTTGCAGTTGAATGTGGTGTATGATATGAAATATAAACAGTGGGGGGTATAGGAAAGTGCAGGGGGTCGGTGAGGTTGATCTAACGTAGTGTATTGTTTTAAAGGAGCAGCGCACTCTCAGTATGCAGACACACAGAGGGCTGGTAAATAACAAACAGCACCAGTAAAAACTTTTGGATTTTGATTTTTTGAAGGTACATCGGTGGGATTTCTTCTGATGGTCAGCCAGACCATGACAGACGGGTTTGTTGTCAATGTGTTCATGTTTGTATGTGTTTGTATGTGTGTCTGTGAGAGTGTGAGAGGGCTGGGCAAGGACAGGCTGAGTTGCAGTTGTGAATTGGATATAGGAGAAAACTTGGGAAACTTGAAAATACTCTTTGTGGTACGATAAAATGCTTTGTGAATATGGACCCCGTTTTTCAATATTGAAAGGTCATTAGGGGACCTAGCCATCCTTTCTTTAGTGAAGTAGGAGGGAAACTCAGTAGACTTCCGTGTTGGGAAGACACCTGCTAATGAGTCTTGGTATTGAGGTTTCAGTACTACACACCAGCTGTAATGCTCCTTTGAAAAGTTAAAAGCATAATACACAAGGGGTTTTCCTGGCCGAAAATTAGGTACTAAGGAGGACATAACATGAACGAAAATACGGGACAAATGTGTCCCGTATTTATTCAAATCCACAGAGTAAAGAAAAAAAAACTAGAATTTTGTCGGGAGGTGGAGGCAGCATTTTATTTTCAAATACGGGACGATCCCGTATTATACGGGATGGGTGACAACCCTATTCACCCGTTTGAGGAGCCGCAAAATCAGATCGCCGCCTCCTTCCCCTGGCAGAAAATCCAGCGCGGTCGTATTCTTCTTCTTTGGCGGTACACTAATGCTCTGTTACAAATTTAAGACAGAGAATTAATGGTCTCTAATAAGATTACAATTCTGCATAAAGGTTAAAATAATTTTACAGTCATGAGAAACAATTTTTAAGTTGTGTTTAAAAATGTTCGAAAGCAGTAAAAATTTATATTGTGTTATAAGAGAGGTTAACATGTCAAAAGTCTCTAATTTATTAATTGTTTATTTAATTCCATATTATTAAAAGTTAATATATAGTATTATCCGTCACCTGAACTTGAAAAAATTATTTTCAAGTGAAAAAATTATTTTCAAGTGATGAAAAAGTTCCTCCGCAGATCCTTATGGACTCACAGACAGACAACTGGACTTCACAACTGCTTCAAAGGTAGGGAATCTTGCTGGTTTACTAGATCTTAATTATACTTTTTTACTCATAGATTCTGTAAAATGAACTGAACAGTTGAAGTGTGGTGAATCTATCCGAGCTAATGATGTGTAATGTGTCAATATTGTAAAAAGTTTAAGCTTTTATTTCTTTCTGTGTGTCACTACGCTGTTTTACATGAACTTTAAACTTTAAACCAAGATGAAAAGAGTGAGCTAGCAGCAAGGGGCCAGCAGCGTTTGCCAAAAGTTTTACACCAGGAACTGCGTTGCATGTCCATGGAAGCTGCGTTGCTGCTACTGCCAGCTCTGTTCCTTTTCATAGAGTTTGCAGGCTACTGGAGTGTTAATTTTTTTTCATTAAAAATTAATATCTGATTTATTTTTGACAGAAATGTCACTAAAATGTCACTGTCTCCACATGCAGCTGCTAAAATTCTTAAAAAACATATTTATATTTTTTTCATGTCTGTGATATCCGGATTCAGCCTGGACATTAACAACCATAATGGAAGGTGTCAGTTTTAAGTAATGTTGCTGGTATGTCAATATGTTTGTCAACAGGTATTCTTACTGTCTATTTCGGCTAAGAGCCACATGCATCATGTGTGAAAAATAAGTGAGATGCTAATTCTCTAACTCACGGGACGCAGCCATGAGGCTTGCGTGTCACGCAGGCAGTGTGTCCACTCTTACCTGTTAACATGGCCGGCAAAATGAAAACAAGACTTTCCACACCTGTCACGCACATGTCATGCAGCCACTGTGTTCCCTGCCTTAGAGGCACCAGGTGGCAAAAGCCAAGAACCATATTAAAACTTAAATGTATTATTGTGGATGTAGATTACTGTAGCAGTGACTTAATGTTTTTCCTGTACATTGCACATTTGATAGACTTACTGTCACTAAAAATGTAATGATCTTAACAATTCTTCAGCCAAGAAGGAGTGCAGAAAGTCTAAGATGTCCACACAGAGTGCAGCAAGAGGAAACTTTCAGCACAGGAAAAACAGACAGCACAAAATCATGTGACAGGACATCTAAGAGAGATTTGCTACTACTACTGTCTTCCCATTTTTTATGATTGCAACACTACAGGCTCTTATTCTGACTTTCATCCACAATCATTATTGTTTCTCTCAATTTATTAACAAATAGAGCAGAAATGACACAAAAATAGATCATTACACATTGTGCTGCAATGTGCTGAACCTTATTACAACCAAATCACATCAAAATTGTTATGATCTGCTTAGCGACAAATTCATTCATCTGACTTGCTACCAGATTTAGAGCAAAGACACTGGGGACCTCTTTTTAGTTTTTAATTTGGAGCATATTTGCACTGGGGAAATCATACTTCTTTATCTCGTTCTCACCAGAGACTTCACCACTCGCGTTTGAGTTTACTAACAGTATGGTACAATGAGGCCTTCAGAGATAGTAGCCTTATTTTGGAGGGGAATAATAAAAACAAATGGATGCAGACCAGATTATTTCATCAGTTTACATACATTTTCGTCTTTCTGAGTGTTAGATGTGATTGTTGAACATTCTGACACACTACAACAGCTGTAATTTGAATCTCAAAGTGTGCATCAGGTGTTCTTTTAACATGTGATAAAGAAATTTTATTTAGATTATTACAATGTTTTCTTATTTTTAATCTCTCTGTTTCTTTCATCACTTTCCTCTTTCTTTCGCTTCCTACACCCATGGCCTCTTTCCATTTCTATCTACAGTAAAGTCTGCCAGCTTCTCTCACTAATTCATTACCTCAACTTGGTCAGCTTATTTCCTGACCAACAGTTTTCCCTTCCCTATCTACACCAACAGTTCTCCTCTCTATATCCTCTTCCACTAGTTTCCCTGACCTAACCCAATGAAACGCTGGATCAGCTATTATCAAAGCTTGATGAATTTGGATATAAAAATGGAGTATTGCCCAGAGACAAATTTATCCTTTGAGGGGGGAAACATTCTGGCAGAGAAACTTGGTGCGATCATCTTGGGTGCCTTAACACACTGCAGTTTGCATTAACACTTGTCATTAGCATATTCATGATTTACAAATATGTACAGATCTGTTAGAAAATAATTTTTATTCCTTGATATGAGTGCAGAAAGTTTGACTTGTATTTTGCACTTTTGTTTATCTACTGTTCTGCAATGTGGAGGAAAGGAATGTGTCAAGTTTATTTTGATTTTTCCCCCCACCTCCATCTCCATCTTTGCCTCTCACCATTGAAGGTGTGTAATTAGGAGTACGTGCATGGGGATGGGGGATTTGGAAGGAGGTAAGAGGTCCTATAATCTTTTGCTGAGAAAGCACCTTGTCCTCTCCCCTGTTTATAACATCATCAAAGTTGTGCCTCTAGGGGCCCCTAGCTTCGTTAATAATTTAGGTGTGCGCTGGCCTGGCTGACTGAGGCAGGAAGCCCTTACTTATTGAGTTTGTAAACCATGTGATGATTTACGAGAACATCTTTGCGTTTGTCACGCTCATTAAATAAAATACTCTCTGTTTCCTTTTCTTTCTCTGTGGCCTGGTTTAATCAAGACCATGGAGGTAAACAGTGCCTCTCTCCACCACATACAGTTATGCTTTGCTGGGTAAATAGACAGAGAGACACTAGGAAAGAGATTTAGACAGGTGCATCAAACAGATAGGTGGAGAGGGTAAGGGTGAAAAGCAAAAGGGCAAAAAGAGAGGAGGAAAAAAGACAGAAAGATACATTTTCCTTTGAGACCACAGACACACCAAATTGCAATAAAATTAGATTTCTTTCCACATTTTATCCAGTTATTATTCAACAGTGTCTTTTGTAAATTAATTCATCATCGAAAGGACGTAATGTATCTTAGAATTTACCTTCCGATTCAATAAATGGGGTGAGTCACCCTGCCTTAAGCAGCTGCTAACCCATCTAAAATCATTTCATTACTCTGTTGCAGGGTGATGTGCGTTCACCCTGATGAAAATAATAGAATTCTGCTGAATCCTGTAATTGTTTGGCATTAAAAAGGTCAAATTTAATGATACACAAAATGAAAATCAATACATAAATGCACAGAGTATCTGCTTTCAGTATCTGGTATTCCAAGACTGGTGCTGGGTGAACCGTAGGTGGGTGTTACAGTTCTGGAATGTGGTATATTAAGGTTTGCTTGGCAGCTAGCTTGGACATGGTGTTGAGGGTAAGTGCTTCATGCTCAGATGGCAGTCAAAGTGGGTTGTCTAACCTTCATACAGCACCTTACACCTCAGTTTAGCTTATGGAATTGATTGTGATATGGTATACCAGAGCCAGGGCCAGGGGACTGTACGCAGCAAGAGGCCGTAGAAATGGAATATTTCGTCACCCCAGGATTTATGGCTTTTAGAAAGTTGCTTGCTGCATGTGGAGTGGATGATTGAACAGTGTCTGTCTGTGCATATGTGTGTGTGCGTGTGTGTGTGTGTGTGTGTGTGTGTGTGTGTGTGTGTGTGTGTGCGTGTGCGTGTGTGTGTATGTGTGTGCACAGTGTAATTGAGAAGGAAAGTGTAGTAAAGGTAAGTTGGGTGCATGTGTCAGTGTGAATGAGAGGTGGAAGCAGAAAAAGAGAGGAAAAGTCAAAAGAAGTAAGTGAAGGAGAAGGAGAAGGGAAAAGAGTCACAGAATAAGGAGTGTGTGGGTGACACCTCCCAATCCTGTTTCCTACCTCCAACCCTTATGTTCATATATAACTGAACTGCGACAGCAAATATATTTTGTTGGAAACATAATGTTCAGAGTCAACATATTATTCAAATTAATGACAATCTACATTTATTAATTGTAGCAAAGGCACCAGGACCTGGTTGGGGTGGATGGCACAAACTACTATCAAAACAGAGACAGGGGTTTACATCTAAAGTTCTTTTAGTGCTTTGGTTAAAGTTAGGGAATGATTGTGGTTATGGTTATTAGTAAACAAACATGTTGTGTCTGAAGTCACTGTTAAGTTTTTCTTTATTAAATCAGATACTTTTT
>NW_019525514.1:715982-717992 GCF_002814215.2 Seriola lalandi dorsalis
ACACACACACACACACACACACACACACACACATATATAAAAATAAATTCATAAAAAAATTAAAATATATATATACATATATATATGTATATATGTATATAGATATAAGATATAAACATATATTATGTGAACATTTGCCATTATCAGGTATCAAGGGCAATAATTCCTTTAAGAGAAGAATTACAAAGAAACCTCATGCGGGTAGTCAGTATAGTGTTTAAATCATCCAAAACAAGCTATCTTGGGGACTCATTACTTCTTCCGTAAAAGAGTCAGGCAGTGTTCAATGCTCTGTTTCTCTGCAATATTTAAACCTACAGCTCCACTGAGCCTAAGTGCAGAGATGGGGTTCTCTGTTGGTGTTATGGACATGCAAATGGGCTTTAATGTGTCCACAAGGCCCTCTAAAGGCAAATACCTCCACACTCACTCACAGAGATGAGCTTTCTTCTGGTGCAGGCAGGACTAAGCTCTGCTCTGCTTCATAACTGGTGTGCTTGAGAATTAAAGTTCATGGGTAACAGTTAATGTTTATTAATTATTATGATACATTTGCATGAGATCAACAAATGTATAGTGGACATGTGGTTGTTGCTATTTAATGTTGGTGCTATAATAATTATACAATTTTTAAGGTTTATAAAATGTTATTTAAAAGAATAAATAATTTTAAAGTATTTTTATTGAAAAATTGCTGTATCTCCCTCTTGCACACACACCACTATGTATGACACAGGATACTGAACAGTTCCCTAAATCTTGTCACCAATATCCACTTTTCCCTCTTGACAGATATAAATGTGCTATTGAAAATGTGTCACACCACAGACAGAAGACAAGCAGATACAGACAAAGACATGGAAAAGAGTAAAGGACAGAGGAGAGACAAGAAAAACAATATGTTGTGACAGTTATAGTCCCCATTACCTTTTATTCTGAATCACTATCCTGCCCTGTCAACAAAAAAAAAGGCAAATCAATATTGTCATTCACAACTTCAGATTAAACTCTCCTTGCTTTTACTGCCTCCATGTTCTCTTTTAGGCTATTCAGTGTGCCGTAACTGTGACAAACGCATCTCAATCGATTGTTGGTGAGATCAACGAATTAACAAGTGGAATGTTTTTTTTCTTTCTCCCTCTCTTTGTTTTTTCCTCCAAAATGGGCAAGGAGTGAAGCAATGGAGCAAAACACATAAAAAGACAGCAGTCATCAACAAACACAATAAAACCCTGATCTAGAAACTACTTTCTGAGGCGAGGGAGTATTGCTGTGCAAATGTTTTTGCAATTTAGAGTCAGTTGCCACAAACCACTAAATGCCCTTAAACAGTACTGTGCAGTTAAGGTTTTCAACAGAAAAGTAGTTCCAGTGCTTTATGTGGGGCCAGACATGAGACTCAATGGGGGGAAAAAAAGATGTGGGGTAAAAAGCAAACACAAAGTAAGTATTGAAAATATCCTCCTAGATTCATGCCAGACATTCGTTTGTATTGACAATGTGGTTTTAATAGACCCTCATTGTTCCTCACGGCATCTGCAGAGATGTAAACAAAAGTCAGTGGTGTCTCTTTGCCACATGGACTATCCACATGTGTTTCCATAACAGATCAAGTGCACTGGCATCCCCGAGTTCTTTCCTAAATCCTCAGTAATGCTGATACAAAGACACAGCTTGCAACAGGATGGAGAGGCACACTTGATTTGGTCCAGAATTTGTGTGTGTGTGTGCGTGTGTGTGTTGAGGGGTGAGGGGTTGAGTAGGTAGGTATGCTGTCAACAAAAAAAAATGGCAAAGTTGATGATGGAGGGTGGAGGTGCGCAACTCAGCACTAGCCCAGTTCAGGAAAGTCTCGACAGTTATGTAGTGGATGAGACAGTCCTAAACGGTTCTAGCTTGACATAAAACATTTTTAGACATTGCTTATACCTGAAGGTAACAGGTTTCTGTCCTATCTACAGTCTCTAACAGGAGTGATGCGCCCTCTGTCAAGCAATAATCATGCGTGGC
>NW_019525514.1:718079-718533 GCF_002814215.2 Seriola lalandi dorsalis
AAGACATCAGCAGTACTCACTTTGAGAGGATCAGTTCTTCACAGATGAGAGGGCAGGTAGAGACATTTTTATGGTCTAATTAAACAGCAAAGTTCCTAAATGCACCAAAACTTAGTGGTGAAAGTGGCTGAAATATAAACTTAACATGGGGAAACTTTTCAGTAATAATTTATCTGAATGTGTGGAGAGCAACATTTAATGAAATCATCAGTCACCCTTTACTGTGTGATGTCTGTGATCATGATGTCACCCTGTTCATTTTTACCAACATCAACACAGTTTCATTACAGCTGACAACATCTGGTAGTCGTTATGATTTCAATGCTTCTGTTTAATGTGAATAAATCATTTTGTATTTTATCATTTCTTTCTGTTCTAAAGTCAGAAATGTTAAAGTATCAGGATATTGTCGTGGTGAGTCGCTTTAAACTAAGAGACTGTGAATAACACTTTG
>NW_019525514.1:720380-720487 GCF_002814215.2 Seriola lalandi dorsalis
ACAAGTTGTACATTCTTAACTGCTTGTGCAGAATGTGCACACGTAAACACATGCACGAGTGTGGTTTGCAAAAACAGCCTGAACCCAATTTCAAACATACCTATAAA
>NW_019525514.1:720537-722160 GCF_002814215.2 Seriola lalandi dorsalis
GAGGAGGAGGAGGAGGAGGAGATAGATGTTCCTCTGTCATTGTGCCAGACATAGTAACCACCATTAGAGCAGAACAGACTCCAGGACTGATCGTTCAATCCAAACCAACAGTCATCACTGTTTCCTTTCCTTTTGATTCCTCTGTAACTCACTGATATATCAACCCTTCCTCTCCACTCGACCTCCCAGTAACAGCGACCAGTCAGACCAGTTGAACACAGCAGCTGAGGACACTGGTCAAATCTGTCTGGATGATCAGGATATGACTGTTCCTCCTCCACACGTGTCACCTTCCTGTTGTTGTCAGACAGTTTGATCTGTCTGTTCACTGTGTTTGCTGTCTCTTATACACATCTACAGCAGCAGTGACTGGATGAAGGATTTCTAATAGAAATGATGTCATCACAGTGACAGGATGGATCAGGATCTCATGATAAATGACATTCTGTACTTTTCTACTCTTCAGACAGATCAGCTGTGACACAGATTCACTGTTGATCAGTCGAATCATGTGGAATAAAGCAGCCGTCCTCAGGATGAGTCCTGAGCTCCATCAAACCTGTCGGGACATTTTTATTTGACTTCAAGTCAAAGTCCAGAGGAAGCCAGAGAAACTGTAGAGCAGAGAGAAAGAGGCTCAGCTCAACATACATGGACTCAGAGAAGAAGTCTAGTGAAGCTACAGCTGCTGTATAGTTTTCATTAAGGAGCCACTTTGTGGCTTCATCTGATCTGGTGTCAGATTTGTTTCAGTCTGAAAACAGATGTTTCATGATACAAAAGTTCAGTCAAAAACACTGATTATTAAACCTGAACAACCATCAACCCTCTGACACGATTCATAGGAGTGTCTCCTGAAATTTGTCTCTCTTCATACTACGTCACTGACACCTGTCATCATTACTACGACCACTAGATGTCGCCTAGCAACAAACCTAACTATGATGTCATAATAAGCTGCTGCACAGACGACCTGTGGGCTGGTTTGTTACAGGAGGACAGTCTACAGGTCTCTGTGTAGTTATGACATCTGTATGTCAAAGTTAAGATTTACTGTCTCCTAAATACAACAACAGATCTCATAATGACAAGATCAAGATCTCAGAGAGATTGAGGTGATTATTGATCATCAGTATTTTAGAAGACAGAGACATGATGGTGCAACCTGATTTATTTTCTTTTATTTCCTCCTTGGTTGGAGACACTGGGACATTAATGTCTCTGAGCCGTGTAGATGGTTTTATTATTGTTGGTGAGTTGTTATTAGTGTGTCAACACTGAACAGGTCTCTACAGTCTTACCACCCTAGCGCTGTGGTTTTGTGTTGTCTTGTGTTGTTGCTCTCTCTCCTGCTCAGGTGTTGCCTCTCCTCCTGTGGAGCAGCTTCGGTTCATGCAGCTGCTTCCACTCACCAATTAGTGGGAGGTATGAGAGTGGACAGAGGAAGCCCAGTCAGTGGCAGTGGGCCAGTGTTTAACAGCGTGAGAACTGTGCTGTGTTACTCCTTGCTGTGTGAAGGAGGGTGCTACGTCATCTAACTGACCCTGCACTTCTTGTTCTCTGAACTTAGTTTAGAGATCTACGTGTTATGTTGTGAAAACCTGGTTGTTTAGTTCATTAGAA
>NW_019525514.1:722356-722784 GCF_002814215.2 Seriola lalandi dorsalis
AAGTCCAGAGGAAGCCAGAGAAACTGTAGAGCAGAGAGAAAGAGGCTCAGCTCAACATACATGGACTCAGAGAGGAAGTCTAGTGAAGCTACAGCTGCTGTATAGTTTTCATTAAGGAGCCACTTTGTGGCTTCATCTGATCTGGTGTCAGATTTGTTTCAGTCTAAAAACAGATGTTTCATGATACAAAAGTTCAGTCAAAAACACTGATTAAACCTGAACAACCATCAACCCTCTGACACAATTCATAGAGGTGTCTCCTGAAATAGAATATAATAGAAACAACATGGGAATCGAACACACGGCTCTCCTGTGTCACATTCATCCATCCACCACCTCCTCCTGACGTGGACTTTGTCTCTCTTCATACTACGTCACCGACACTTTTCCCTTTGCTCCTGTCATCATTACTACGACCACTAGATGTC
>NW_019525514.1:722871-726917 GCF_002814215.2 Seriola lalandi dorsalis
TCAGCATGCACACATGGACATTACATGGCTCATACACAGACTGTCTGATTACTGTGTTCAGATGGAGGCTTGTATGTATGGATGTACATTGACCACAGAGGAAAAGGAGCTGGAGTCTTTATCTTGTAATGATCCAGAGCAGGAGGAGACATGGAGAAAATATTTCATCATGTGTTTTCTCCATTTGATATCAGTTCTGCTGTGAGACACACACTTTCAGTCTCACAAACAAATGTCACAGCAAATAAGATGAAGACACAAAGTGGAGCTAACCAGCCAAGATATCCCACAATGCACCAACAAAGGCAGAGAAGAAGAAGACTGCAGCTGTGAACAACTCATGATTGAAATGTTTCACAAGGAAGGAAACACACTCAACACATTAGTGAGAGCTCAGTGAAACACACAGTGAGAAACACTGAGTGTGAACACAACTTGTGTTTGTTACAAGAAAACTCCACAGGACGCTTTAAGAATGAGGCTGTGCACAAGTTTTAACAGGTGGCACAGCAGCAGTGACTGGATGAAGGATTTCTAATAGAAATGATGTCATCACAGTGACAGGATGGATCAGGATCTCATGATAAATTACATTCTGTACTTTTCTACTCTTCAGACAGATCAGCTGTGACACAGATTCACTGTTGATCAGTCGAATCATGTGGAATAAAGCAGCCGTCCTCAGGATGAGTCCTGAGCTCCATCAAACCTGTCGGGACATTTTTATTTGACTTCAAGTCAAAGTCCAGAGGAAGCCAGAGAAACTGTAGAGCAGAGAGAAAGAAGCTCAGCTCAACATACATGGACTCAGAGAGGAAGTCTAGTGAAGCTACAGCTGCTGTATAGTTTTCATTAAGGAGCCACTTTGTGGCTTCATCTGATCTGGTGTCAGATTTGTTTCAGTCTGAAAACAGATGTTTCATGACACAAAACATCCGTAGAGACTCCAGTCACAGAGCACAGCTGACAGCAGCTATATTCATCACTGAGATCTCTTTAAAAAAAAAAAATTATATTTTTATTAATATCTTCCTTAAATATGACACAGTGAGTCATAATAAGAAACTGAAGTCATCAGGAGTAAACTCCTCTGTTGTTGTTGATGTTGAAGTCAAAGCTCTTCTGTAGAGATCTGTCATCAGCTGTGACACAGAAAATTTTTCGGCTCTTCCTCTATCAGACAGTGTGTGTGTCTGCAGCAGGCCTCTACATACCTGAGAGTGTCCAGTCTCCAGTCTGGATCCTCCAGTCCAGCAGACAGTAGCTTCACTCCTGAGTTTCCTGGATGATTGTAGCTCAGGTCCAGCTCTCTCAGGTGGGAGGGGTTGGAATTCAGAGCTGAGGCCAGAGAAGCACAGCCTTCCTCTGTGACCAGACATCCTGACAGACTGAACACACAAAACAATACACAGGAACCCTCTGTCAACACCTGGTGCTCTGTTAAACTGCCATCAGTAAACAGGTTGATGGATCCTGACCTGAGAGTCTCCAGTGTACAGAGTGGACTTTCCAGTCCAGCAGACAACAGCTTCACTCCTGAGTCCAGCAGGTTGTTGTTACTCAGGTCCAGGTGTCTCAGACTAGAGGACTGGCAGCTGAGGACTGAGGACAGAGCTTCACAGCTTCTCTCTGAGAGGTTACAGCCACTCAGTCTGAAGAGATGATCATGAGGAATTAAAGAAAAAAATAATTTATTTTCTCTCCTGTTGAAAAGACAGAAGTGTCTTTACATAAGGATGAATAATTCAACTCTCTGTACACTTACAGAGCTTTGTTAGAGGCTTTGACCACTGGCAGCAGCTTCAGAAGAGCCTCCTCTGAAGCAGAGTAATTCTTCAGGTCAAATACGTCCAGATCTTCTTCTGAGGACAGTAAGATGAAGACCAGAGCTGACCATTGAGCAGGAGACAGTTTATCTGTGGAGAGACTTCCTGATCTTAGGGACTGTTGGATCTGCTCCACTAGAGAACGATCATTCAGTTCATTCAGACAGTGGAACAGGTTGATGCTTTTCTCTGCAGAGGGAGTCTCTTCAATCTTCTTCTTGATGTACTGGACTGTTTCCTGATTGGTCTGTGAGCCACTTCCTGTCTGTGACATCAGACCTCGTAAGAGAGTCTGATTGGTCTGCAGTGAAAGACCCAGGAGGAAGCGGAGGAACAAGTCCAGGTGTCCATTTGGACTCTGTAAGGCCTCGTCCACAGCTCTCTGGTAGAAAAGTGTTGATTGTTCCTCTGATATCTGATTGAGTCCAGACTTGATGAAGGTCAGATGGACATGAAGAGCAGCCAGAAACTCCTGAACACTCAGATGGACGAAGCAGAACACCTTGTCCTGGTACAGGCCTCTCTCCTCTTTAAAGATCTGTGTGAACACTCCTGAGTACACTGAGGCTGCTCTGATATCGATGCCACACTCTGTCAGGTCTGATTCATAGAAGATCAGGTTTCCTTTCTGCAGCTGCTCAAAAGCCAGTTTTCCCAGAGACTCAATCATCTTCCTGCTCTCTGGACTCCAGTGTGGATCTGTCTCAGATCCTCCATCATACTTGACCTTCTTCAGTTTGGACTGAACCACCAGGAAGTGGATGTACATCTCAGTCAGGGTCTTGGGCAGCTCTCCTCCCTTTCTGGTTTTCAACACCTCCTCCAGAACTGTAGCAGTGATCCAGCAGAAGACTGGGATGTGGCACATGATGTGGAGGCTTCGTGATGTCTTGATGTGGGAGATGATGCTGCTGGCCTGCTCCTCCTCTCTGAACCTCTTCCTGAAGTACTCCTCCTTCTGTGGGTCAGTGAACCCTCTGACCTCTGTCACCATGTCAACACACTGAGGAGGGATCTGATTGGCTGCTGCAGGTCGTGTGGTTATCCAGAGGCGAGCAGAGGGAAGCAGTTTCCCTCTGATGAGGTTTGTCAGCAGCACGTCCACTGAGGTGGACTCTGTAACATCAGTCAGGATCTCAGTGTTGTGGAAGTCCAGAGGAAGTCTACACTCGTCCAGACCGTCAAAGATGAACACGACCTGGAACTGATCAAACCTGCAGATTCCTGCTTCTTTGGTTTCAGTGAAGAAGTGATGAACAAGTTCCACCAAGCTGAACTTTCTCTCTTTCAGCATATTCAGCTCTCTGAAGGTGAATGGAAATGTGAACTGTATGTCCTGGTTGTCTTTGTCTTCAGCCCAGTCCAGAGTGAACTTCTGTGTTAAGACTGTTTTCCCAATGCCAGCCACTCCCCTTGTCATCACTGTTCTGATTGGTCTGTCTCTTCCAGGTGAAGCTTTAAAGATGTCTTCTTGTCTGATGGTTGTTTCTGGTCTGTCTGGTTTCCTGGATGCTGTTTCAATCTGTCTGACCTCATGTTCATCATTGACCTCTCCAGTCCCTCCCTCTGTGATGTAGAGCTCTGTGTAGATCTGCTTCAGAAGGGTTGGGTTTCCTGCTTTAGCGATCCCCTCAAACACACACTGGAACTTCTTCTTCAGGTTAGATTTGAGTTTATGTCGACAAACTGCAGCAACTTGTCCTGAATAAACATAAAAGAAGTTAGATTCATATAGAAAATACAACATTTAATTCCCCTAAAGAATACATATATGAACATGTTTCCCTCCATGTGTTGATGTTAGTAAATGTCTCATTTCTCCATCATGTTGAATCTTTAGAGAAATTCTCTTACTGCTCTGCAGACAGTCAGCCAGCTCCTCCTGCTTCATTCTCCTCAGGAAGTTCACTGTGATCTTCACAAATGCCTCTCTGCTCCTCCTCTGCTTTTCATCCTCACCGTCCAACACCTCCTCATCCTCCCTCTGACTCCCTGAGCATTCTGGGTAATCTGGATTTAGAAGCTTCTGCATCCTCTTCAGCTCGCTCTTCACAAAAGTGACCATGTTCTCCTCCAGCAGCTGGAACAGAAAACTATATGAATGACAGCATCAAACATCAGATCCATGTTGGACAGACTGACAGTCCACTGGTCTGAAAGTGCAGCATGGAGATTATTGTGAACACAACAGATGGAACAGTAGTTGTTGTACATGTACAG
>NW_019525514.1:726937-727433 GCF_002814215.2 Seriola lalandi dorsalis
AATCAACAGCTCAGTCTGCAGCTGCTTGTAGCTTTCAGCTCAGTGTTTGGCTTCAGTCAGTTTGGTTTAGTCCCAACAGCTCTCACCAACCCTCCATATAGCTCTCCCTCCCTCACTGAACACTGCTGACGTGCCCTGAAGCAAGGCAGTGATTGGTCAGCTGTGTGCAGGTGAGGAAGTGGGCGGGGTTTGAACTTCTCTCTTCACACAAACTGTTTCTGTCACTTTTCATTTGAACAACTGAGGTCAACTCTATGAATTTCTTCCAGGAGAGACTGTGTGAACATGGAGAAGTTATCTCCATGTTTAAACCACATCACGTCTCCCCCCTCTCTATGACGGACAGAGTTTTACCTCCACCTTCCTGTGAGGACGTTCACAACAGACAGAAACTCTTTGATTTCAGACGTGGTCCAACAACAGGTCGTACAAACTAGTTCTTTTCTAGAATAACCTGAGTCTTACTGTCAGTTACAGCTTACATCTGATCAGCTGA
>NW_019525514.1:727505-733376 GCF_002814215.2 Seriola lalandi dorsalis
AGTTATCTCCATGTTTAAACCACATCACGTCTCCCCCCTCTCTATGACGGACAGAGTTTTACCTCCACCTTCCAGTGAGGACGTTCACAACAGACAGAAACTCTTTGATTTCAGACGTGGTCCAACAACAGGTCGTACAAACTAGTTCTTTTCTAGAATAACCTGAGTCTTACTGTCAGTTACAGCTTACATCTGATCAGCTGATGGACGTCGTCCTTTAAAGTCAACTTCCCAGCCCCTCGACCGGTCGCTCTTTAAAGACAGACAGCTGGGTTCAGGAGAGTCTGGTCTCTGCTGCTGGATCCTGAAACAGAAACAGAACTGATCAATGTGCATGTTGGATAAAAACTGATGGAAAATATGTTCAATCTTTAAATAATCAACAACTGACTTTTAATGTGAAATGTCTTTCTGACAGTGAAATTTCTGACCTTCCAACAGATTTTCTGAAATCAAAAGGTTGATCCATGGACCGGTCGCTCTTCATGGACACACAGCTGGATCCTGGTCCAGGTCCAGGTCCAGGTCCAGGTCCAGGTACAGGTCCAGGTCCAGCAGAGTGTGGTGTGTCTCTGACCCTAACACACACAGAGCTTTGAGTGTGAATAATGATGGAGCAGTGATCTGAGTCATGGACAGTTAGAGATCCTCATCTCACCTCTGAGCTCTGGTCTTTCTCTCATGTTCCCCACACAGAGTGGTTTTAGAGGGAGGGGCTCCCTCCTCTCTGTCCTCACACTGATCCATGCTGCTGAGTTCACATCCACATCAGCTCACACACACTTTCTACCTTCATCTGCAGAGGAAACACACATCATTCATCTGCACATCAACTGAAATGTACATCATTCCTCCTGTAGAAATATCAGCTGCTCCTCCACTGACTGGCTCTTCTTCTCTGTTTCATATCAGTGTCAGTTGAATGCAGTCAGACAGCAGCGTGAGGAAGAGGAAGCTGCCATCAGCTGCTGTACTTCTACTATCAGTCCACTAGATGGCGTCATGAAGCTGCAGTGAAGTGAAGAGCAGTCCAGCAAACACACCATCATGGACGACTATTTCCATCCACTGACACACAGAAGGACTGAGATCCACTGAGTTTATCTGACACAGTCTCTGTGTCACAGCGTCCCTGTAGAAAATGACTTTATGAAACAAGCTACAGCTGATTATTTCACACACAGCAACTGGGACTGAATTTATTTCACCTCACAGCTCCAATATCACAACATTCACTCATTTCACTGACACTGACAATTAAATCATATAAAAAGACTACAGTTACAGCTCTAACTCAGTTTCAGTATCATAATAATAACACAACAACAACACCATGATCAGTTGAAGGTTAGATAACTCAGGTAACGACAGGTGTTAACGAGTAAAACATTAAAAACTGCTCACATTACCTTCAGAGAGAAAATAATCTGCGTCACAACGTTGGTTCAAAGTCAAACTAAACTTCAACCAGGAAACTTGGTTCGGGAGAGTAAAGTTGTAAAATGTGGTGGGTTCACTCCCTGTTCACTCCTGTACTTTGATCTTTCCACTTGTTATTGGATCACCTGAGACAGATGTTATGACCGTGTCTGAACGGGGAAAACTAGTGATTGAAGGTTTCTCAAGAACCGTTCGTCAGCACTTCCATGGGTTGAGCAGTTGTCCAAAACGAAAGAAAGTCAAAACAGACAGACATTCTTCCATTCATTAGTAAGGTTACGGGTATAAAAACCAAGTTTTCAAACTATTAAAAAAAACTGAACAGTATTTTATCATTACACATAGAAATTAGACAGGGATTCCTCCACTTACACCCATTAATCAGTTATCACATAAGCAGCATTTTAATCATCAAGCTGTAAATAGCATTGAAGAGAATGAGGTCATGGAGTATAGTGAAAGAAACTATTCAATATTTTGTTGGAATATTCTAATATTTTTAGACATTATATATAAACTGAACTTTTGAACATGAATCAACAAATATTTTATTCAGTATTTCTCCACTAGAATTTTATTCCTGGTCGTGTGGAGAATACTTTGACACAGTATCTAGACCTTCATAGTGGAAAATATAATTTATAAAAAATATAACTGAACAGCTAACTTTATTAATAAAAGCAGTAAAATCTAACATTATAATAGTTCCTGGTTGTGGGTTGAGATGGAGGGTTAGTTAGGGGACTGATTATCTTGGTTCTGGCCTTGATTTTAATGTTGTAGCTGCTTGAGCGACTATATGTAACCACACTGTGTGTAAACTATTAACCTGCAAAGTAAGTAGTAACTACAGATGTCAAATAAATGCAGTTGAGTAATACATACAATATATATATATGTATTCCTTGATATGTGGTGTAGTACAAGTTGAAAAATGTTGTATATTGTGTTTACTATTTAAAGGTCTAATATTTGTGAAATGTGCTTCTTCATTCCACCACTTGTTAAATTAAGGATGAAAAATTATGAAATATAAATAAATATATAAATAAATGCTGAATTAGATAATTAATTATATAAATAAATGCTTAACATTTTCTGTATTTTTACATGTATTTATTTATTCATGCATTTCATGATTTATTTATGTATGCATTTACTTATTTCCTCATTTATTTGTTCATTTATTTATGTATTCATTTATTTATTGCTACATTTATTTATTTATTTCTCAGTCCTTATTTTAATTAGGTAGGCGGTCCTTCCTCAATCTATAGCCGGACTGGTTCGATTGGATGGATCTGCTACTACTGTCTTCACTGGTACAAGGAAGCTTAGCCTTTCCAGTGTCTCCATCTTAGCGACTTTGACACTGTTGCTTCATGAAAAGAACATCACTAAAAAGTCTGAAAAATCGCTCAATCTAGTGTCAAAGTCACTAAGATGGCGACACTGGAAAGGCAAAGCTTCTGTGTACCAGTGAAGGCAGTAGTAGCAGATCCATCCAATTGAACACACTACTTTAACCGAACCGGCTTTAAAATGAGGAAGGACCTTAATTAACTTACAGACTTAGAAAATAAATAAATGTAGAAATACAGAAATAAATAAATCTTGAAATGCATGAATAAATGTAGAAATATGGTAACAAATAAATGTAGAAATGCATAAATAAATAAATTAAAAACTACAGAAATTGTATTTGTTATTACCAATGCTTTGCTTTTATTTTTGAATGTATTTATTTATACTTTTATCATTTTTTGTCCTTCATAGAGGTTAACTGTCTATGAATTAAACCATAGACTTTATATAAAAGGATTAAACGAATATATTTTAAAACAATCTTTGCAAAACAAATCTGGGAATGATTGTTTTTTAAACACATCTTCACTTAACTACGACTCTGGACTGAAAACAATAATATACAGACTCTATAAAGCAACACTAGGTGGCGATAATGATCCTTCTGGTTGCAAGAAGGAAAGGGGAGAAGAAGAAGAAGACGCTGACGAAGAGAACACATCCGTTTACAGTGGAGATACATAATGTGACTCCAAGGAGGTTATAAGGATGTTTGAGACCCGCTGACGGACCTCACTGCTGCTCACAGCTACAGTAAGAGAAACTTACTGTTCGTTTGTAGTAATTTAACTACTGCGATGTAGAAGCTACAACTGTTAGCTACTAGCTTCATTTAATAACGCAGGACTTACCTCCAGGTCAGCTGTGTCTAGCTAGCTATTGAAAACACAGGTAGCTACTGAGCTAGCTAATGGAAGCTGGAGGCTAATGATAGCACAGGTAGCTAATGGAAGCTGAGGCTAATGATAGCACAGGTAGCTAATGGAAGCTAGAGGCTAATGATAGCACAGGTAGCTAATTAAAGCCTAAGTATCTAATGAAAGCATATACTAATGGAAGCATATATTACTAATGAAGACTAGCATAAGTCACCGGATAAAGTAAGTTGGATAAAGTAAGGAAACGCAGCAGCATGTGAAACAGTTTTAGAAAACGTAATTTGGTGGTTTGGTGACTAATGGAAACTTGACAGTTACAAACTGCATGTTTGTTGTAGGTTCACTGGAACATCTGTATATGATCAGCTCAGCCCTGACGTGTTATCACTGTTAAAGCCATTATGTTATTAATGTGGGGACTAAAAGTTGAATGTTAATGTTTGTCTGAATTGACTTGGACTTGCATCTGTTACACCCATAAAAGCATCTCTTCACTTGCTTTGTATGTAAATGTAAATACAAAGCTATTGCATCTTACTGAATTCCTATTTTTAGGGTTATTATTTACACTAACTTGAGTATTTTCACTAACAGTAGTTGTCAGTTGAAGCCAAAGGAGGAGGGGATGCCACCTTTAGCTGGAGCCGAGTTGATCCAGACACCAGTGCAGCTCTATCGACATCTCCTCAGATGCTGCAGGCAGTTACCATCCACAGCGATGCAGCAACACTATCGACACGCCATACGACAGGTGAGATCTTCATATGCAGTCATTTACTAATAAGCCAAATGTTTCTCAACTGATCTTGGACATTATATTATGTAAAAATTTTGCATTAAAAGAAGGTTTCTGAAATGAAAACCAGAGACATTTCTAGTTCAGCAGTCAATAAATCATTAAAATATCCAGTGTTTTTATCTAAAATAGAAAGAGGGACAGTCCTGATTTCATGTATTTTGACCACAGTAACTGTTGTACTGTAATAAACTATGGTTGGAGACGGGGGTTAATTTGAGATTTCTGAGGAGGGGGAGCCTTTGTATTTGTGAAGGGCCCCATCCCACTTGGACAGAAGTTTGGTCATAAGTTTAAGTGTTTTACATCATCATAGATCTTATTTGGTACATGGTTATCAGAGTCACTGTTCTGTTGTGAAGGAATGCATTTAGATGGACGCCTGGTTATATTTTAAAATGTCTGGAAAGATAAATGATTGGTGGGGGGGTCTGAGGGTCCTCCCCAGAAAAATATATTGTGATTTAAAACTTCCTGCACTTTTACACCAACTAACCTCTTGGATTAAGTGAAGTAACAGCCCGCTGCACTAGTCTAGATTAGTTAGACTGAGCTGCTGTGAAACCCAAGAATTCATCAAGAACAGTTTAGCAATTTCTAAACCTTCATACAATATACTCTGTATTTCTACATGTATATTTTCAAGTGATAGTGTCTGAGCCTCCCATTGACAAGGACAGTTTGTGGACAATGAGCTGATGCAAAGGGATGCTGGATACATCTTCAGCTGTAGAGTAGTTTGATCTCAAACCGTCTAATGTGTTAAAATCAGTCCTGCAGCCCGATGCGTCTGTGGGTAATATTGTCTATTCAAAGCAAAAAAGGTTCTTGGTTTGAATCTGACGAGGCGTCTCTGTGCAGTTTGCAGTTTCTGCCCACAACAAGACATGTATTATTCAGACTTGACAGTATTTCCATTGTCACTGACCAGGACATTAGAGCAGTGGCTGCTGGCATCTGCTGTCCCAGACAGAACTAAGTAAAATAAGATTAACAGATCATTTTTAGGTAGCTTAGTTAGTAGTTTAATGTTCAGTATGTAATTACATGTCCTGCTCCACCAGACAGTTGCTCTGCCACAAACACAGCAGTGCTTTAAAGAGACTTCATAGTATCCTCAAGTATCCACTTTGAAAATTTGCACATATTAAAACTCGGGTTGAATTTTTGTAGTTCTGCTTTATAGCCCGTCGTCATTGTACTTGATTAATTAATTGCTGAGATCTGCACATCTGCTGCGCGCACAGAACGACAGCAACAGCAGCAGGTCAAAGTTCAACCAGGAAATTGGTCTTTAAACTGTAATGGGTGTTTACAATGGCTAATAAAATAATTTGTCCGTTCTCCTCAGTTCTTTGCTGCTGCATTCCCAACTGACAACTGCGACTGACT
>NW_019525514.1:733414-735158 GCF_002814215.2 Seriola lalandi dorsalis
CTGGACCCAGAGAAGGTTTGATAGTTGCTGATAAATTTTCTGAGTTAACTTTATAAACCGGGGTGTGTTATTTTATTTGGCTCATTCAAACCAGGCTTTTCACAGTAATCCTGGCTTCATCAAACACCCCTGTGATGCTTTACTTTGTGTTTCCAGGGTTACAACAGTCACTCGGATGAAGACGACCCGGAGAGGATACGGATGATCGTCCAAAGAGCAATAACAGATGCTGACTGGATTCTAGACAAAGTAAGGATGAAGGCCTTTTTTAAAATATTATGTTAATACACAAATAAATACACTGCACCTTTTAATTCTCCTTGATTTACAGTATACCAAGAAGAAGTGAGGTGCTCACAGCCGTGGACTCTCTCTCTCTGCTGTCGCTGTCTGTTCTCGACACAATGTGGGTGAACAACAACGGAGAATAACAAGTATAAAGCCACGGCTCAATTCAGTCAAATATTAAGGTGTAAATACTGTTCAGACTGAAATGTGATTATCTACTGTATCTAGTGTTTTTAAATAAAGTAATTATCAATAATTATAGCTCAGTTGTGTTGTTGCATTATGGGAAGACAGTTTTTGGAGGTTGCCCCAAAGACAGGAGCTGATACCAACGTTTTCCTAAATCTGATTTAAATGGCGCCATTTTTACGTGATAGAATCGATTCAGGTGCAGAAAGAGAAGAAATCACCTGAGAGTCCGTGTCCAGCCAGAGTTTCAGAGTCTGAAGCAGTTGAAGGAAATAATGTTGAAACATCAGTTTGGCTTCCACAGTCCTGCTTCTACCAACTTTACTTGATTTAATGTCTTTATTCTCTCTCGGCTGGATTCCTGTAACGACCTCTACTCAGGGTTACTCAGGCTTATGGGCATTTAACACTAACTCTGGCTTCCTGTTTGTTTCATATTGATTTTAAAATCTTATTGTTGACCTTTTTAAGGTTTACAAAGCCAGGCCCCTTTTTATATCTGGGATTTACTAACTACATATGAGCCTGGGCACCGTCTTGGATCAGCTGATAGTGGCCTGTGACTTAAGGCTGTGTGAGCCCACGACTCAGTAACGACCTGCTGAGGTCAGATTTCACTCAATCTGTAACTGCTTTTTAATCCTTAATTTTTATTTTTTTTTTTTTAAACATTCATCTCTGTGAATTTCAATTTATTTTTTATATAATTGTTTTATTCTTGTTTTTAACATTTTGTTAAGCACTTTGTAACTTTAAGAAAAGTGCTTCACAAATAAAGCTTATTATCATTATTGTAGACATATCAATAACTGCTGCTCTGACTTGTTTAGTTTTAGAGCATGTCAACCACTGAACAGTGTTAAATTCTTTAGATAAAGTAATTTTTATTAAAACAGTACATAATAGCACGATGTTAAAATGTGCAGCATCCTTACAGAAAAACATGATGCTTTTTCTTGTGCAATTTACAGTATTTATTCAAGTATAACAATAATTTGTCTAATGCATGAAAGACAATGATACAGACAGAAGGAGGAGACTGTTCCTCATGTGTTGTGCTCACTGACTGGTTGTACCAAAAGAATAACGGCAAAAATAACAAATGATCAAATCAGGATATTCATTTTTCAATCATTTAAAACCAAAATGTATTTACAAATTCATGCACATGCAGTATTTCAATTGATACAAAAAGTAATAAAACTAGATATACAGTCATTCTTCAGTATAAATAGTATAAATAATGTTCCTTTGTATAAATAGCTCC
>NW_019525514.1:735208-736461 GCF_002814215.2 Seriola lalandi dorsalis
GTGATAGTGTCTGAGCCTCCCATTGACAAGGACAGTTTGTGGACAATGAGCTGATGCAAAGGGATGCTGGATATATCTTCAGCTGTAGAGTAGTTTGATCTCAAACCGTCTAATGTGTTAAAATCAGTCCTGCAGCCCGATGCGTCTGTGGGTAATATTGTCTATTCAAAGCAAAAAAGGTTCTTGGTTTGAATCTGACGAGGCGTCTCTGTGCAGTTTGCAGTTTCTGCCCACAACAACACATGTATTATTCCATTGTCACTGACCAGGACATTAGAGCAGTGGCTGCTGGCATCTGCTGTCCCAGACAGAACTAAGTAAAATAAGATTAACAGATCATTTTTAGGTAGCTTAGTTAGTTTAATGTTCAGTATGTAATTACATGTCCTGCTCCACCAGACAGTTGCTCTGCCACAAACACAGCAGTGCTTTAAAGACACTTCATAGTATCCTCAAGTATCCACTTTGAAAATTTGCACATATTAAAACTCGGGTTGAATTTTTGTAGTTCTGCTTTATAGCCCATCGTCATTGTACTTTATTAATTAATTGCTGAGATCTGCACATCTGCTGCGCGCACAGAACGACAGCAACAGCAGCAGGTCAAAGTTCAACCAGGAAATTGGTCTTTAAACTGTAATGGGTGTTTACAAAGGCTAATAAAATAATTTGTCCGTTCTCCTCAGTTCTTTGCTGCTGCATTCCCAACTGACAACTGCGACTGACTTTGAGTATGATGTTATTATCACTGTTAAGCAAATCTTTGAAAATGCAAAGTTGTAATAAATCAGAATTATGGCTGAAACTAAGGATTATTTTCATTATCAAGTATTCTGGTGGTGCCTCAGAGTCCAAAACTTCAAAATCTTTCATTTTTCTTATGGAGAATGAATGAAAAGCTGGACCCAGAGAAGGTTTGATAGTTGCTGATAAATTTTCTGAGTTAACTTTATAAACCGGGGTGTGTTATTTTATTTGGCTCATTCAAACCAGGCTTTTCACAGTAATCCTGGCTTCATCAAACACCCCTGTGATGCTTTACTTTGTGTTTCCAGGGTTACAACAGTCACTCGGATGAAGACGACCCGGAGAGGATACGGATGATCGTCCAAAGAGCAATAACAGATGCTGACTGGATTCTAGACAAAGTAAGGATGAAGGCCTTTTTTAAAATATTATGTTAATACACAAATAAATACACTGCACCTTTTAATTCTCCTTGATTTACAGTATACCAAGAAGAAGTGAGGTGC
>NW_019525514.1:736511-738071 GCF_002814215.2 Seriola lalandi dorsalis
GGGAATAAGAGTAGAAGCAGAGTTAGTCGATGGTCAGTAGTTGAACACAGAGTCGTTATTTCTGTGTTTCCACTTGCTGATGACTGGAGGCAGCTTTTCCCGCCTCAATCAGCCTGTGGAGGAGGCGGAGATGAGCCGCTGCTCTCCCGCTGTCTGAGCCACTAATCGCGGTCTGAGCTCGTCCGGACAGCCGCTGGAGAACAGCTGGGACTTTCTCTGTGGGTGAGTGGCTGTCTCTTATACACATCTACTGTCTTTCTGAACATCATATAGAGCCTTAAACCCCCTGCCAGCCCCCCAGCCCGCCACACTGAGTCCACATCAGATGTGTATAAGAGACAGGGAGGAAGGTGGAAAGAGAAGGTGGAGCTTCAGAATTGCTTCAGAAAAAGAGGGTGCAGCAGAGTAATCCTCTGGGGTGGGAATCACCCAGAGAAAACAGGACAGGCACTCTGGAAACGTGACGGCACAGGTCACATGGTCACATCCTCACTTCTGCAGGATGAACTGGTCGATGAACTCGTTCTGCTCAGACTCCACTTTGGACAGCGCTTCGTACTCGATGCGATACCTGAGACGAGGAAACGGGAAAACATAACTCACATGAAACCAATTACAAATAATATGCACAGGAGAAGTCACGATACGATCAGCAACAATTGTTTTTCCGAGGACAATAATTGGCCATTTAAAAAGTCACAACAGTTGCCAGGTGATGTCACGACATGAGCTCAATTTTAACTTCTTTAATCCGTATCAGAAACTTTATTGATCCCCAGGGAGAAATGAAGTTACAGTTGCTCCCTCAAGAAATGAAAGGGCAAAGAATAGAGAATATGAAGTAATATTATAAAGATAAAATATAAAAATGTAAATCATATGTAAATGATAATAGAAATATGTAAGGACATGGGGTTGATTGCTGTTTCTAAAACAAGCATCTACTTTAACATTAAAGCCATAACATGTCGTGACTTATCTCAGTTTTTAATTCATTTAAACTGATTTTATACACTGATATTTTAAACTGGTTATACATTAAGTTATTATTAGTTTATAACATTAGTTATTATGTTTAGCTAATTATTTGAACTGTTAATCTGTCATTTTTTAATTAAAACACTCAATTTTTTATCGGATACTTTTAGCTAAACATTTTATCTCTATATTACTAATTAAATCATTTAATTTTCACTTTTAGCTAAATTCTTCTACTTCCACTTCTCTTCTCGCTCACTAACTAGTTTCATGCGCTCTCTAACCAGCAGCAGACTGGTTAATGTGACGGTAGAAACCGTCACGACCAGTTATAATCCTGTGTAGATGTTTATTCTTTGTTTTTTTTTTTAATGACTGCTCATTTACAGGAGCCAACTACACTTCTGACAAACAACCTGAAAACAGATTGACCTGTTCTGGTTGGTTGTTGTGGAGTTGACAAAAACACAGTTTACCTCTCAAGTTGCATCTTCTTCTCTGCGATGAGCGCCTGAAGCTGCTGCTGCTGCGCCTCCCTCTGTTTCGCCACTGACTTCAGCAGGTTTCTGGCTCCTATCGCCT
>NW_019525514.1:738121-753497 GCF_002814215.2 Seriola lalandi dorsalis
TGTTAAATTCTTTAGATAAAGTAATTTTTATTAAAACAGTACATAATAGCACGATGTTAAAATGTGCAGCATCCTTACAGAAAAACATGATGCTTTTTCTTGTGCAATTTACAGTATTTATTCAAGTATAACAATAATTTGTCTAATGCATGAAAGACAATGATACAGACAGAAGGAGGAGACTGTTCCTCATGTGTTGTGCTCACTGACTGGTTGTACCAAAAGAATAACGGCAAAAATAACAAATGATCAAATCAGGATATTCATTTTTCAATCATTTAAAACCAAAATGTATTTACAAATTCATGCACATGCAGTATTTCAATTGATACAAAAAGTAATAAAACTAGATATACAGTCATTCTTCAGTATAAATAGTATAAATAATGTTCCTTTGTATAAATAGCTCCATCTTCTTTACTGTTGGTCTGAGATATTGAGATATTTGGTGTGAACAAAACTTAATGCTCCAGGTATATTCAAGCTTACATCACTGTAAATCCAGCTGTCAGCAGCTGGATGTTTCTTTACACACTCAAGCAGGAGGAAGGTGGAAAGAGAAGGTGGAGCTTCAGAATTGCTTCAGAAAAAGAGGGTGCAGCAGAGTAATCCTCTAGGGTGGGAATCACCCAGAGAAAACAGGACAGGCACTCTGGAAACGTGACGGCACAGGTCACATGGTCACATCCTCACTTCTGCAGGATGAACTGGTCGATGAACTCGTTCTGCTCAGACTCCACTTTGGACAGCGCTTCGTACTCGATGCGATACCTGAGACGAGGACACGGGAAACTGAGTGTAAACGGATTAACGCAGTAAAGAAAAATCATCACTCACTTGAAACCAATTACAAATAATATGCACAGGAGAAGTCACGATACGATCAGCAACAATTGTTTTTCCGAGGACAATAATTGGCCATTTAAAAAGTCACAACAGTTGCCAGGTGATGTCACGACATGAGCTCAATTTTAACTTCTTTAATCCGTATCAGAAACTTTATTGATCCCCAGGGAGAAATGAAGTTACAGTTGCTCCCTCAAGAATGGAAATGAAAGGGCAAAGAATAGAGAATATGAAGTAATATTATAAAGATAAAATATAAAAATGTAAATCATATGTAAATGATAATAGAAATATGTAAGGACATGGGGTTGATTGCTGTTTCTAAAACAAGCATCTACTTTAACATTAAAGCCATAACATGTCGTGACTTATCTCAGTTTTTAATTCATTTAAACTGATTTTATACACTGATATTTTAAACTGGTTATACATTAAGTTATTATTAGTTTATAACATTAGTTATTATGTTTAGCTAATTATTTGAACTGTTAATCTGTCATTTTTTAATTAAAACACTCAATTTTTTATCGGATACTTTTAGTTGATTGCTGTTTCTAAAACAAGCATCTACTTTAACATTAAAGCCATAACATGTCGTGACTTATCTCAGTTTTTAATTCATTTAAACTGATTTTATACACTGATATTTTAAACTGGTTATACATTAAGTTATTATTAGTTTATAACATTAGTTATTATGTTTAGCTAATTATTTGAACTGTTAATCTGTCATTTTTTAATTAAAACACTCAATTTTTTATCGGATACTTTTAGCTAAACATTTTATCTCTATATTACTAATTAAATCATTTAATTTTCACTTTTAGCTAAATTCTTCTACTTCCACTTCTCTTCTCGCTCACTAACTAGTTTCATGCCCTCTCTAACCAGCAGCAGACTGGTTAATGTGACGGTAGAAACCGTCACGACCAGTTATAATCCTGTGTAGATGTTTATTCTTTGGTTTTTTTTAATGACTGCTCATTTACAGGAGCCAACTACACTTCTGACAAACAACCTGAGAACAGATTGACCTGTTCTGGTTGGTTGTTGTGGAGTTGACAAAAACACAGTTTACCTCTCAAGTTGCATCTTCTTCTCTGCGATGAGCGCCTGAAGCTGCTGCTGCTGCGCCTCCCTCTGTTTCGCCACTGACTTCAGCAGGTTTCTGGCTCCTATCGCCTGAAGGAGAAGAACGGGGGGTTGAGCAAATGGAGTCCTACACTGAACAGTATACCTGAAAATAACTAAGGTTAGGTGAGTAAGAGTTCAACCACACCAGGTGCTTTAAAGCTCAGGCATGTAAGGACGTCAACTTCAGCAACACCCAATGAAAAGCAGCTTTAAATGTTGACGCTTACCTTCATCTTTTCTGTCTCCGCTTCTTTTGCCAGTTCGTCAACCAGCTCAATAAGACCTCCGACTATCTTCTGGAACTGGCCAATTTCTGTAAGAGACAACACTAATTCACACACCTGTACCACCTGTTGATATTGGAGGGGGGAAACAGTCACGACCAAATGGACCTGAAAAGATCTTCAGTGCTTACTGTCCACAAATTCTTTACACTCCTCCTTAAGCTCTGAGGTCTTCTGGCTGACATCAGGCTCCAGGACCCGGAGCTTGTTGAGTTCATCAAAATAAAAGCCTGCCTCTGCTAGCGGGTCTTTAGCCATGGCCACAGGCCGCTGTCACAGAGGAGACAAGACACGAAGGATGAAGAAACGAACAACAGAGACAAGTAGAGACTTTTAAATTTAAATTCAGTTCAGGCCTTGCAGTGGAAGATAAATGTTTCAGACAGTGAGAAATGTCAGTTAGACAACCCATATGTGAATTTAGTATATGTACGTATATTTAATTTACATATATGAAATATACATTTTTATTTTATATGTACATATACGTAAAAAATGATATAGGAAACCGATTATAAATTGGAACTATTTCATATACATTGCCATATATATCTAGCTCATACAAATATGTATGTTCATGTTTTATATATTATGATAAGCAGTAGAGTCCAAAGACCACCCAGAATGTGAAGATAGACATGTTTAAAATTAATGAAAAAATTAACAAGAAATATATATATAAGCATATAGAATTTTAATAAACTTCAATATATTAATTATCTGTGTATTATTAACATATAAGCTCACAACATGTTATACCATATTAAAAAAAGGAAATATTTTTAATGTATGTAAAATTTACTATGGATATTTTATAATGCGATAAAAATATATCCCCTTATTTGTGACACACATGGCAACATTCCTGTGGATATTGGGACATTTATGTCATGTATTACAGACTGTGTATCAACAGGGTTTATAGCTTGATAACGGATCTTATGCTGACGAGTTTCTTGTTATGCAGCTGCAGTGATGGTGTGTCTCTCAGTATCGTTACCATTGGACACGGTTATTGGTGTATAATAATCAATGAGCTGTGTCTCTCTGTATCGTTACCATTGGACACGGTTATTGGTGTATAATAAACAATGAGCCGTGTGAAAGAGCAGCAGCAGCCGGTGCCTCGTTTTGAATGATGAAACTTTATTTATTCACTGCACCTTTTTGTGTAAAACGCTGAAACCTACAGCTGCAACTCGAAGTGTAAATGATGTAGCTGCTATTAGCATTAGCGTTAGCCTTTGATCCTGTGTAAATGAGTTAACAGGATTTAACGGTAACTTCATAAAATTAATTATACGGTTAATCTACAACAGTGGACACAGTATTAAATAATTGGGCTCATAGTTAAATATTTCCCCCTCATATATGGCCTCACCTCACCATGTTTGTGATAGCTTTAGCTTTCTTGCCTAAAATAGTAAAATTAACTCAGCTAGTTAGCTACATTTCGTTAGCCTGCTCTGAAGCTAGCTGTACGGTTTAAAAACACACCACCTCCCTGGTTAAAGCTAATTACGCTCCTGAGACAGAAACATTAAACCGCATGTAGCTGCAGTCAGGACAGAAAACTGTATTTTACCTGTTTAATCTGCTCCAACCGTCAACGCTGCTGCTCCTGTGATGAGTGTATATGTGGCAGAACAACTACACTAGACGGAGCCGCTTGCCCCTCCCCAAGGAAACCAGACGCCGTGCGTGCGCGTGCGTGCGTGCGTGCGTGTACTCTTATCTCTATGACTTACAGACCTTAAAGAGTGTTTACATAACATTTTGGTCGGTCCCCACAACAAAGGCAGTTTAAGGGCTGGTTTTAGGCTTCAGGTCAGAATCGGGTTTAGGTCCAGATTTAGGTTCAGGTTTAGGTTTAGGTTTAGGGGTTAAGGGTTCAGGTTTAGGGGTTAAGGGTTAAGGTTTAGGGGTTAAGGGTTCAGGTTTAGGGGTTAAGGGTTCAGGTTTAGGGGTTAGGGTTAAGGTTTAGGGGTTAAGAGTTCAGGTTTAGGGGTTAAGGGTTCAGGTTTAGGGGTTAAGGGTTAAGGGTTCAGGTTGGGCATTAAGCAAACGTGACATTAAATGTGTTGTACTTTCATTCGCCCAAACCTCAACAGATTGCTATTACTTAAGGTTGATGGGCTTTTACTTTGAAATTAGAGCGGAATAAGGGGCTTTTACATTGAAATTAAAACGGAAAAGGTTGTATTTTGAGATCATAATTATGACACAATAAGACTAAGACTCTTCATATTGCCTAATTTTGATATACTGCGGGTCGATTTTTGTTTCATCATCTGGGGAAAATGGCTTCCATATAAACCTATAGCCTATTATCATTTCCACCATCGTTTGTTGAATGTTATTCTTTTCTGTAAATTAATTCCCTATCTTGTCTTGTACATTGATTTTTTTTAATTTAATTTAAAAAACGATCGAATGACAAGCTGACTATGGCCAGGGATGATTTTTTTCATACATATGCCAACATCTTTTGACCAAATGTCCAAATTAAAAGTGAATGTGACCGATATGAAAATGCCATACCTCCAGTTTATGGTGATAATAGCTGACCTGACAGGTCAGGGATGGAAACAGCTGGAAACAGCTGGCAATGCGCGTTACTGACTGTAGGGGGCAGCAGGACGCTTCCAACAGTGCAGCCTGACCTGAACTTATTAGAAGAAGGAGGAGAGAGGGGTGGTTATATAATACATACAGGATTAGGAAATAGGGTGTAAATATCTTTATCACTGTTAATGTTATTATTATTTGTTTATTACTTTTTTCCCCTTTAGTATTCAGGTGATTGCGTGCACTGTGACACAGTAGGTGGCGGTAGTATGCACCTCTAAAGCTGGTTTGGATCCGGGAAGAAGAACAAGAAGAGAGTCGGCTAAAATAATCTGACTAACTGTTGCGAACCAACTTGGAGATGCATCAGGGGGAATGTTCAGTAATCTAATGAAGTATCTCAAAAACACAGGTTTGATCATAAAATGTTTTTATATTATTATAATGTTCCACATTCCCGTCCAGTAGGTGGCGGTAAAGCGCCTGATAGCTGGTTGCCAATCGACAAATCAAATCAAAAGAAGAAGTAGAAGAATCAGAAGGAGAGAGTTTAACTTTTGATAGATTTTCTTTATATTTCTCCTCTTGTGACGGTTGGTGATAAACGTTAAAGCAGAGGTGAATCCGTCACGCGATGTGCGGTTTCCTGTCAACAGGTGAAGACAGCGCGAGGCCGGTAGGTGAACGTCACAGTCGGTAAAGTGATGCCCACGGTTTGTGTTGTTCACCACAGGATGGGAACGTCAGGCGCTCCATTGAAAACTCTGGCAACACATTTGGAGAACTTTGCCTTTCTAAATCTTATTCTAGCTTATAACTAACCTCATATGTATTAAGTGAAAACCGAACTTCGACTTTTACCACATTTTCAACTTATATTAGTGGCTACTTTGTCTAGTTTTATCGTATTGAAAGTTTGGCTGCTCTACTCAACATTAGCTAACATTAGCTAACATTAGCTAAACCCACCTACGTAGGAAGAAGCCGTTTCACAAACCAGTGTAGCTTTACGGTGATATCTTGTCCCAAAGAAGCACTGAGAGGTGGATTATTGACAAGACGAATTGACCAGAAGACTATAACTATATTCTCGTTGGTAAAATAGTCTCGTACAAAGTTAGATTTTTGCCAACAAACAAGAAAATATTTAAAAGGACATGTTTTTGAAGGTAGTTAAGTGTGTATACGACCGAACAGGCTATCCTAGCTAACCCACAGCTAGCTGTTGACTTGGTACAAGTTAATTAACTAAGTTAGCCGTTGCCAAGAAATATGAAATTCACATGCTATTGGTTGAATTAGGTTAGCTAACGCTGTTGCTCACGCAGCCATGACAGATCTCTGTCTGTAAATACTCTGTCGGGACAAAGTGTGTGGTTTAACGTTGAACACAAGCTAACCAGATACTTTAACCAACAGACAGGCAGCTATGTAATGTTATAACGCCAGTGTTTATTAGCTAGCATTGCTGTACCTGAGATGATGAGATCATTGAAGGTGTTAATGCTGTCACACTTCACTAATTTGGCCTATATCTTGGTTGGGATTACTACCAGAATCTAGTAGAGGTTGGAAATCAGCTGCTAATTTTAGTTAATGTCAAGATCACCAGACGTTACCTCATAATTTATTTATTTACGTATAAGTATTTGACATGTGCAAGTGTAATTTGAAAAGTGCAATTGTACAACTCATATTCTTACATATTTCTATTTTTCCCCTATTTTCTATATTATAGTATAAGGACATCTTTTGTATGTATTTAAGTATATATTTATATTTAAACTCATGTCCTTACATATTTCTTTACATTTTTTCTGTTTATGTATATATTTATCTTGTGTGTGTTTGTGTGTGTGTATATATATATATATATATATATATATATATTTATTTTAATATTTTTCATATTCTCTTGTCTTTGCTGAAGAGCAACTGTAACTCAACCTAATTTCCCCCTGGGGATCAATTAAGTTTGGAGATCGGCAAACTTATTTAGTCATAATTTCTCCTTTTTACTGATTTATATTTACCTCCTCACTACCCTTTCAGTTTCCTGCCCATCCACATTGAATTTAATGTTAAGGGAAACTGAAGAAAAGATACCAGTAGAGTAGATAGTTTCCACTGTGTGTTGTGATTCATGTCTTCAGCCACTGGGCGTCCTGCTTCACCAGTTAAACATTCTTACTGACCTCTCCTGTGTAGCTCCATAGTGAAGTTTCAGCTTCAGCTCAGGGCTCTGTGTGTTTTGTTTTCTTCTCTCAGGAATGATCTGTAGCAGTGAGAGGTTGTGGCAGCCTCATCAGTAGCTGTCACCACGGCGGGGGACCTTCGGACCTCCGTCTGCAGGGTGGTCATCTACCTCCAAAAGGTCATGTCTGGAGACAGCTGCCTGCCCCAGCATCACACCTCCCCAGCCCCTCCTCTGGCCTGTCCCAAGACCAAGACCAGCAATTATCGAGGAGCGGTCGGCCTGGGCAACAAGTATGTCCGGCTTAATGTTGGCGGGACCCTGTTTTACAGCACGCTGCAAATACTGACCAGGCAGAACTGCTTGCTGAAGGCCATGTTCAGCGGACAGAAGGAAGTGTTCACTGATAAAGAAGGTAAACCATCTCTGAACTACAGACGCAAGATGACTGTCAACATTATTACTGACAGTAGCATTGCCAATTTTTTGTTTTAGGGTAAAAGACAAAGACATTCACATCAAATTCAAATTTATATTTATATTTAAAATATTAAGATTTAAAGTGATACATTCTATAGTACAGAAAAAAGTCTTATAACTTTTTTTTCCAAGGAACCTCCTATTCGCCTTTGACACTTTACTCAAGATGATATTGCAGATTAAATAGTAAAAAATAACTCAGACACTGATGTTCACATATGATCACAACTGGTCTAGAATGAATCAGATCATTTTAATGGAAATGATCATTATGTCATGGCCTGTCAAAGACTCCAGACACCAGTGTCTTACAGGAAACAGATGTTCATATTCTTAACATGGTGTTTTGTGTGTGTTCAGGTTGGATCCTGATTGATCGCAGTGGGAAACACTTCGGCACCATCCTGTGCTACCTGCGTGACGGCACAGTCGCCTTACCCAAAGGCCGTCAAGCTGTCCTGGAGCTGCTGGCTGAGGCGAAGTATTACCTCATCCATGGCCTGGTGGAGCTTTGTCAGAACAGCCTGCAGGTCAGTCACACGCAATGTAGTACGAAACCGTTTCTGGACATTAATTTGAATTTCATGTTGTTAGTTTAAGTGTCAGACCTTTTTTTATTTGTGTGTTTATTTGTTTCCTTTGTCATTGTCCACTGAAGTAATGTTCTGAACCAGAATAATGGTTCAAATGTGTTTATAGTCTCATCTCAATGTGACTTACCCACATTACCCACTTTAAAATGTTATGCCTAGTCTGAACCACATTCTAACTACCTATGATGCTTTTAACTCCCATTGTATGTGATTCTGATTGACAGGGCAATAAAGAGCAGCCCCTGTGTGTTATACCTGTGGTCACCTCCAGTAAGGAAGAAGAGAGGCTCATCCAGTCTTCCACCAAGGTAAACACTGAGCTGGAGCTGGATCATTATGAAGAATCTGAAGTGTTTTTGAACTTTTCAACAGCAGCTCCAGTGTGAAAATTCAGGATCCAACAGTGATTTGTCTTTTCTAGGAATTTGTTCTTGATAATTAAAAGGTAAAATAACCGTTCATTTCATTTAGCAGCTATTCCAAGATAAACATATGATTTGGTTATTTTCTTCATATGAATGAATGAATGAATGAATGAATGAATGAATGCATGCACTCACAGTGGCGTCAGAAAGGTTTCACACCCCTTCACTGCTCACACACTTTATTGTGTCGTAGATTTAATTTTAAATTGTTCATCAAAAATTATAATTAAATCTACAGCACAATATAGTTTGGACAGTGAAGGGTCTGAAAACTGTAAAACTGTTTCTCGTCATCAGCTGTGTCCCAGTTCAGGGGCGTCGCCCTTCGTAGACCGCGAAGGCCGAATTGAAATGAGACGGTCTGGTCTACAGAGGATTTTCACTTTGCGTCACCAGCTGTGCCTGCACTTACTGTTGCAGGCTCCCATCGCCTAGCAACCGTGACAACATTTACATTTTTATTTCTCCCCGCCAGTGACAGTCAGAGCAGCAGCCATATTGTTTTCATGTTGTCCATCCGTCTCGTTCTCGTGGACACGATATCTCAGAAGCACCTTGAGGGAACTTCTTCAAATTTGGCACAAACATTCACCTGGACTCAAGGATGAACTGATTAGATTTTGGTAGCTAAAGGTTAAATGGAAGATTCTAGCTTTCACAAAGACTTTTGGTTTTATCAGTTGAACCGTTGGCTGTTGAACTGAGCTGAAACACAGCACTTACATTTGTCACTGTAATCCTCAGGCTCTCTGTCACTGTTGTTTGCTTTCATTACTGGTGCGCATTGAATCTTGGGATAGATTGGGCCATGAAGGATCCACCTGTTCGGTCCTACATTACACAGGAAACGGAGGATGCATTTGAAATGTGACGGCTTAGTCGCACCGCTGTCACGCATTTGGTCTTCAAATGCAGCCTCTGAACTGGGACACAGCTGCTTCAAGTTCATTCATATTCTCCACATTTAGAAATCAAAGAAGTGAAACCCTGATATTTAATGTCTTGTTTCTCTGTTAGCCTGTGGTGAAGCTGGTGTACAACAGAAGCAATAACAAGTACTCCTACACCAGGTGAGAAAGTCTTCCTCCAGAGGTCCCTCTGCTTCCATCATTACCAGTACTTGTACCAGTACAAGTACCACAAGTACTTATAATGTACATACCTTCTTATTTATGGTTGATTTATTTTTCTACTTTATTCTATTGTTATACTTGTTTTTTTCTTCTACCTCGTTTTCCTACGCTGCAGTAACAAGTGAATTTCCCCGGTGTGGGATCAATAAAGGTTTATCTTATCTTTCATCTTATAAATTACAGATAATTGACCCCGGGCACTGTGTTTGTTTGTTTGTTTGTTTGTTTGTTTGTTTGTTTGTGGTTGATGAGTCTCCATCACTTTGCTGTTGTGTTCGCAGTAACTCAGACGACAACCTGCTGAAGAACATCGAGCTGTTCGACCGGCTGTCTCTCAGCTTCAACGGCCGTGTCCTCTTCATCAAGGACGTGATCGGAGACGAGATCTGCTGCTGGTCGTTCTACGGTCAGGGCCGCAAACTGGCCGAGGTGTGCTGCACCTCCATCGTCTACGCCACAGAGAAGAAACAGACCAAGGTGAGGAAGCAGGAAGTCACACTTAATGTTTTTGAGAAGGAACAGGAGAAATGTTGTTTGTATGGCTCTGTTTCATGGAAGGGAGAACTTCATGACACTTGGTTTATTCAGCTGGAATCAGATTTCTTTGACATGTATGTGGATAACAGACATGATGAACACATGTACGTAACAAAGACTTAAGAAACAGCAGAGCAGTGGAAGAGGAAAGATCATTTCTGACTAAAGTACCTGCCTCCACCCCCTAACTCCCAGCTAATCCAAAAATGGTCAAAGAGGAGGGGGTGTGTGAGGAGCTGAGACTTTTAGTGACAAACATATGCTCACCCACCTGTCACTCAAAGAGACCACGCCCTCAATCCTCCATAACTGTAGTCCTTAATAAAATGTAAACAGGTGAGTTATATAAAGTTTTTGTACCAGGCTGTAAACATGTTTATTTCTGCTGTAAAGTTGGACATTTTAACATGGGAGTCTATGGGGACTGACTCACTGTTGGAGCCAGACTCTAGTGGCCGTTAGAGGAACTGCAGCTGCTGGTTCTTCAGTGTTGATGCTTCATGTTTCAGCCTCAGAGGTTGATGCTTGGTAGATTCTCCACAGAGAAATGAACAAAATAATGAAAACGATTTCCATACAGACAGACCATTATCAATTATTGTGGAACGTCAGTTTAAATGGGTCTTATGACTGTTTGTGTATTTTCAGGTTTTCAGATTTAATCCGTCTGTTCACACTGCAGATACAGTACCTGTTTCTTTCCGTCTCAGGTGGAGTTTCCTGAAGCTCGGATCTACGAGGAGACCCTGAACACTTTGCTGTACGAGACGATGCCGCTGCCCGACAACTCCCTGCTGGAGGCCACGCGTCGAAGCTACAACAGCTGCGGCTCTCACAGCGAGGAGGAGGAGGGGCCGGGGGGAGCCGAGCTTCGCGAGCGCGTCCGTCGAATCCACGTCAAGAGGTACAGCACATACGACGACCGGCCCCTGGGACACTGAGACTGAAACCCCAAACCTCCGGACTGATGATGAACACTCAAACACGGAGTCTGTTGATGCTCATACGTTTGTATTTTGAATTTTTTTTTATCCTAGTGTCGCCACCACTATCTGAAGGAAGTCCTAATCATGACCTTGATGTAATTACATCTTCCAGTTGTGGCGTCGTCTGCTCTGTCCATCATAATTTAAGAATAATTATCAGAGCAGCTTCTTCAGATATCTACAGAAGTGTATGTTTTTAATGACATTTAGATTCGTAGTGGAGGAAAAATCACTAATATGCACTATTTCTTAGATGAAATATTGTTCCAATCATAGCACTTACACTCTGAATCAGCAGGAGAGCCTGTTTCATATTTATGGATTGTATTTTTCATATACGCATTTATAACAGTTTGTTTGCCAAAGATGAACCTGTTTTTAGTTTTAATGCAGTTTCACCATGATGCCTTTTTTCCAGCTGTGAAGATAAAAGTTGTTGTTGTTCAACTGTTGTTTGTGTTTTGCTCAGTTTTTAGTTGAAAGTCGGGCTGAACGATGTGCAACAAAAATCATATTGTGATTATTTTTTTATGTAATTTTCACTGAAAAAATATAGAAATGATGATGTGTTTTTTGTTTAGTTTGTACCAAACAAACATGTTCTTTTACATCTGGACGATAAGATTTATAGGTCGGGGCGTCTCTGTAGCACCACAACACTTCATTCATGGTCTGTTGCAGCTGCTGATTTGGATATTTCACTTTGCCATATTGTGATTTTGATATTATTTTGATTAATTGTTCAGCCCTTGTAGGAAGGAATATTGAGAAAATCTACAGTTTGAACTTCAGGAGAACAAAACGCTGGCCTCAGAGAACCAGTGACGCCTGAGCTGCTGCTTTGTCAGAGCCACTGGTGAATCGTTTACAGTTCAATCAAACAAACTGCATTTAATAATAATAAAGAAGTCAATAGAATTAGACTAAGAAAGCCTTTACTGTCATTGTGAGCTCTCCATTCAACGACAGCGCTCCTCATTGGTGCATCGGAAAAAGACAAACAAGCAACATAAAAAAAAAACACAAGACACAGAAACTTTTCGACTAATAATAATAATAATAATATAGATCTATAAGTCGTGCCAGAGGGCAACTGTTGAAACATCAAATTCAAAGACTGAAGCCTAAAAAAGCGAAAGCAAACACATGTAGTCAACTGAGCTGCAATAAGTACTTCTGACCATCAAAGTACATTTATCCAATCACATTTTTCATTCTTTTTATTGTCTCTAGGCAGAGAAAAGGTTAGCTGGCTCACTCATTGGTTAGGAGTTCATAACCAGGTTGTAAACCAATGAAAAAAACATACCCAAAGGCCCCCCCCCCCCTCCAGCCAGAACTTGAAAAAATGTTTTTTATGTTGGAAGAAGTGAAAAAGAAGAAGTCGCCTGACTCTGATGGACGCCACACGACAATATTTACAACCTTACATGAAAAATGCTCTTAATTCTTTTGATTTTACGAATTAAAGGAATAAAAACAATTGAAGAATAGATATACAGCAGGACTTCACAGCTGCTTCAAAGGTACGGAGTCATCATTTTATCAGTCAGCCTTAACCAAAGTTTATTACAGTGCAACAGGTACCATCGTATAAATACATGGCTGTCCCCCTTTTTTATGTCATAGATGAGAACATTGGATATTTTAATGATTGATTGATCAGAAATCAATCAACAACAAAACTTACATGTAGCTCCTTTAAAGAAGGGACTCCAGCAGAGGAGGTCATTCTGTGTCATGTGGCTGTGACGTCATTTATTTAGCAGCAGGCCAGCCTGGCATCAGCCCTGAGGATGACCAACGTGCTTCAGAGGGGAGGGGACTATTTTTAGCATCTTTCTGATCAGCCGCAGTTTCTCTCTGTGAATGAAGCCATTTTTTTTTTTTTTGTTTTGTTTTTTTTTTTTTTAAGAAAGCTGCATTTTAATGAGCTCATTACACACAATGGAGTCACATGTCTGTGCATTCAAGAATAAAACCATAGTGAATTATTGCAACCATCCAACCTCTCCGCACTCACCTGTCCGCCTGTCACGCAGCTTTCCCGCCCAGAGAAGGAAAAAAAAAAGAGAAAAGAAACTGCTAAAAATAACTTGGAGGCTCCACAGGTTGGTGTGTTGGATGCTGAGAGGCTGCAGGCCGCCGGGCGGGGCGGGGCTGGATGCTGGAGCCTGTGAGCTCCACTGATTTATTTATTTTTTTTAACTCCTCCATTGATCAGTAAGAGTGAGGAAGGCGGATCCTCTGACGTCGTCCCCAGGCTGCTCGGCTGCGTCAGAGTCCGGCCGAGCCAAGGAAGAAGGAAACGGGGAATAAAAAGGAGCGAGGTTGTGAGAGGCCGGGGAGAGCGGACTGAGAGCCCGGAGAGACAGACCTGCGTCGTGCACACCGCGGACGGACGGACGGACAGAGACATGGAGGGCTCCACGGAGGAAGAGCACAAAGAGAAATTACTGTGGAACGTCAAGCGGGAGGTAAGCGCTGTTTCCTCGGCCTCAGCTCCACATTCACGGTTCTACTGTGTTAGTCTGTGTCTTCATTCAGCTCCAACAACCACAACCTGTGTGTTGGTGTTGATGGACATCTTGTGTTTACACGCTGATTTCTGCAGCTGAACATTAATGGACCTTTAACCAGCTGAACTGCACCTGCTTTCATTTCTCTAACGCAGCATCATTTTCTTTATTTGCTTCAGGTAAAAAAAAAAAAAAAAATGAATTCACTAATAATAATAATAATAATTAAATCACTACAATAATATGACATGGAGTTAAATCTCATGAATGTGCTGGAAAATATTCCTTCAATACGTTATCAAAGTTTAAATTATGCACATTTCACCTGAAATATATTTTGCATCATTTTATAAAATCCCTGACAAATTTATAATGAAGCTGCTGTTATTTAATGAGCGTTGAACCAACATTACAAGCCACAGTCTGAAGTGTTGTAGCAGAGCGTCTCTAACATCCACAACTCAAACAGCGCCACAGGCTTTTTGTTCCCGGTGATGAACGTCTCACCTCCCTCCTGTAACCTCCTCTACCCGCTCCCTCCGTAATCCTCCACACAAGGATCCTCCTGCAGCGACATGTCGCTGTCAATCAGAAGCAGCTGATTGTGACAGTGGATGTGACAGTGGATGTGGCGAGGTGTGGCTCGCCGGCTGCACTTCTTCAGTCTGAGTGAGTGGAAATGTGAGCTCGTAGTTTCCATCGTTATAATAGAGAGGAGGGAAAGGTCACGCTAAAAATATCCAGATAAAAATCCGTCTGACATCAACCGAAGAAACGGATCATTTATGATCTGTGTTCTGATGTGGCGTTAGTTCTCAATTAACTGAATGTAATCAGCACTTCATGTTTGGTGACAAATCAATGGATCGATCCGATTACCAAAGCTGGTGAGAGCCTGAAGAAAGAGAAAGTAACACACAGTAATACTCTGAATATTCTTTACTGTAACATCATCGCTCTGTAGTGGACGTCAGTGATCCACCTGTTGTTCAGCCTGCGACACCTGAACCTTCAGGTCGATGCAGTTTGTCTGTTTTCAGCTCTTCTTTCTCTTTTGAAAATAACTCTGCTGTTTTTTCACTGATGCACCTGCACTTTGGTTTTTTTGTGTTGCCGGGAAAATTGGTACAGTCCTTCACAGACAGGAAACACGTCGGCACAGATTTAATTCTGATGGTTTACCAGGATGGTGGCAACGCTAGAGGCCATGACGGGGTCAAGTCAAAGCTAACAGCAAAAACACAAGCGATGCCTGTTCAGCTTTATTCCTACTGTTGTGTCACTGTAGTTCGTACTGAGAGTAAACTGCTGGGACTTGAATCAGTACAGACCTGGGGATTTAGAGAAGGTCGAATTGTGACTGAACAAGAAACAACCCAATTTGACGTCAAGACAAAACTGACTCAAAACCATCACAAGATCGAGACGGGTCAAAGCACCTCTCTAGACCGAGACAAGTCCGAGTTAAAACACCTGTGAGTCAGAGGCGTAATACCAAGGACACCAAGACAAATCTGACTGAAACCAGTGCTTGAAGTGTGCGATACTTTAATTTACCAAAGAGTGTCCTGATGGATGTGGAGTAACAGATCTGAAGCCTGACGAGTTCAGTTACTACACACACACACACACACACACACACACACACAGACACACACACACACACAGACACACACA
>NW_019525514.1:753517-767972 GCF_002814215.2 Seriola lalandi dorsalis
GAGTCAGAGGCGTAATACCAAGGACACCAAGACAAATCTGACTGAAACCAGTGCTTGAAGTGTGCGATACTTTAATTTACCAAAGAGTGTCCAAGTCTGACGAGTTCTGTTACTACACACACACACACACACACACACACACACACACACACACACACACACACATACATACATAATATAAAGTGTCAAATACTGTGGCAAATGGTTCCTTTGAGAAAATAAATGTATATCGATATCTCTTAGTGACTTAGTTCTGACTGCAGCGACCATATAAAATCTAGAATTTAATAATGTTTTGCTCTGGCACTTTTCTTTTTTCCACCTCCAGCCCTGCTCACCACAATATCGAGACAAGTCCAAGTTGAAACTGTGAGACAGCGACATGTCTTCGATTTATTTCGTTGGTTTTTTTTTAGCTGTTTTCAAAAGTTTCTGGGGAGATTTGTTGGACTCTCAAAATTAAGAATTTAAAGCAGCCTGAAGGAAAATGTGTTGATTTTTGTGTCATGTTGTGTTTTAAACCTGCAGAGTGCTTCCTCCTCTGACCCCCCCCCCCCCAGTCGCCCACAGGTTAGGGTCTTTAATAATTGAACCGTCACAGTGTCTGTGAGGCTGGAAATAGCTTCAGTTCTCAGGATGTCTTCAGGCTCCTAAACACCGAGCATCAGGGAAATGAGGAGGAACATTATATTTCTTGGGTCACTGGAAGCTGTGTTGACGCTGCGAGCTGCGTCTTCACGTGTGGTCGTTATAGAATAAATACTTTACGTTTCCTGGTCGTTAACATTTAAAGAACCAGTTTCTTTTTAGAAGTTTAGTGTCTTTTTTTTTTTCCTCTTTACCTTTTTGACCCCGTGCAGCATTCTCCCTGTTTTTCTTCAATAGCAGTTTCTGTGCCAGCTCGTTGTCTCTAAATGTTCATCACCTTTGTTTCTCATGTTTTTCCCACTTATATATTGCTGATCAGCTGGTGATTGGCCACACTTCATCCCTGAGATGCTTCACAGCAAACTGCTGGTGTGAACAAAGCCCTGTGGCTGCTGCTTTAACGCTCCCTGTCTCTTTAAGCGGCACTCAGCTATCGCAGCATTGCTTGGCAACTGAAAGCTTTAGCAGCTCCCGAAGAAGTTAAATTGCATCAGTTGGCGATTAATATCACAGCAGAGAGGCAGGTGGTCTCTTGTACTGAAACAAAAAGCGCCTGCTGCCATCAGGATCCTTTTGTTTTTCTGATGTGTACAGAGATGCTCTGTTTAGAGACGGTTACAGCAGCAATCCAAAGACGAGCACATGAAGAACAACAGGATGATTGTAGATGTATTTTTATAGAAACGAACCTTCAGCAGGCGACAGTTACAAATGAAATGAGAGAGCACATCCTCTGTCCAAGAGTAAAGTTATTACAGTTTTAAAATATATGTCAGTGTTTCTGTCATGCCTCTTTGCTTTCTTGTAACGTTCATTTAACTGTATTGATCCCAGAGCTGCAGCCATTTTGACTTCAGTGCACTGCAGCTGTGGCGGCACGGTGGAGCAGTGGTTAACACGAAGGTTCTGGGTTCAGACTTGGTGTGGGTTCTCTCCGGGTGCTCCGCCTTCCTCCCACAGTCCAAACACTCTCAGGTTATGTGGTGACTGGATGGCGTGGGAAGGTGTGAACGTGAGTGACTGGTCCTTTGTCTCTTCAGCCGCGGTCTACGAAGGTGTCGCCCATCGTAGGCCCAAGGTCTGGTCTACTGAGGATTTGCTCTTTGCGTCACCGGCCCCTTTCCGTAGCATAGCAAAGTGTGGCTCCTGTCGCCTAGCAACCCTGACAACACAAAACTTTTTTTTTTTACAAAAACGTTTTGTTTTAAGTCTCTTGGTTTTAACTGAATTACTGAACTGAGCTGAAACACAGTTCTCACAATTAAAGTGTAACTTTCAAGAGATTCTGTGCAACACCCTGAACTCCCTCAGCTAAGGAGAAATTCAACCTTGTCAGAAAACTTAAGATTTTTTATTATTATTATTATAATTATTATTATTTTATTATCCCAAACCAACCAAAGACAGACTTGTGCACTTTTCTCTGAACTTGTGCAGATGAAATCCCTCAGGCTCGTCTTTCTGCTCTGATTATAATCTCCCATGATGCTAAACCGTGAGTTATGGACAAACAAAAAACCTTCTGCATTAGTGAACAGTCTGTTGCACCCCCCCCCCCCCCCCCCCCCAATAAGTGTGGATCTTATTAGCATCAGAAAAACTGCCCTCCACACTGCTGATGTTCAGTTGTTTGCCCCAGTCGTGAACATGAGATGAAGGGAAAAGCAAATACGTCCTTATGTAACTGACAGTTGGCTAATGAGCTCTTCTCCTGTTCCTCCCAGAAACCATTAGCCTCAAGATTCTCAGAAGTGTTTCAAAGTTAGCCAGCTCCACTCAGTCGCCTGACACACACCAATTACATCTACTGATTTTACTGTCATCCCCGGGGCAGATGCTCGGGTTTCTACAGGATAAATCCTTAATCAAAGTCCTCTTTATGAAACATGAACGTGTGTGTGGCTGTCACCATGTTGTTTCCCCCTGCCTGAATTATCAACGAGTGTCATTGTATAAAGGACTAACAACAACCAATTACCTTACACACACACACTGACTACACATGACAACACACATTCATACAGTCGTTTGTAAATGAATTGATCCAGACGCTCAGAGAACCCCACAGGTCGAGCTAAACGTCAATGGCAGCAGCCAAAGAGGCGAATAGGAAGTTGTAGTCGAAATTTAAATAAAAATATAAATGAAAAATAAAAATAAATGTGTGTTCTTATTTACGTTTAAAAAGTAGTTTGGATTGTTTGAAGGGTCACCTAACCCCAACCCTAACCCCAACCTAACCCTACCTGCAGCAGACAGAAGCAGAGCGATGTGCAGCTGTGAAGAATTTATTTTAACCACTTAAAAAATGGCCACCAAAAAAAAAACTATCAATTCCAGTGTATGCTATATTATTTTCACCGCGTCATCATAACCTACGTTTAATCAAAATACTTCACATCGATGGAGCCAAAACTAAAATAAAAATAAAATGTATTTATTCATTTGATCGATGGTTTGACTGATGAACTTGAAAACTTCTTACACTCTTTCCTCCCGTAAGAAAATAATGAAATAATGGGCAGTTTAAGCTAATGTAGCCTTGCGCCGCTCGCCTCAAGCAGAGACGAGGATCAGGTCGGAGAGTTCAGGGAAGCTCACTTCTCTGCTGCGTTCACACATGTTGGCAGGGCGGGAAAAACCCTTTAGAGTTCACACATTATTCCAAGGTGGTTAGCCTTGGTGCTAACCTCGTAGTTTTCCTCCCAGTAAACCAGACCAGTATCTGCTCCATGGTTGGACTGGGAAATAAATTCAGCCTTGGACTGATCCACTGGGACCAGCCACACCAATGGCACTGACGGAGCTGATAAAGACATCAATGGAGCCTCTAAAGACTTAACGAGTGTTTTGACGGTCCACCCGGATCTGAGCCGGTAGTCCTCAGTCCAGTCCACCTGTGCTCTGTCTCATCTGTTTCTTTGTCCGAGGCCTTTTTAGATAAAAAACTTTACATAGAAAACAGCAGTTTGCTGCTGTATTAATGTTTAAAATCTGGTTTACAGAACCTTTAACACACTTCATCTTGCATTGAGCAGCACACCAAAATGTAAACCATGCACCTGACAGCCTGCACTAATTAAACAGGTTCATTCCCACACAATCAATTCAGTCTCACAGTCAGGTATTGACCCTGGGACCGACCGCTGTGTATCACTTCACTGATTCAGTGGGTAGAGGTGCAGCTCTGGGTAAATATGTGGATCTGTTTGCACATCTGTGCGTGGGCTGTGGTCAGTCAGTGTCTGTACGAGAGCATTAACAGGCTGAATGAAAAGCAGCGGTTCAATCTGACCTGAGAGTGATGGCCGCTCGCCCAGCACACGGTTATACAGAGGCCACTTCCCCATTCAGTGTGAACATCTTCCTTATTATTAAACCTTTGTAATTATTGGAGGTTGGGTCTTTTTGCTGTAATGATTGCAACCAGATCAATAGAGAGTGAAGCATTGATCAGGGATTGGTGTTTGGTTTGGTTTGGTTAAAGCTCCTCCAGAAATGTTTTAACTCTTTAATTTTCTTTAACACGGTTTTCCTTCATAAAAAGTGGAAATAAATCTAAAACTGGCTCTGAAGCTGTTACTTCCTGGTTGAGATATCTGGATCAGCCCTGGAGCCCCGCCCACCTGCTTAGGCTCTTCAACCTTTAACTCTCTGACATTTCCTTGTTTCCTTATCAGAGCTTCCTTTATCTCTGCAGAGGTGGATCCTGGTGGATGTTAAGACAGGAATGGTGAAAAGCCAGTTTGACCACATCTGTGGGAGTAATGGGACTCGTTCAACAAGGAGACACTCTGTCTGTGGTTTTATAATGATGGATATTGATAAATTTTACATTTCATAGTTTCATATTCATCGTCCTGGGTGTGTGAACTGTCTTACCTACATACATGTGCATTGAGAGAAACAGGAGGTTTACAGCTGAAAGAGAGAGCTTGACCTTTAAAGGCTAAAGGTCAAAGGTCAAGGTTACAGCGACCTCAGAAAATGTGGTTTTGACCTTGTAAACGTAAGATCTCTGTAACGCCTTGAGGGAATTTCTTCAAATTGGGCACAAACATTCACTTGAACTCAAGGACAAACTGATTAGACTTTGGAGGTCAAAGGTCACCTTGACCTCACAAAACACTTTATAGCCATAACTTAAGACTTCACAGCAATTATGACAAAATTTCACACAAATTATTAATATTTTCTCAGACTCTGGATAAACATGATGTGACCTGGTACGAGTCTGAGTGGAGGAGGTTTTGATTTTAATCACTTGTGGAGCTCAATCACGTTAAACATTAAAACGTTGTGACCTTGTCTTGCATGTGATGACAGCTTAAACTGTGTCCACACATGAGGCGTTCAGGCACAGTATTGAGTGTAGGTCACTCTGGTTTCGGCAGCGTTCAGAGCCCAACGTACAGTCAGAAAATATGATTTGAGATGTTTATGCTTCTGTAGCACAAGGGAAAGGAGTGGTTGTGTAGATCGCTGTGACACTGGATGCAAAGAGGAGTGAGACTGTAGCTCCTGAGTAAAGAACCTTGTTTCCTTCTGGAACTGTGCGGTTGAGGTTTTGTTGGTGGAAGAAATCAGAGAGAGCCTGAACAGCAGAGAAGCTCAACACTGAAAAACAAGGTGGACACTAGCGTTTTTCTCTCTTTGTCATGTGCTCTCACTGGCTCTAAAAAATGGGTCATTCAGCCCCCCCACAAAAAACTAAAAAGTTGACGAGGGCCGTAGCTCACCTTGGTGATGAGGGTGATAACAACAGCTCCACGACACAGGGAGAAAGTTGGGGTGATCCTGTCGTTAGAGCTTTATTATCATGCAGCCAAGCAATTAAATTCTTCCTGTTTATCAATTACACCCAAACAAGGCGGAGGTGTCAGACAGGTCCCGGATTAATTACTGACGACAATTAATTCTACAGAGAGAGCGAACTTAGACAAGCGAACGCGGCAGTGAACTCAGGCTGCTCTCCCCACAGACTCAGGAGATAAGAGCAGAAAGACTCATCTGACTGTTTCCTGGATGTCACCATGTTAATTGGAAGTCGGCGGTGCAGATGTTCGGGGGGAGACTGTCTCAGACCGTCGCACTTGTCTGAGCCTCAAAGTGATGCCACCGCAGTGCAGCCTAAACTTCACATTTGTTCATGTGATTATATTATTGTATTTGATGTTTCAGGTAGAAGTGAACAGCAGTTCAGTTTCATTTGTCACATGCAAAGGTTCAAAGTTCAGTGAGCAGACGGACTGAGAACTGCAAAACAAAACCAAAGGAAAAGGTGACATGACTTTACAATCAGACTACGCTTATAAAGGATTTAGAAATGTTTCATTATTAGGTTATTAACACTTTATATATCATAAATAAACTATTACAAACAAGTTCTAACAGTTTTCATACATTGATGCAAGCTCACTATTTGGCAAGATCAAGTTAATGTTTAATACTCATTAATCTGACTGAGTTACTACCATTTATAACAGGTGACAGGAGCCTTTTATCAAAGTGTAAAACACAACATCATTTATTACTGAGTTGCTATAAAGCTTCTGTTTCCTGTTATAAATGTTTGTAACTGAAAAATAAATGGTTGTAAAAATGAGATGAAGAAACACGTCGTTGTTGCCCTTTTTATCTAATGAGTTATAACAGTTTATAATTGATTTATAAAGTGTTAACAAGCTAATTAATAACCTAATTATAAACCATTCATAAATGCTTTAGGTCGTCTGATTGTAAAGTGTTATGTGAATATTTAATATTCGTGCTCTCCAGAGGACGACCCTCATGTCTTGGTGACCTCTTGACCTTTTCCCCGCAGCACCACCATCAGTCCTAAAGTGTAAAAAATATCAAAATCCAATCTGTGGTTTATGATGAAAAGTTCACGGAGCACGTTGGAGAGGACGAGCTCCATCAGGCAGGAACCTCTCAGCCTGTTCATGTTGATACGGCTTCCTGATGTTTTGAGGACACGGCTTCCCCTCCAGCATTAAACCATTTCCTGTTTAATTCCTATGAGTTGTGAGGATGTGAAAATAGAGAGAGCCGTCAGGATGGTGTTGGTTTGGTCCGACACCTTCACAGTGAGCGGAGAGCTGCAGCAGCTCTGGGCCTGGCAGCGCTCGCTCTTCAACATTTTCTCTCTGTGGTGTTTCTGCACTACATTTCCCAGAAATCAGTTGTCAGTGAAACAGCGTGGGCGACCTGCGTGTCCTCACAGAGGAGCAACGAGAAACATTTATTCACGGGGAATTTAAAGGACTTTTTATCGTCACGTGACTGAAGCACCTTGACTGTGATGACGCTGACGACGGCTGAATAAGTAATGATGGCAGCGGTAACTATGGTGACAGCGATGGCATTGATTCCAGGCACAGTAACAAACTCTGGGTCTTTTGTGTGCAGGTGAAGCAGATTATGGAGGAAGCGGTGACTAAGAAATTTGTCCACGAAGACAGCAGCCACATCATTGCTCTGTGCAGTAAGTACATGCTCCTCTTTTTCCCCACACACACACACACACACACACACACACACACACACACACACACACACACACACACTTGTTGAACTCCTCAGCAGGTGACTTGGTGCTGCTTCTCCGTCAAGGACACTTGTTGACGTCACCGTGCCTCTGACTGTTCTGCTGCATCAATGGAAAGTTAATAATCACAGTGGAGCTAATGGAAACCAATTTCAGAGAAAGGCTTTCTAGGCCCTAGACGTGTGTGTGTGTGTGTGTGTGTGTGTGTGTGTGTGTGTGTGTGTGTGTGTGTGTATGCACATACACTCTGGTTATTATTTACCAAAAGTCTAACGTGTGTGTGTGTGTCTTAGTGACGCCCTGATTGATTGTCATTAACACTAAGTGGGTAGATGTGAATTAACAAAACAACATGTCGCCGTGTGGAACTTTTACAAAGTGTGTGACTGATATAACGTACGCCATCTTGGGGGGGGCGTCCCTCCTCATCCCCCCTCATCCCCTCACGTTATGTTGCTGTAATCAGATGTGTTGTTGAGACCTCAGTCACACTGGCACTATTGATTTCTTCTTCTTCTGATTGGTCTGCATTGAGCTTGTACAGGATCACTGAGGAATGCTGGGCGACGCTGATGTAAACTGAGACAACATCACACCGTACATCACTTTTGATATTATATATATAATATCTTTTATATTCTTACACACACACACACACACACACAGCCGGTTATGGTATGGTATACGTATGTTACAGAGCTTTGTGGAGTCGGTCTCACTTTTAATCAGTTTTTCAAGACGATAAAAACTAACAGTAACTCAGACGTGATCCACATGTTCAACGTTAACATGGGAGTCTATGGGGACTGACTCACTGTTGGAGCCAGACTCTAGTGGTCATTAGAGGAACTGCAGCTTCAGGTTCTTCTTCATGTTTCAGCCCCGGAGGTTGATGATGATGATGATGATGATAATAATAAATAGCGTCTCGTCGTTTTGTTTTCTTCTGAGATGCTTTCAGTTCTACAAAGTGAGCAGAAAACCATTTTATTTGACCTCTGTCAGAGAGAGGAAGCTGCTGCTTCAAATCAGCTGCTGGATGATATCTGGGAACGCTGCAGTTTCCTCTCTGATGTTTGTATTCGCTTCCTTTCATGAGACAAACAGCTGTGAGTCATCGGACTGATCCCGCTCGACGCCCCGTGACCCCGTCAAGGAAATTACAACGTGGTCCTCTTCAACCTTCAGTGTGTGCTTTGTTCACGTGTAGAGAGAGAGAGAGAGAGAGAGAGACACAGAGAGACAGAGAGACAGAGAGAGACAGAGAGAGAGAGAGAGAGAGAGAGAGAGAGAGAGAGAGAGAGAGAGAGAGAGACAGACAGACAGACAGACAGACAGACAGACAGACAGACAGACAGACACAGAGACAGACAGACAGACACAGAGACAGACAGACAGACACAGAGACAGACAGACAGACAGACAGAGACAGACAGACAGACAGACAGAGACAGACAGACAGACAGACAGACAGAGACAGACAGAGACAGACAGACAGACAGAGACAGAGAGACAGACAGACAGACAGACAGTCAGACAGACAGACAGTCAGACAGACAGACAGACAGACAGACAGACAGACAGACAGACAGACAGACAGACAGAGACAGACAGACAGAGCTCATGGAGTCCGTCATCCTTCTGCTCAGCTCTGTCTCTTTTCAGTATTTTCCTTCCATGTGTCCAGACGGGACGTTTGTTTTATCTGTTTCACTAGTTTATCTTCACACTGAAAAAAGATTTTGGTGCAAAGAATTTATTCTCTAATGAATTTATGATTTGGCTGAAAACTTGAATTTTGATTTTCAAAAATTTACAATCACACAAAGTAAAAATATTATTTATTATAAAGGTGATACACCATTTCTTTTCACTTTGTGACGATTGTTTTTCATCTGGAAAAAATGTATATTTGCTATTTAATCTAAGTATATTTTGAATAAACTAATTAAAACAGTCTTTGATTGATGAAAAGTTTTTGATTCAGTATAAACTATATTTTTAATTAGACATTAATTGACATTTAGTAACGTTTTGGATCTTGACAAGAAAAAAACATACATATACTTACAGTATATATACTGTAAGTATATGTATGTATATATGTTACTACTACTAATGTCAGTCAGTATAATACCATTTTTTTGCCTTTTTACAATTTAAAATTTACCATTTAAAAAAAGCTAACTTTGTTATAATGTAAAAGTAGAATTTTAATTTAGGACAAAACTAAAAACTTTTTGTAAGAGTCACTGTTTAATTTAGTTTACTCACTATAAATAACTATAAATAACTATAAATATCTTCTAACCAGCCAGTGTGATGCACTTGTTCCTGATGTTGTGAAGATTTTAATCAAAGTCCATCATTTGTAGTTTTGTTTGATCTTCTGTTTTTTGCCTCGTAAATGTGACGTGACACCTCATGTTGATGCGGCGGCGGCGGCGTCATGTGATCAGACCCGCGGCGCTGCACTCGGCACCTGCAGGCTGACCCAACCGTGACGTCTCTGCAGTGCAGGCTCATCATCAGCCCCTGCAGCTCCGGCACTCTGGGAGGAGGTGAAAGGTCAGGTGCTAATGATAAGCGATGATGTCAGCGCAGAAATGAGTCACTCATCTGCAGTGTCCCCCCTAATACCTGTTAAATCTGCTGCGTCTGCTAATGAAGGCTGCGTTAATTCCAGTGTCTCATTAGTGATAATCAGGATGAAGCACGGAGGCGTCAGGTTCTGTCTCGGCGATGGGATTAACTATTTAATACATTTATTTAATCAAAACATTCACGTTTATGTAACGTGTGTGATCAAAGCATTTTTACCAGTTTCACTTTTTAAACCCGCGTGTTTTCAGATAGAAAACGGCTCATTTCATTGGTTGTGCGTTTGCACACGGAGTCGGTTGAAAGATGTGGCGAGACGTGAACTCGCTCGTGGCCGTGCGAGTGTGAAACTGCTTTAATAAAACATTACATATGTTGTTTTTAGACTGGAGGGAAACTGAACACAGACATGGTCAGTTTATGCAACAGGTAGCTCCGACCAAGTGATCTGATTGGACAAGAGTCGTTCCATGAGGCTGATATAAAGAACAACAGCACTGGGACCTTTAAGTCCACGTATCACTCCTCTTCACAGCTGTTCTATCAACCATTAATCAGCGTCACACTAACGTCGTTATCGATCTCAGATTGTAACAAACAAAGATGAAAATATTCATAAATAACATTTGAACTAAACGATGTGAAACACCCGAAGGAACCTGTAGACAAGTAGCTAGCTAGTGTCACTGCAGGTCAGGAACAATTTTATGTGTTGCTTAGCAACAGTCCAGCACCAATCCAATTGTTGAACTAATTGTTTTGGCGTAGACAAATAAATGATGAAATAAAGAAACAAGTCATAGTCTGTTGTTGCTTATTGAACTAACATGGCGCTCGTGGAGAACGTCACTCTGGAGGTCGTGATGTTGAACTGTGTGATTCGGTAACCTCGTCGTCTCTGCAGCTCTTTAACGTACAAAAGCAAACCGATCAAAAACTGTATACGATAAATAGCTTAATGTTTATTCATGTGACTCTCCAGAGAAAGTGTCAGAAAAAGCATCACGTGTGAATTAAAACTTGTGGAGCGTCTTGTGGTTGTGGTGTTGCTCCCACAGTCTGTAGAGCTGTTATTATAAAGTATCAGTACATAAACTTCTGCCCGTCCTCCCTCCATTAATAAGGAGGCAGTTGGCTTTGAGCTGGAGCTGGTATTTGCTGCAGTTATAGATAGGAACCTGCAGCATGTTTGTTGGCCGCTGTCTCTGCGTGGTCTCAGCTGACTGTTGTGTAACTGTGTGTGTAGGAGTCCCAAACTTCTCCACAACATTTAAAGCGATCACATAACTCACCCTCATTAGCCTCATGGAGGGAGAGTCAAGTTGTGTAATGTGCGATTTCTCTTTTGTGTAAAGCATCAGCTGTTCATGTATGGTGCATGTTAGCTTTCCTGACTGTGTCTCATGAGCCGCTGTGTCATTAATAGTGTCACAGAAATACTGCTGCTGTTTTATGTTTTTATATAATACAGACACATGATGATGAAATAACCATCAACACCATGACTGAGTGTTTCCACCTTGAACTGAAATGAACCAATCACAGTCTCATTAACACGGATTCAGGGTTTCATACGTCACAATCCTCAGAAACCAATCCTGTAAACTTGTGGGAACGGGGGGCGGGGCTAAATATACCTGTGTACCTTTTATGTGTGAAAACATGTTGAACTCAATATGAATCACAGCAGAGGATTTTGAAACATGTCAGAGAAGAACAAATACACCAACCTGGAGCTGAACAAAAAGGACTATTAACCAGCCAGTGTAGCATTTAGGCTAACGACAGAAATCATTGTTTAAAAAAGAATCTCAGTGATTGGGGGCTAGAAAAAGGACGTGATTAGATTAACTGGGAGAGTTCGGAGGAGTCGAGCAGAAGAAAGGGAGGGATTGGTGGGTAAGAGAGGGAGGGATGGCCTGAAGCAGCTAATGGGCTCATTAGAAAACTCGTGGTCATGTAATGACCTGCCACTGAATGGACATCTGGGGCTCGGCGCTGCAGACGGATGAACAGACAGAAATAGAAAGAAAAAATGGGGAGAGAGAGCGGACGACAGTAATAAAAAAGATGAGAGACATGTATTTAATTTAGCAAATGGAAATAATGAAGGGGCACTATATAACCAGGATGTCCCCTTCATCCCATTCACTTTTCAAATAGATTTAATTGGATATGTGTTGTGATCAAAAATGTCAAACTCTACACAGGGATGAAAAATATCCTGTTAATCAGTAATTAGCTCGGGCTAACAGAACTAAAGCTGATACATCACATCAGTTCTGTTGTCTGTCCTCTCTTCTGATTGGCTGACTGTTTTCTGAGTGATCCAATAAAAATAAAGCAGATTTCAGGTAAAAACACTCAGAGAAACCAAATCCTGCAAGGTTTGGATGGGGGGTCCAGGTGGGCGGGGCTTGGTGACTGCTTTGTTGTGACATCACAAAGTTCCAGAAGTCCTGACGGCTGGTTTTAAGGCTCAGTTTCTGAATACAGTGTGCATTTCAAAATCATTAAAATATATAAATACATAATAAAATAAAATACGTTTGTCAGTTCGTACTTCAGTCCAGCTTAAAGTTTTTGCAGAATTTGAAGGGACTCCCTTGAGCAGTTCTCATTGTATTGCTTTCACAAGGCTAAAACCGTGTTCTGTGAGCTCACCGTGACCTAGAACTTTGACCTTTGACCTTTAGCAACGAATCGAAGTGAACGTTTGAACAGAATTTGAAGATGATGATGTGTTACAGATATATCACCCTCACAAGGCCAAAAAACACATCTTTTGTGAGGTCACCGTGAGGCTGACCTTTGACCTTTGACCACCAAATCAAATCAGGTCATCCTTGAGTCCTAGTGAATGTTTTTACCAAATTAAAGTTACTGAGATGCCGTGTCCATGAGAATAGGACGGACACACAGAGACAATAAAACAATGTCTGACTGTCGCCGGCACGGACACATAAAAAGACATGGACATCTATTTTTTATACAGTATGACACCTTTAATAATTAGTTGATAGTATTTCTGGTTCTGACTAATCCAACCTGTTCCACCTGAGTCGGTCTCTGAGACGACCGTCTCCTTCACGCTCCCTCACAGTTGATTGAGACTGACATGAATCGGAAGTCACAGGAGGCTGTAGCAAGGCGTCGGGTATTCCACTGATTAGAACCGGTCTCCATGGCAACTCAGCTTCCCTCAGATAAATGTTTGTAGCCTGTGAGAGGAAGTCAAGTTCAGACCCACGTACTCACTCAGTCACTTTTATATGAAGCCTGATAAACCAGTGGACTGTTTTCCCCTGTCGCTGTTATCATCCGGGTTTAAACGCACAGTCAGGAGCTCCGTGTCCCGGTGCAGGTGTGACCGAGCTGCTGTCGGTCACACCTGAGGCTCACTGCTGCTTCAGTGCATCATTTTCTTCATTTTTACACGTTCTGTCTGAAACTAAACAGTATTTGTCAGAGGAATCCATAACACAGAGACTGTAACGCCGATGGGCTGTAAACGAGTTTATAATGTTTTCAGTGTAACTCACATTGGTTCTGATCTGTAGCCCAAACCTCTGTTTTCTTTTCATTCCCCCGTGTCGGCGACAGTCAGGGCGGCAGCCATTTTGTTTTCAGGTTTTCCTTACCTCCGTCTCATTTTCATGGACAGCACGTTTGAACTGGTTAGATTATGGTGGCTGAAAGTCACCAAAATAGACTTTTTTTCCCTCCCATATAATACAGTTATTAACAAAGTTCACATGATTGTACACAATGAAGCCACTGGTTGAAAAACCCGCTAACACCTGCTAACATCAGGTTTGTTAGCAGTGGACACTCAGGCCCGGGTCAAACGACTCTGCAGGAGACGTGGTGTGAACTCAGCACACAGGTGAACTCGTCTCCCAGAGACACTGTGAACACACCTGGCACCTGTCCAGCTGCTGTTAAACCAGAAACACCTTCCTCTGAGAGTGAAGCTGCAGCTCTGAAATAAGTTGTAAAAACGGAGGCTCCGACACTGAGGAGCAACAACCTGAGGACGAGACGTGACAGATCACGGCGGCTAGCAGCGCACTCTCTCCACTGCATCTGCATGCATGTGATGATGTCACTCCCTGCAGGTGTATGTGATGATGTCACTCCCTGCAGGTGTATGTGTCCTCAGTCTGAACAGAAAGACAAACTTGACAGACAGTGCTGATCAATGTTTTCAGGTGGGAGGTCGGGGGCAGATGTCGTCTTTTGTTGCTGTATCAGTGACTCCCCCTGGTGGCTGAGTACCAGCTTGGCTCATTGTCGACAGGTGAGGTAGCAGAGTTAGCGGCTTGTTAGCCCACACCTGTGCGAGGCTAACAGTAGAGCTAGCTGTGGTTCATAGTCATGTGATCTTATAAATCAGTTCACATCTTCACAGTGCGCTGTAGTGTCTGATCGTCACTGAAACTCTAGATGAACCGACACGGACGATTCACAAATCAACAAAGGAACATATACATTAGCATTTGTGCCACGGCTTCATCTTTATTACACTCATAAAGAACTCCTCTTACCATGTTAGTGTTTGCCTGCATTTCATTGGTCCGCACTTTAACGCACATTTAATCAGGTTCCTTTGCTGTAGTGTAAGAATACGACACAATATATATATATATATATATA
>NW_019525514.1:768154-769201 GCF_002814215.2 Seriola lalandi dorsalis
TTAATCTCACTGTGTCACACACACACACACACACACACACTGTATGAGTTTTAGTTTGACAAACACCATTAAATGACAATAACACTGGTTTAGCATGTTTTAACCAATTAACTAAACTGTGTATACTTAACCAAGCAGCTAGTTATCTAGTCACCTAAGCAACATTAACTCTGACAACAGCTCCTTCACGTCTTCAGGTAACTGAGGTTGATACAACATGTCTCTTATAATGAACTGAGAGCTGTTGATATTTGATTTAGAGACTATTTAATATGAGATGAGTTTGTGACTTCAGCACCACGGACAGCGTCATGGTTTCATCAATAACAGAGGGTTGAGCTTAACAACAGCTGTGGTAACAAAGGGGTTAAAACTCTGTCAAGTTATCATGTAATTAACAAACTCATAATCCATAAAACTACTGACGGTGTAACTGAATATAAATGAAATGAGTCAGATGATAAAAGCGTATAATTACCTGCTCTTTAACTCTTGAACGCATCACAGGTAAACTAGTCTGTCTCCTGTAGCAGACAGTCGAGCTGCGACAGCAGGAAGTGTCGACAGAATCTACGTCATCACATGACATGAAGTCCCTGTTAGCTTTTTTCTGTGGCCAATTTTTTTTAAGTGAGAGAGAGAGAGAGAGAGAGACAGACTACTCCACCAGGTGAGCTACTGAGCCCCCCACCAACCAGGTAGTTTTTGACCCTAAACTTAAACCGAACTGTGACTGTTCCACAAGCTAAACGTGTGTTCGTTACTATTACCATGACGACGAAGGTCCGGGACACCATGCATCGTGTCAGAGGTTAGAGATGAGACGACCTGTGTGTGTGTGTCTGTGTGTGTGTGTGTGTGTGTGTGTGTGTGTGTGTGTGTGTGTGTGTGTGTGTGTGTGTGTGTGTGTGTGTGTGTGTGTGTGTGTGTGTGTGTGCTCGGTCACACACAGCAGCATCTCTTCCTGAAACAGAACGTCAAAGAAAACTGTTGGTTTCATGTGGCTTTCTCTCTTACTCCTGAGCTCTCAGCAGATAAGAGTCCTGA
>NW_019525514.1:769447-780566 GCF_002814215.2 Seriola lalandi dorsalis
GTGAGAACCAATACCGACTCTCACCTCTCCCCGACGAGTTTTAATCCCTCCACCCCTCTCTGCTCTGTTCTTCCTCTCTGCTGGCAGCCGGCTGCAACCTCCATCACTCCCACGCAAACAACATGGACTCTGTAGCCTCCACAGTGGGAGGACGGAGAGACGGAAACACCTCATGAGAAAGGAGGAGAATAAAAACAGTCACAGCTCCGTTTTAAACAGCAAGGCGAATGTATTAGTAACTCTCATCATCTTACACAGAGGTCATTCAGTGAGATAAACAGAAGTAAAAGAAGCATGAAAATAGAAGTAAAAGCACAATAAGAAAACAGAATCAAAACTACAGATTGTAAAATAGATAATATTTAATTAAAGAGGAGGATTAAAGATTAAATGAGGAGAACAGCATTTTTTATCTTCTATTTAAAGCCAGTTACGGTTCGGGCAGATGTGATCTCCAGTGGCGGCACAGATGCTCCATTGATCGCCCGCCGATCATTATCGTTCGACTTTCATTAAAAATACGTGATCAGTAGATGTGAATTAACGATTCTACTCTTCGATCACCTTCAAACCAATTACCTGTGGTTAACACTCTGAGAGAGCTCTGTGTGCTGTGTGGTGAAGCCCCGCCTCCCACCGACAGGCCGCCAAAACAAAACAACATGTCCGCCGTGTGTGAGACTGATGGAACGTACAACATCTGCACTGCAGGACAAACGTGATGGTATCAGCCGATCTCACTCATGATTTATTGTATCGGCGGCAGAAATCGTGATGGGAGCATCCTTAGTTAGCACTGTCGCCTCGCAGCGAGCAGGATCCAGGCTCCAACCTTTCCGTGTGCAGTTTGCATGTTCTCCCTGCGGCTGTGCGGGTTCTCTCCGGGTTCTCCAGCTTCCTCCTGCAGTCCAAACACATGCACATGAGGTTAACCTGCGACGTGAATGTGATATGTCAGCGCTGTGATAGACGGGTGACGAGTCTGAGCTGAACCCCGCCCTTGGGGATTGGCTCCACCCCCCTGTGACCCTGTAAGGATAAGCTGTCTATCTGATGCATGTACAGTTTGAGCTCCAGGTTCCACTAACTGAGCAGCTCCTGCAGATCTGGGCCCAGAACATTCAGTGACTTATAGACAATAAGTGAAACTTATTGAATTAAACTCTGTCTGACTGGAAGCCAGTGAATAAAGACTGGAGAAGGTGAGTAACATGTTCTCCGTCAGCAGCATCAGATCAGCTGTAGCTGTCTGACGGTTTTATTTGGGTAACCAGCGAGGAGAGCGTTGTGATGATCCACTCTGGAGGGTAGAAAGTCATGAATGAGTTTCTCTTGGTTGGACACAGTCTCTGAGCCTTAATGTTTCTGAGATGCTCAAACACAGATTTAGTTACAGCTTTGATGTGGTCACTGAAAGTAAGATCCTCATCCATGATTACACTGAGATATTTAACATGGGCTGAAGTCTTTAATGCTCCAGACTGCAGTTGGCAGTAAGTTCCAACCTTCCTTCTTTGTTCCCAAAGAGAATGTAGTTCTATTGTAATGTAGCTGAAAGTGACGTTAGCTCACTTACAGACGAGTGTAATCAGTGCATGAATTAAAGGCGACGAGTCACAGTTTAATATCTTCTGTCAAACAGAGACAGACTGACAGATGCTGCACAGCTGCTGTTCATGGCAGGTCTGTACAGATCTGTCACAGAGCTCGTATTCCTGGAGGTAATTAGGTTTGTGGCTGAGGTATCAGCAGTGGCGTGACTACACGGTGTAACTTTCTGCTCACCCACAGAGTAGTCGTCATCTACCTGTTGTCACTGAGCCTCGCCAACGTTACGCAGCACGAGTAACCATCAGCGACACGGTGAAAACTAAAGCTGAAGAGATGTTGTGACTGTACATCTCTGCTTTCCCCTGTTTAATTCAACAGCTTAAACTTCCTGAAACACCAATACTTCATTTCTTATTTTATTCTGAATGTTGATCCACTAAAATAAAACTCACCACCTGACTCCTCCAACATCCCCAAAACCAATAGGGCCTGATATTTCAATGCTGCTGTAGCAAGCTTGTGCAGAAGAATGTCACCTGGGACAGGTGTTTTATTTTGATAGGACAGTGAAAAGAGACAGGAAACACGGGATAAAGAGTAGGGGAATGGCGTGCTGTAAGGTGTCACACGCCGTAACCACTCGCCCACTCGGGCCACTCACACTTGTTTTGTTTTTTCAAGTTTTTTTTTTTGTTTGTTTTTTTTTGCCATTTTCTGCCTTTATTATTGGACAGGACAGTGAAGAGGGACAGGACATGGGACAGGACACGGGACAGAGAGAGGGGGAAGCAAAGAGTCCGGCCAGTTGGGAGTTGAACCGGGGACTTGCCGGCTCAGAGCATTTGCATCCACATGGTAACCACTCCGCTATCGCTATATATGGGAACGCCTCGGGATCCCCAGGACGAGCTGGAAGACGTTGCTGAGGAGAGGGATGTCTGGAATACTTTGCTCTAGCAGCTGCAACCGGGACCCGTCCTGAGATGAGGGGACGAACGGGTGGATGGATGTTTGTTGAAAATTAAACCATCGTAACATCCTGAGCAATAATATCTCTGCAACTGCGTCAGCCATCAGATCTCCATCATCACACACAGAGTTCAGGACCAGCAGCTGCAGCTGAATATCAAGTGCCCTCTGCAGAAACTCGATATTCACGTATTGTTGGGTGTTTTCGTTACACTGCACTCCCCCGGTGTGAAGACTCATGCAAACAGACACAGCAGCCTCCCTGCTAATGCTTAATCAGCCCCAACTCTCTCTGACAATCACCGTGATTAGTGCTCCTCTCCACACATAATGAGCACATCTGTCTTCTCACAGGGAAAGCATTGATCCTCTGTAATGTGACACGATGACGGTTCAGGGAGGGACTGAGCTGGATCCACCGGAAACTGTGGAGCTGATACATCACAGCAGCTTCACAGGAGGCGTCTTTTTACATTCACTCTGAGTCACGCTTAATGAAACCAGACCAGGTCCAAACCTAGTACATGTCTGGACCGCCTCTGGTCAAATCCTCATTTTAAAACCACGACGTCTTCTGACAAAATTACCAAACACATCAATGAAAGACAAAGACTGAGCTGTGAGTTCAGCTGGATTCACTGTAACATGATCACTCAGAGAGAAAGTTAGAAGATACAGACTCTGTTTCTTATTTAATCTCTCACACGGAGCGCAGTGCTTTAGTCTGTATTTACGTCACAGACTTTTATAAGAGGCAGGTCTTTATGTCTAACTCCCTCTGTTTGACACGTAGACTTGGTCACAGCTGTATTTTACTACAAAGTTTTCAGTTGCTCCTGAAAACCCAGAAACCCTTTTATATCTTAACAGAGCTTTTATTGTTGTGCTGCAGTGAGAGTTTCTGTTGTTTACGTGATATTCAGATCTGCTAGCTCAGCAGTTCACAACCTTTCCCATCTCAGGGTCCACGTAAAAATCTTAAAAATGTTGGTGGCCCTCGTCCGACTCCATCACGATACGGAGGCCAAATAATGACCAAGTGTAGATGGTGGCAAAGTAGTCCGGTCACCAACAACAAGTTCCTGTTGACTTTTATTACAGTGAAATGCCTTCATACGAGAAAACATTAATTATATTTATTATACATTTTTTTATTTACATCTATTCACCAAAATCATACTGTTTGGAAATGATTTGTAGGCCCACTTGTGATACCTTCGCGGCCCACCAGTGGCCCCCGGCCCACAGGTTGGGAACCACTGTGCTATCTTCTTTAGCAGTTAGTGATGACTTCTCTCTCCTGCTCTCTCTGCTCAGTGTGTCTCATGTTTAGTTCTTCCTCTTCCTCCTTTAGTAATTATAACAAATGGAATCAAAGTAGTTTATTTGCTTTAATGGAGGCGAGGCTCAGTGTAATGGAAGTGCTCCTCCTCTTCCCTGCAGCTCCACAGCTTGGTAGAGCAGGTGTAGCCCTGAGCGCCCGGACACCATCCACACACGGTCCAGACCTGAACCAGGTTTATACCCAGCCGGTTTAAAACAAAGTCTCTAAATCTAGTGACAATGAGCAAAGTTAGCGACACCTCTGTGGTTTCTTTGTGTTTTCTAATGACAGAGAAACACTGTGAGGAAAAGAGGAGATGCTGGAAGTCACGAGGTGAACAGAGGAAGCGTGAGAGAGTGGAGGAAGAGGTGTAAAGATGAGGTGTGAATCATGAGGCAATAATGTTGAAACACACACACATTACTGTGTGTGTGTGTGTGTGTGTGTGTGTGTGTGTGTGTGTGTGTGTGAGAGATTAAAGGCCTGAAGATGAGCTGAGTGTTCATGTCTCCTGTGGAAACAGAGGATGTCCATTAAAAACAGATGAGTGTGTGTTACAGAAAGAGAGTGAATGAGTTTGTCACATCTGTAAGAGACAGGTGTGTGTGTGTGTGTGTGTGTGTGTGTGTGTGTGTGTGTGTGTGTGTGTGTGGAGTCACAGGTGTGCCACAAAAAAGGATAAATCTGTAAAAGAAAAAGGAAATATAAACAGCAGGTAATAAAAGAATAAATAAATAAAAGATGTGGAAATAGAAATAGAAATCAATAAAACAATAAAAAATGCTTTTGCTTTTTTGTATTATTTATTTCTCTTTATATTTCCACATTTTGTATTTATTTATTCTTTTATTACCTGCTGTTTATATTTCCACTTTTATTTTCTTAATCTTCTCCAGATGTATATGTTTTTATGGCACTGCTGTGACTCCTTATGTGTGTGACTTTGACTGATGAGTATTACTGAGCCCAGTGAACACAGCAGCCTTTATCCCAGGGATCAGCTCAGGTGTCTCTGCACGCCCACTCTTTCCCTCCGCTCTACGTCCTACTTGACTCTTTTCTTACCCTCAGTCTCCTGCACCTTTATTTCCACTCTGACTCACCTCAGTTATAATTACATTTCACTAAGCCCTGCCCTGAACCCACCAATCCCTCGTATATCCGCTGTATCATGCGACTGGAGGACTGCAGTCTTAGTCATAGCAGACGCTGCCTCTCTCTCTTTTCATCGCAGTAACGTCTCAAACGGCCGAGCACGGTGCAGAGAGGCGGGAGGAATCAGCCGCTGCTGCAACAGTTCATTTCCATTGGCAACTGAAAAGCAGATGCAGAACGGTTGCCATGCCAACCGGTCTGACCCCTTGACCATCTCTTCCCCCTCCCTCCCTCCCTCCTTCTTTCTAACATCCTCCCATCCCACGCAAGAGGGCAGAGAAAGGCGTGAGAGGCAGAAACCTCCAGAGACCGAGTCCGTTTACACCGAGTCTCCCCGATTCACAAGACACACACACACACACACACACACACACACACACACACACACACACACTGTTGATTCTCTGCCGTCGTCCTCGGTGATGAACAGCAGCCACCGCCTCCTGGACGCCGTCCTCCTTTAAAGCTGCTATTAATAAGATTCATTGACAGATTTTAGGGCTCGACCTGAAATTCCCAGATTTTGGCTGTTTGCCTGAATGAATGTGGCATCAGGTGATCAGGTGTGATCAGGTGTGATCAGGTGTGATCAGGTGTGATCAGTGACGGATCTGTGTTTGCAGATGGAGGGACGGACCATGTGCCTCTGTCCTCTGCCTGTGTTTTCCATTAGCTCTGGTTTATGAGCTCTGTGGCTGATTTCACAGGATTTCTTCTTCTTCCTGTCACAGGAGCCACAGAGCATCTTTAATTTTAGTTTGGTTCATCACAGTGAGGAGGATTCATGGCTCTGCTTGTCCCGCTACATTTTAATAATCAGACATAATGATAATAATAAAGCTGTTGTTTTATATTTATCATCTTTTATTTACCTGCTTCAGTGCAGACTTGAAACAGGAGACAGAACAGGTGACTGGTGGTAAAGTGTTGATTCTTTCAGCTAGTTTTTTCATCTGCTTTCTTCTGCTTTTTTCTTCTTTAGGCCAGGATCATTTTTCAATCTGTGTCTGTCTGAACCGTCCAGAGAGGCAGGTGAAGAAAGGAAAAAATATTGCACTTGTTTTCACAGATTAAAAAAAACAAAAAAATTCTAAGGTTTTTTTTGTTGTTTTTTTAGGGTTTTGTGAATCGACCCCGAACAGGCAAGTGGGAAAAATTTCTTTGGAGGGGGACAATTTTTTTTTTTACAAATTATTCAGTTGCTTACAATTTTTTTTTTTTTTTAATTAAAAGAACCCAGAAAAGAAATCACTTGGCTCTCAGGGCTTGTTTTCAAAGATGAAAAACAAAAACAGATCCTGGCAAAAAGAATATCTTTCTTTGCCTTCAGGGCTTCCGTAGTTTGTTGGCAGCAGATTTTGTGATTTCCTTGTGGGAGTTGGGCAGCTCCAGGAGAAAGTGGGAGGAAGTGGGAGACGCTCCATGTCCTCTCTGCTAAAATCATCCTCGTCTCTCCTCCATGTTTGTTTGTGCTTTGTATTCTCCTCCCTGTCTCAGGACTCGTCCCCCACTGTCTCTCTCTGTCTGCACCTGGTCGAGGAGCGGCAGTATGACTCATACAGGGAGACAGGTATAGACCCATGGATAAAAATAGTCCAGATACATTTATATCTGACGCTGCTGGAAAAAGCATGTGAAAGATCTATATATGAATATTACATAAGCAAAGACTTATTGCCTGGACTAACTAAGAGTGGAGAGTAGATTACATATGTTTTTGCACTTTTATTGTTTGTGGCTTGACATGTTGAGCTGAAGAAATACATTAACAGACAGTTTAGTGGCTCGTTATAATAAGATCAGCTGTTGATGGGAGTGAGAGCGATCTGCTCTCAGCTGATCTAAATCAAATCGTTTCACAGCTCAGAGATTCTGAAGCGTGATCGTCCCCAGAAGTTTTTTCTTCCGAGGTTTGAAGTCTCAGTGTCTCTGTGTCCAGGACGTCATGTTATCGCCCATTATACAACAGTTAGGTCCGACCAAGTGATCTGATTGGACGAGAGTCATTCCATGAGTGATGATATAGAGAACAACAGCACTGGGACGTTTCACTACATGTATCACTCCGCCTCACAGTTTTTTATTTAAGCTATTTTTTAAATCCTGCAAGTGTTGTATGGTGGGTCCAGGTGGGCGGGGCTTGGTGACTGCTTTGTTGTGACATCACAAAGTTCCAGAAGTCCTGACGGCTGGTTTTAAGGCTCAGTTTCTGAATACAGGCTGTGTGCATTTCTCTGTGGACTGAGGCTTTGATACTTTCACAGTATTAATATAGAAGCTAGAGCTGATCTATAATCACACTACACATGGACACACACCTTTACACTGGAGGAGCTTTAAGATAAATCAGCCTGAACACAGTCTGACATTAATATTCTGTCTCTGCTACATCCTGAACACAAACAGTTTAAAAGCTCATAATAAAATTTGGCTGCTGCCCAAAATAAATAATGAAAAGTTAATGAAGAGTTCATAGAAACGAGGCTTAAAATATGTTCACATTTTAGCGAATGTAATTAATATCTTCCTCATACATTATATATTATTTCCCCCTCCTACAACCCAGCTGCTGTTAATCACAGTGTTCATTTTCATGAGCTGGCCCGAGGATATCACTGTGATCCGCTCATCACTAACACATTACATAAAACTTTAAGTTCATGTGCTGAAGTCAACAGAAGAGCTGCTGCATGTTTATCACACTCAGAGCAGGAAGCTGAAACAAACCACAGAGGAGACAAAGTAAAATAAGTTCATCAATAATAAATAAATATGTTCATGGAAGCATCCCAGTAAGACTTTACTGAGGTACTGGTTATTCAGTTATTTATTTGTAGGCATCAAATCACTCAATGGTTTTCGAGCCCTAAAAATGTTTGTGACACAGAAGGAGAAATGACTTTGTTCCTAACATGACAAAACTCCCGCCTCCTGGATGTGAGAGAATTATTGATCCGTGCATCGTCATGTGTTATTGTATGTTTCTCTCTGTGCAGTGTCCGTCCTTTACAGAAACATCAACTGGAGAAATCTAATCATTTACATTAAACTCCAGTTTTAGCCGTGAGTTTGAGACCTCTGACTAATTTTACAATCAGACCAAATTTCTACCAGTTCAGTTGTTGTTGGGTCACAAGCTCCAACTGATCAGGACACAACAAACAAATGATATGATAAATAATAAATGATAATCACACACACACAGCTGTTGACTTGTGCTCTGGTCCTGGTCTGTATGTAGAGGAAGTGCAGTTTGACCTTTTGTTTCTACTCGTCATCATCGACTCACACAGACAGAAAACAATGAGTCTGTAGCAGACACACAAGAAACCTGAGAGAGAGGGAAGTGAGACAAGTGATGCTGCCTAATTAGCTTTGTCTTAATTAGATCTGCTAACGAACTCAGTGGAGACAGCTGCCGCTGCCTCGAAGACACCTTTTATTTTCCTTGTCAGCACATTCATGTCGAATATACAAATAAATACAAACTACAGATAGTCATTTGAAGTGAATCATGCTGTGTCCATCACAGACAGTCTGTACACTGTAAATCATTTTAACTGAGGTGTGGACTGAGAGGACGTCGTCTCAGCATCATTGACTCGTCACTGGATTTTCATTAGTTCCCAAACAGAAGCTTGTTTTAGAAAGAATGCTGATGTTGCTCTGTGTCTGCTGGAAGTGCTCTGCTGCCCCCTAGTGGCCAGAAATCAATGAATGCAGCTTTAACTTATATTTGTATGCTTTGCTATTGCTACATAGCTATCATTAGCATTAGCAGTCTTGCTTAGAGCTTTGGCCTTTGTGTTTACAATACAAGAGGTTATACTACGTCCTCTGAGCAGCCTGGATTCTACAGTGACTCGGTATCGGAAAGTGACAAGGTTTGCCAACCGGGCTAGCTGGTTAGCATGCTAACTTCAGTATCATGAAAGGGCTGATAGAAAATAGAAGCCAAATTGGTGAGTAAAGGAATGAAGTTTGATGCTTAACTCTCAATGTTTCTACTAGACTGTAAGCAGCTGTTAATGCTAACTTTAGCTATGTAGCATTAGCGAAACTTACAAACAGCTCCTTTTAAAGAACTTTTAAAACAGTAAGGGCCGGTTTATGGTCTCACAGGACTAATTTATGGCACAAGCCGTCAGAGAGTCGGGGGAGATGCAGTATTGTTAACAGACAGTCTCTCCTGGAAGACGCTCATCGTGTTGAACTCTGTCGTTCACCTGAAAATAGTTTAAAAACGAAGGTGTTTTTGAATCCATCCAATTATCCGCTGAGCATTTCAGGAGGAGTACAAATCCCGCTTCAGCATTTCCATGAATTCTGATGAAGCAGGTTTTGGAACAGTGACACAGTACGTTGACATGTGACACCAGTTCATGAGTGAATATCACCAGTTAATTGGAGGGAACATGGAAACATTGCTGGATCTGTAGGGATCAGACCAACCTGCCTCACACAGATGAATCCTCTCAGTCCTGTGAGGGAATCAGAGCTGGGTTGAGCCGTTCCTCTGCTCTTGTCGCTGCTATGTCAAAATGAAAGCATTTATTTCTGCATGCTTTTCCCTCAACCCTGATATGAAAGTAATAATGCAGATAATGGAGAGGAGCTGATGATTCATCAGAGACTCGTGAGTTATCAGGCTGGTGGAGAGGGAAAGCAGCAGAATGAGGGGAGGGGAGGGGTGCGACCTCTCCTGTGGGACAGCGGGTCCTCCATTTTTGTTTTTCCACAGAAACAACCCACATTAACGTTGTAAATGTGACTGTCTCATTCTCATATCTTAGCCAAACACTTTGGCACAAACATTCACTAGGACTCGAGGATGAACTGATTAGATCTTAGTGGTCAAAGGTCAAAGATCAGTGTGACCTCAAAAAACACTTTTTAGCCATTACTCAAGACTTCACACAGTAATTATGACAAAATGTCACACATATTCATATTTTCTATGACTGTGGATAAAAAGGGATGTGACCTGAAACTAGTTTGAGAGGAGGAGGAGGTGATGAGAAAATGTGGGACAAATTTCAGCATTTTATTTTGAAATAGGGGACGATCCGGTATCATACAGACTCTTCTAATGGGATGGAGTGAGATAGACCGACAGTATGATTGGAACCAACAACTCTTCTCTATATGTTAACGTTGATCTGCTGCAGAGAAAAAACTCTGAGCTAAAACCTCCAGCCTTGTTCTTCTTCTTCTTTTCAGGCTCCAACAGCAGCAATAAAAACAGACTATTACACCAATAAAGCAGCGTTTTTTCTCCACATCACAGAGAATGATGTTGTTGTTGGTCATTATGTTCCACTGTAATATTATCCACTAGATCCACCTCACAGAGGGAGAGCAGACAAGCACAGAGGCTCAGACTGATGTGAATCACAGACTGAAGACGGATGTATTCTCTGTGGTGGCGGTACGTCTTCATAGAGCCTTTACGTCAGCACATTATTAAAACTTATTGAAGCAGTTTGATGGAACCATCTGAAAACACACAGCACAATGCAGCAGAGGCAGTACAGTGATGGTACCGTGTTGCTTTTACCATCAGCCCTAAAAAGCTCATTATGGCCGAACGTTAATGCAGCAATTACAGAGGGAGGGAGGCAGCTAATGGATGGATCACAGCTACAGCCAGTGTGTTTCTCTGGGGGTTTCTCAGATACAGTCACAACAACACATCTGTGCTTTTGCCTCATTTTCTGTAGCTACATGACAAAGCTGCCGACTAGAGATTTGGATTTGAGTTGCAGAAATGAGGAGATCCAACTTGACTTGACTTGAGACTCATTGTAATTGTCATACTAAACACTGACAGACCTGAACGTCTTGGACTGACTCTGTTTTAACAGTGTAAAATGCAAATGCTGTGCTCCTGTCAGTGTTAACCCTTGACCTCCTCTCTCTCCAGCTGCGATCGAAGCTTGCCTGGGTCACCTCCTCAAGAGACGGGCGGCCGGGTTTCTCCGCAGTGACAAGATCGCCGCCCTCTTCACCAAAGTCGGAAAAGTCTACGACACGGCCGGCGAGGTTTGTCGCAAAGTGCAGGAGCAGCTCCAGCAGCAGGCTGATCTAACCAGGTTGGTCTCATTACCCCCCCCCCCCCAT
>NW_019525514.1:780586-783109 GCF_002814215.2 Seriola lalandi dorsalis
CCCCCCCACATGCTGTTTAAGCTCCAGCTTCGTGTTTCCACCAGAGAACACACCTGACAATCAGAATTTAATTTATTAAAGTAAGTGAATCTTAATTACAGAGGAGGAGATGCTCTTCTCCATGACAGCCTCTTGGTCTGTTATGGACGATAATGAGAGTCACAGTGTCGCTTTAATTATGCACCAAAACATCAACTAATCAGCCACAATAACTGTCAGAGAGTCCGTCTTCACACAGGGTGGACACAACAACAGGAGAACACCTGCAGTCCAGAAGACAGCTTACCTTTTACCTGTGATTCATATAATACCAAATCACAACAGACATTATCTCAGTGCACTTCACAGAGTCAGGTCCAAACATGACAATATTATAGAGAGAAACCAACTGTTCCACCATGAGCAGCAGCTGCTGACAGTGAAGAGGAAAACCTCCCTTTAACAGGAGGAAATGTTGGTGTTCGATCGAGAGGACAGATTTCCTCTGGACTTAAGTTTTACCTCCTGATCACTGATGAAATTTAAGTTCAGGAACTCGCTGTTAAAGCAGAGGGAGTCCTGACACTGAAGTTGCTGTAGTGGAAAAGACTTTTTCACACCTGACGACCCCAAAACAAAGACTAAACTGAGTCCAGCTGAAGTCTGGATCAGTAAATCACTGTAAATCAGTAGAAATGAATAAGGACTAATGCACTAAGGCTACGCCCACACCACTACGTTTCCTCCTACCATCCACACCACTCTGGAGTTCTCGCTGACAGTTAGCCAGCTAGCGATAGCAACATTTGTCGAACGCATTAATAATAAGAGTAACAGCAAGTCAGCTAACGTTATCATGTCTACTGTAGCCGTCACTAATGAAAACAGACTGTAACATTATGAACCATCAAGTTACTGAAACATGGAGGAGAAGAAAAACCAGTTCTGAGTCCAGCTCAAAGGGTTTTCCTCCCAGGAAACCAGACCAGTATCTGCTCTATGGTCAGACTGGGAAAGAAATTCAGCCTTGGACTGATATTCTGGGACTGGCTGCATCAATGACACTGATGAAGCCACTAAAGACACTGACGGAGCTGGTAAAGACTTAAAAGACTTAATGGATGTTTTGACGGTCCACCAGCATCTGAGCCGGTAGTCCTCAGTCCAGTCCACTGATCTGTCTCGTCTCTTTCTGTGTCTGATGCTTTTTTAGATGAAAACATGTTTTTTTCTTCTTCAGTGGAGGAAATTCTGGAAGGTGACTTTCACCTGAGCGCTGCGTGCTACGCTACTGTGCTGTGCTTCGTTCTCGGCTCAGGACGCCATTACTCCACTATATCTTTACACAGAGAATAGATGCCTGCTGCTGTATTAATGTTTAAAATCTAATTAACTGAAACTTTAAACAGAATTAAACCAGCTGACCAGTGCTCAGCTTCTTTAAACCTGAAACTCACTTGTTGCTTCAGGTTTTTGCTTCTGTTGTTCACAAAAGGCTGAGAACCTGCAAATTGCTTCTCGCAGGTATATTTTTATTTTACTTGTTTGCTTTTTGTGGGGTGCGTTTGTATTTCATACATGCAGCACCAGCCAGAAATACACCTGGTCACCTGTTCAGTCAGGTTTTCTGTCCGTTCCTCACATTGAACCGAAAGTGTGGTTTGAGGTGCAACGTTTTATTTAGTCATAAACTTTCTGTCATTATCTGCATGTAAAACACACAGTTACAGACACAATCTCTGGTCAGCTGAGTGTTTACTGACGCTGAGCAATCTGTGTACACACTGTGATAAGCCTCAGGTCCATACATATGTATTTCTGTGTGTGTGTGTGTGTGTGTGTGTGTGTGTGTGTGTGTGTGCAGAGTCTGATAAACTGCCTTATCTGCAGACTCTGTCGAGCTGTTTGCAGCCCCATTAATTGTCCATTAGCCTGAGCCACTGGCTGCCACACACACACACACACACACATCTGCATAAATAATGCACAAACAATAAAACAGGGGCAGAATGTGTAGCGAACGTCGTTGCGTGATGTAGATCAGGACGCCAGGCGCTCGCCGCTCCTTCTTTATATCAGCCGCAGTCGCTTGTTCATCTGTCACATCTCATTGGCCTTTATTTCCCCAGACAGACCGCACACAACATCATGGCCTGTTGTTGTGTGTGGATCACACTCCTCACACACACACACACACACACACACACACACACACACACACACACACACACACACAGGCATATCCCCACCCCCACCCCCCTCTCCCTGTCGTCTCACCTCAGGGCTCCATCTCTCATTTACCATGATTGCCATGGCAACGTGTTTTGTGCCACTGGCAGTGAAAGAGGCAGAGAGCATGATGGGAAACAAAGAGACACAGAGAGAGAGAGAGACATCAACAGAGGGATAAAGAGTTACAGCAGAGCAGGATCTGTGCGTGTGTGTGTGTGTGTGTGTGTGTGTACGTGTACGTGTGTGTGTGTGTGTGTGTGTGTGTGTGTGTGTGTGTGTGTGTGTGTGTATGTGTGTGTGTGTGTGTGTGTA
>NW_019525514.1:783327-789446 GCF_002814215.2 Seriola lalandi dorsalis
TGTGGTTGAACAGGTTGTATTTGCCCCCCCTCCCCCCCACCCCTGACTCCTGCTCAGAAGTGAGTTTATAAAAATAAACCACAGGAAGCTCCTGAGTCTCCTCCACATTAAAGGATTACACCCAGGCTCTTATTTTGATAGTTTGCTTGGTTTTATATAATAATGTTATAAGATCTCAGATGCACAACGTTGTCAAAGCAACATGAAACGCAAACACAATGTTTCATCTAGACTGGTCAGTCAACAGCTGATAATGCTAACATTAGCTATGTAGCATTAGCAAAAACTAACATATACCTCCTTTAAAGTTGAGCTTGATGTTTCATTCATGACATTGGAAAAACAATCTGCACTCAAGGTCCACTTACTAACCTGTTGTGGAGCTTTCTGATGACGACACTGTCTGAAATAGTCTTTGGAAGAAGTGAGTAAGTGGACCTTGAGTGGAGAATTAAATGCATGTGTACGGTGTCAGCAGAAGTGCAGAGAAGACGTGCAAACATTTCTGTTTTGGGTCTTTAGATCTACAGCTAATTTGGTACATTAGCACCAGTCGCTAATGTTTTACACCTGTTCCCCACAGCTGCAGAACACACAGTACTACAGAGTACTACAGAGTACTACAGAGTACTACAGAGTACTACAGAGTACTACAGAGTACCACAGAGTACTACAGAGTGCTACAGAGTACCACAGAGTACCACAGAGTACTACAGAGTGCTACAGAGTACTACAGAGTACTACAGAGTACTACAGAGTACTACAGAGTACCACAGAGTACTACAGAGTACCACAGAGTACTACAGAGTACCACAGAGTACTACAGAGTACTACAGAGTACTACAGAGTACCACAGAGTACTACAGAGTACCACAGAGTACCACAGAGTGCTACAGAGTACCACAGAGTACTACAGAGTACCGCAGAGTGCTACATAGTACTACAGAGTGCCACAGAGTGGTACATAGTATTACAGAGTACTACACAGTACTACAGAGTATTTCAAACCCTGTCGTGTATTTATTTATTATTATGTTATTTTGCCGTAATATTAATGAGGTTTTTGGTCCCTGGGTCGTTAAAAGCAACAAAAAAAACATCTGCAGGAGGAAACGCTCATGTTTCTGTCTGACATCATCCTGATGCTCCTGCACCACACACACACACACACACTCACACACGCACACACGCACACACACTCACACACACACACTCACCATTCCTCTAAATGGTAGGGGAATGCACAAATCGTGACTTAGCTGAAACACACACACACACACACACACACTGCAGGGAGATCTAACATCGTGACTACAGCAGCAGAGTCCCGCTCAGCACACACACACATTAGCTTGTTGAAGAGGGTGTGTGTGTGTGTGTGTGTGTGTGTGTGTGTGTGTGTACTGTAGAAGAGCCAGGGTCTGGATGACAGCGCTGACGTCAGGCGTGTGCCTCCATATTCATGAAACTGATCAGCTGATTTAAAGATAAAATAGCTCCTTTATTCCGACACAGATTCATTAAAACACAAACAGTGATCAGCTGTTGGAGAAGCTGCTGCTGAGCGGAGACGAGCTGCAGTGTGTAGTGATGCTGTTGAACGCTGCCTCCACATGGTCAGAGTTTCTTTTCATGTGTGAACCGTCACATCACATGACCCGGGAGGTGGAAGTAATGTTGGCGTGGCCCTTTAATTTTTTATCTGTGTCATTGAGTTTTTCCGACTGTCTCACGCTCATGGACACGATGTCTCAAACAATCTCATCAGTCTCAAGAAAAAACTGATCAGATTTTGGTGGTCAAAGGTCAAAGGTCAGTGTGACCTCACAAAACTTAATAAATAAAACAAAATAAATACTCTGCATAAATACTGACTGGACTACTTTTATTTTATTTTAACAGTTACTGCAACAGAGGAAAGGAGATCACAGCAGACTGTATAAACACATACATATGAGCATATAGATAGAGTCATGTGACGCAGGTGTGATGGCGAGCGAGTCTTGGCGGGTGTTCAGTGGAAAAGGAGCTTCAGTGTTTCAGGGTCTGGTGAAGACCGGACCAGCAGGTGTGGAACCCCCCAGGCTCTGATCCTGGGCCTGTACATCCACACTGTCACCTCCCTTGTGTTCTGTCTGATCAAAGGTTTGTTTGTTTGTTTGTTTGTTTGTTTGTTTGTTTGTTAAATGTCGATGTCAGACTTTAAACACAAACCCTCCTCTGTGGTTGTTCCTGTGTTGACCTGCAGGAGAACTCAGAGCGTGGGACATGAACCTCTGAGGAGACAGGGCTCCTCCACCACCAGCCGCCCCCCCCAGCCCCTCTCCGCCCAGGCCATCAAACACATCTGGGTCCGGACGGCGCTCTTTGAGAAGGTTCTGGACAAGTTAGTCCAGTACATCGTGGACAACTCCAGGTAATTAGTTTGATTGTGAGCCGTGCGGCGGCGACTCGCGGCGCTCGGCTCCAGTGGCTTAAATCTCCTGTTTATGGATCCATTGTGCCGCTGCTCTGCTCGGCCTCTGTCTGACTAACAGCAAACAGCAAACGAGGCTCCGGCTCCGGATCAAAGCCTCAGACTTGAAGTTCAGACGGACGGACGCACTTTTCAAAAGGAGGAAAATCCACCTGAAGAAACAGGAGTTGTGTCGTCTGATGTTTTATTTCTGTTGTTCCTGATCTTACGGCCAGGTTAAAGGTCAGGTTCCTTCAGAGAGGAAGCCTATCAGCAGACGTTCACTTTCACCAGGAACACACTTCCTGTTGTGCGGCGGCTGACGTCGCTGAGCTGCTACGGAGAAGCACGAGTTTACAGTTACTGAATGTTGATTTCTCTTCATTATTAATTAATTTAAATTGATTGTGACAGAAAACGTCTCTTAATGTCTCTGTCTCCTCATGCAGCTGCTACAGTGGTTAAAAAATATATTTGTATTTTTCACATCTGTGTCAGATTCAGATTCAGACTAGAAACTCTAGTGAAGGAGGATGTTGCTGGTGTGATGTCACTATGACATCATCAGGTCTTTTCTCTGTCTGTTTCTGCTGCGAGATGCCAAATCTGTAGAGAAATATATTTGAACCACTGTAGCAGCTGCATGTGGAGACAGAAACATAAATCAGAAATTAATTAATAAAGAAGAAAAATCCGAACTCGCCGATGTGAACACGCACACGTGTGTGATTCTCCGAAGCAGCTCAGCGACGCCAGTTGCCACGCAACAGGAAGCGTGTTCCCGCCTCAGTCTGGTTCTCTCGTTCTTTTCAACCCTCTGATACGACCCAGTACCGGACCGCGGTCGCACCGGGAGTGGCCCACCTACCTTCGTCACCATGGTTACTATAATAATGGTCATGGGTTGGTTGGGTTCAGGAAAAGATGGCTGCTGTGTCTCAGATCAGATGCTTCAGTCAGGTCACCTCCCTGCAGCCGTGAGGTTGATAAAGACAGCAGCTTCAGGAAGTAGTCACACCCCTTCTCTTTACTGTCTTTTACTGTGTCCATTTAAAATGGATAAAACTGCCATTTTTTCCATCAATCTATAATCAATAATCCATAATAACAAAGTGAAAAGCTCAGAACGTCTCCTCATTAGAAACGGATGATATTTAATGATCTTTTCCTTTAATTCACCTTTTTCTTTCTCTGTTTGTGGCGGCAGTAAATACTACGAGAGAGAAGCTCTGATGCATGACTCAGTGTTCGGGCCGATCCTGGCAGCTCTGCTGGGTGAGTACATCACACTCTTACAGCCATGGATCAACACTTCACATAAAACACAGAAGAAGAAGAAAATATATGGAGCTTTAATATTTGATAAAAACATAATCATGTAATTAGATAATCATTTAGTGCCATAAGGTTCTGTTTCTATCCAGGATCAGGTTCCTACAATTAACCTTTAATTTAACCTGAAGAGTGATGCTCACTGACAGTCTGGGGAATGTGTCTCCATGTGTCTCCATGTGTCTCCATGTGTCTCCATGTGTCTCCATGTGTCTCCATGTGTCTCCATGTGTCTTCACGTGTCTCCATATGTCTCCATATGTCTCCATATGTCTCCATGTGTCTCCATATGTCTCCATGTGTCTCCATGTGTCTCCATATGTCTCCATGTGTCTCCATGTGTCTCCATGTGTCTCCATGTGTCTCCATGTGTCTCCATGTGTCTCCATGTGTCTCCATGTGTCTCCATGTATCTTCACATGTCTCCATGTGTCTCCATGTATCTTCACATGTCTCTATGTGTCTCCATGTGTCTCCATGTGTCTCCACGTGTCTCCATGTATCTTCACATGTCTCCATGTGTCTCCATATGTCTCCATGTGTCTCCATGTGTCTCCATGTATCTTCACATGTCTCCATGTGTCTCCATGTGTCTCCACGTGTCTCCATGTGTCTCCATGTATCTTCACATGTCTCCATGTGTCTCCATGTGTCTCCATATGTCTCCATGTGTCTCCATGTGTCTCCATGTGTCTCCATGTGTCTCCATGTGTCTCCATGTGTCTCCACGTGTCTCCATGTATCTTCACATGTCTCCATGTGTCTCCATGTGTCTCCATATGTCTCCATATGTCTCCATGTGTCTCCACGTGTCTCCATGTGTCTCCACGTGTCTCCATGTATCTTCACATGTCTCCATGTGTCTCCATATGTCTCCATGTGTCTCCATGTGTCTCCACGTGTCTCCATGTATCTTCACATGTCTCCATATGTCTCCATGTGTCTCCATGTGTCTCCATATGTCTCCATGTGTCTCCATATGTCTCCATGTGTCTCCATGTGTCTCCATATGTCTCCAGTGGGGCCCTGTGCTCTGGAGTACACCAAGCTGAAGACATCAGACCATTTATGGACCGACCCTTCAGCCAACGAGCTGGTTCAGCGCCACCGAATCCACGGAGCCCACCGGAGTCAGGACGCCATTGCCGGCCGCCGGCCCGCTCTGGGGGTGAGTGCGGCGGCTGATCCTTCAGTCCTCTGGAGGTGTCGTGTTGGGTGGTGGACGGCGTTCACCGAGGTGTAGAAGTTGGTAGTCGTGCGAGTTTGCTGTTAAAAATCTTCTCTGCTCCAGATCCGCAAGAGGCAGTCGAGCGGCAGCATGTCAGAGGACAGGTTCGCGGCGTCCGCCAGGGAGTACGTGGAATCGCTCCACCAGAACTCCAGGACTCACCTTCTCTACGGCAAGAACAACGTCCTGGTGCAGCCGGTACGACGCCGCAGCCTCGCTCTGACATCACAGAAACCTATCATCACACAGAAAGACGAGCTTCACTTTGCAGCCAAGATTAATGATAATAATAATCATTTTTATTCAGGCAACAGTGAAACAAGCAGATGATGGAAAACATGACAGTATTTTTGTGTCATAGTGAAAATAAAAGCTAACACAGTGTCACCAGCTGAAGGACGATCAATAAAAATCAATGAATCAATAAAAATCAATCAGTCTTAAAGAGCAACAAAAGTACAATCAAGGATTCTACTTTAAACTCAACACTTTTATTCTGACATGAAACAAAACCTGTAAAGTTAAATATAAAACCTGGGAACCTTTTCATCACATATGTGTAGCTCATACTAATATGTATGTTTATGTAAGTATTCTTATATTGTAGACGCATGTTACATCAATACATGTTCATGCCTTTATATACACATTATATTATATACATATATATATATATATATATACCACTTTACAATTAAAGAGAAATTACTAGTAAAACATATATAAACATATAGAATTTTTTTTTTATGTATGTTTGAAAAAACTTGATATGATATATATTGTACAATACAAGAATTGATTTTTATTATATGTACATATATACATTTTACTATGGGTATGTGATGATAATATATTCCTTATAATTAATATATGAGAACATCAGTGTTGATATATTATGACTTTATTCTCAAAGCTGAAGCTGCTGCTGTGGAGGCAGCAGACAGACAAACTGCAAACGATGCTTATTTTCATCTATTATTTCATTACACACACACACACACACACACACACACACACACTGTCTGTAATGTGCTCTGTGCTGCCAAATGGCTGCGGCGTGTTTGGCCCTGGGAACGAGCTCATATTTACCTCCCACGACGCTCA
>NW_019525514.1:789510-791779 GCF_002814215.2 Seriola lalandi dorsalis
CACACACACACACACACACACACACACACACACACACACACACACACACACACTGTCTGTAATGTGCTCTGGGCCCTGGGAACGAGCTCATATTTACCTCCCACGACGCTCAGCCTTTGACTGAGCCACGCTAACACACACACACACACACACACACACACACACACACACACACACACACACACACACACACACGCTGAATGGTAGCTACTGTATATGATCCTACAGTGTTTAATATTATCTCACAGACTAACCCTGACCACACCGAGAGGCCCTGACAGACTATTTTTGTGTTGCCATGGAGACGCCATTGTCATTGAAAACGCTGCTCATCATGAGTTTATAACAGACTTAAACTTTGAATGTTGCTTATTTAGCCACAAATGTTTAATGTGTAAGAGAAGAGATGTTTCCGAGGTTGACCTGTTGGTTCTGACCTTCCTCTACCACTTTCATTTTTCATCTGTTTTCTATCCATCAGAACTCTGTAAAACCACAAACAAACATTCTTACATTTCTGTTTGTGCTTGGATTAAACAAAGGGCGGAGTTATAACAGATCAGAGCACACAGACGTCAGACGCCTGTTTTTAAATTCAGTGTGACTTACACTTCCCGAGGATATCGTCACCTCTGACGTCCATCATGAATAAATTGATGAACCTGCTGAAGAATCATAGAAAAGATGCTCTTCAGTCTCAAAGTGATGCTGTCGTGTTGCTAAGAGCTGATTCAGCAGATTTTCACCAGCTCAGAATGTAAACAAATATAATAATAAATAAAAACGGGTCTCAGATTGTGGCCTACAGCTGGGTAACTGTCTCCATGGCAACATTATAACTTTATTTATTCATGTGGATCCCCATCAGCCACCAAGGTAGCAGCTACTTTAGCTAAACAACTGTAAAACTACTAATAAACCAGTTCCTCATTAATGATCATACAGTCAGATATTATGTAGGAAAATGGGAGACTGGTGTTTTCTTTTAACGCTCCTACTTGTTAAATGTGAAATATTCTACTTCCTGTTTACACCCCCCTCCTCCTCCCGGCAGAAGAAGGACATGGAGGTGTTGCGGGGATACCTGTCGCTCCACCAGGCCGGGGATAACCTCACCCTGAAGTGGACCCCCAACCAGCTCATCAACGGCACGCTGGGAGACTGTGACCTGGAGAAGAGGTATCACACCCCCGCCATGAATTTATTAATGTGAATTTAAACTCTGACAATGAAGTGAAACGTGACGGCCGCCATCTTGTCTCTGTCAGCATCTACTGGGACTATGCACTGACTGTTCCTCTGCGGCAGATAGTCTGTATCCACTGTCATCAGCGCCGTGAGTCACAGTCATATTACACTCCGTCAGTCATGAAGGGGCCGTGTCTCATCAATATATTGATTGATCGTCTTGATAGAGAGTACATGTGTCTTTCCTCCAGCTGACTGTGGCGGGACGCTGGTCCTGGTGAGTCAGGATGGGATCCAGCGGCCGCCCCTCCACTTCCCCCCCGGTGGTCACCTCCTGGCCTTCCTCTCCTGCCTGGAAACAGGCCTCTTACCGCGGGGTCAGCTGGAGCCCCCCCTCTGGTCCCAGAAAGGCAAGGTCAGTGTGTGTCCCCTTGTTAGAGCTGCCCTGTCTCCACGGAGACCGGCCCGTCATTCAAACTTTAATACTGTGTCTTTACGTGAAGCGGCTCAGTGGGTGTTTTTGTTCTCTGGTGTGTGTGTGTGTGTGTGTGTGTGTGTGTGTGTGTGTGTGTCCTGCAGGGAAAAGTCTTCCCTAAGCTGAGGAAGAGGAGCAGCGCCGCCCGGCTCATCGACCAGGACAGGAACGGCGAGGAGCAGACGGCTGCTGACTACGTGTTTCGCATCGTCTACCCAGGATACCGCTACGACGCCAGTAAGTCGCACTGTTACACACACACACCCGTCCAACCTGTTCCCGCTCATGTCTCTGCTTCTGAATAACCAGTGTGTCTGTTTATGATGTGTTTACAAAGTGCGGCTGTGGTGTGCCGTCGCCCCCACGATGCACATGTGGCGGCCTGTGGGACGGCTCTGCTCTAACTGTGTTCTCTGTTGTCCCACTGGTGCGAGCAGTCACTATAAACTACCACCACACCACGGGCAGCCGCGCTCCGTCGCTGGACGATGACGAGGAAGAGGAAGATAGGCTCCATGCTATGATCTCAATGATCTGCTCGCGGAACCTCACAGACCCTAATGTCATGAAAGGTTTTTATCACCTTAACACACCCACCCGACCCCA
>NW_019525514.1:791890-794565 GCF_002814215.2 Seriola lalandi dorsalis
GACCTCACCTCCACCAGCTGTGTCTGCCTGTGTGTGTGCTGCCTGACGCCGAGCCCAACAGTGTGGAGTAGGCTGGGGGGGGGGTTGTGCTAACATTAGCAATAAAACAACCATTAATACATTTTATACATTAAATGTGAGAAAGTAGTCAGATATAAAGCAATCGAACACTCACTGAGACGTTACAGCCTCTAACATTTAGTTCAAAACGCTTTAGGACAAATAATGTGGAGTTAGCCTCGTCCGTAAGAAGCCACCTGGCTCTGGCAGGTGAATCAGGTGGAGATAGATAGATAAGAAAAAGTTTCCTCCTATTTGTTGCTGTTTGAAATGGACACGTGGTCTTGATTTTAGTCATGAAAATTATCTCCCATAATAATAATCGTCTGTTGTTTCTATTGTGGTTTATAATCAATATCTTTTTATTAACCATGGATCAAAGGGGGTTGTTCATAGTGACCCACAGAAGATTAGCAAAGAGTTCTACAAAGCTTTTTAGCTTCTTTTAGCTAATGGTTAAATCACTTTTGTTAAAAACGTTTAGCTAAATGTTTTAAACACAAGTTTTTTCAGCTACGCTTCATTCAGCTCTCATCATCTTTGTTTTCATTCTCTGTTTTCAACAACAAAGTTCTGATTAGCTAAAGTTTAGCAGTTTGGTGCTACGCAACAGCATCCAGTGGGTTTAGCTGCTAAACCCACTGGATGCTGTTGCGTAGCACCAAACTGCAGACAGAAAAGAAAAGTTAGCAACTAACACGTAGCCGCTAAAGAGACAGATGTTTTTTCTCAGGAGGTTGTGGAGACCAAAACTGAACGTGAAGGAAAGTGGATGTTGGACTAGTTTTCATCAGTTGGACAGAAACTTGACACTTAATGATGCTAATGACGCTGTGTGTGTGTCTGCTGTGTCAGGCAGCTGTTTGCTAACATGTTGTTTTAAGCTAGTTCCTGTGTCCCACGGCATATACCAATGAAATATATGAACATATAAAAAAAAACATGTGTAAAAATTATATAATGAAATTCGAACATCTAGCCCATACAAATATGTATGTTTATGTATGTATGCTTATATTTTAGTCATATGTTATGTAAATATATATCCATCCCAAAGCCTGTCAATATATGTTGATATTATAAACAGTATTGTTAAAACAATGTTTAAAATTAATGAGAAATTGATAAGAAAAAACATAGAAGCATATTTAATTTTATATATGTTGTTTTAATGAACTTATATAAACAATAATAAACACATATAAATTAATATATCACTATATACATGTTATACCGTCTAAAAGTTCATCAAACAGATATTTGTAATATATGTACATATACAAATTTTCAATGTTATAAACTTATATCTTCATATATCCAGAGGATGTATATATGTGATAATAATATATCCCCTGATACGGACAAACAGGATTATGTCATATATTACATTTCTGTTGGGAAGAGGCCCAAAAAAACAAAAAGTAAATCAATAAAAACACTGAATGTCACTTTGAGAGGATCATACCAGTGTATAGTAATGAGCATGTTAATGCTACTGATGTTTACAAATGCTACATGTAGCATTTTTACGCTACATACAACAGTATTTGCTTTATAGCCGCACACGCCTCACTCAGCGTCCTCTACAGCTCACAGCATCGCCATTATCACGTTGTCCTGTGTGTCACAGTGTCATCAAACCCTACGTCAGATTTTATTCAGGTGTATCTGTGAGTCGTCAGCACGATCTCCACGGATGCACATTTAACTTGAGTAAAGAAAGAAAGAAGCTAGGTGTCAGAGGAAGTCTGAGGGAATGAGGGAGTCTTCATCAGCCACATGAATCCTTCAGAGCCAAACTGATCACTGTCGACTCAACTGTAAAAAACACTTCGGCTCCTTGTCGGCTGAATTTGCTGCGTGTTTTCTGGACATTGTAATCTGGCACAATAACATCCTGTCGGTAGAAAATGGTGGCTTTGTCACAGATATTGTCAGACGTGCAGTTAATGCCTCAACAGCTGCTGACACACTCCCCCTACACCCTTCCTGTTTAATTTCACTCTCTCTGTCTCCTCTCTGTCTTCCCGCCTCTCAGCGATTTAATCCACTCGCTTGGCTCCGCACACTGGAAACACTCTGGTTTTATAGACACAGCGACTGCACACGTCACCTGCCACCTGGTTTCATCACAGACTCAAACTTCCCCAGGTCTCCTCACCTAGGCCTTTCTGGCTGCTTTGCATTCTGGGATTTGCAGTGCCGACTGCCGTAGAGTTCTGAGAGGGTACAGCTGTTGAAGCATGCCTCAGCACTGTTGGGTTCACGCTGTCGTGGCCAAGAATCGCTTTGATAATTTGCTGAGTTTATTTTTTATTTTCTTATTTTTTTGCACTTCTTTAATTTGACTTAATTCTGTTTCCTTCTTTTTGTCCTTTCATTTCTCACTTGCAACATGCTTGACAGTTTTTGCATGGGAAAGATGCACCGTTTCATTGTTTTCTGAAGAACGACTCTGTGTTTCTGCATATTTGTGATGGAAAATCCTTCTCAGTCTCCTCCTCTGTTCGTTTTGATTTCTCTCTCTGACTTCCTCGGTTGTTTCTCCTCTGTTTGTGCAGTCGTTTGCTGCGATGCTGTTCACTGTAATTCTTCACTAACCCCGCCACCCCTCC
>NW_019525514.1:794680-804068 GCF_002814215.2 Seriola lalandi dorsalis
CCCCTCGCCCCCTCCTCCACCCCTCTCATTACGGTCCTGTGGGGTTCCGCAGTAGTAGAGACGTGGAGTCCCGGTGTGAGCGGGGTTGCATTACTGAGCCCAAAAACACTTGCTGATCACATATAGTCCTAAAGTAAAGAGGGGGGAGGCCAAATGTCGGTCTCGCTCCAGCATTCTTTCTGTTTGATTTTTTTTTTCTGTTCTTAATATTATTTGTTTTTCGGGGTTATTGAACAACCACAGCGCAGCTTCATATTTATGACAGGTCATCAGCTCCAACCTGAAGAATTAAGGTGAAGAGCATTTATTTAATGTTGAAGTTTTTATGATTTTTCCTCCCCTCTGTGTGCCCTTTAACTGGTGTCCATTTGTTTTTGTTGTTTCTGAGGTGATTTCTTTTGGTTGTTCTTGTCTTGTTCTGGCTTTATGCATCCTGCATGGCCTGAGCGTCAGCCTCGTCCCTGCCCTCTCCTCTTCTTTCAACTCTTCTTCTCTTCTTCCTCTTCTCCTTCCCCCTCTCTCCTGTTGTCTGGAGCGTCCCTCTGCTCTCTGCTCTCTCCTCTCTGAATGAACTGATCCAGCATGGCGTCCCTGCATCCTCTCTGCCTGTCTCTCCCACAGCAGCGGTCCTACTTCCTGAACTGTCCCCCTCCACTTTTGGTTTCCTCTCTACACTTGTTTTTTTTTTGTTTTTTTTTTCCAGCTCTCACATGTAACATGAGTGTAAAATGTCCATCCATCACTTCATCTCTTGATGTCATGAATAACAAGGAGCGATACATGGAGAGATGTATTTATGGTTGAGCTGAGGGACCTGTGTCATAATATGTAAGACGTAAAGCAGAGCCAGCGTGAAGACTTTTACAAACACATGAAAACAGCATCGTCCATTTTGTCTCGCAGCACTGAAACCTCCTCTCTGTCTTCTCGCTTTCCTTCTCTCCGGTTTAGACCACGGGGAAATGATGGAGATGCAGGGTTTCGGAGGAAGCCCGTCGTCATGGCAACAGGCCGAAGTAACCACTCACGAGTCCCTGTGCCAGTCCTGCACCACTGCTGGTAGCAACGTGTCATTCGACTACCCGGCCGGCTGTACCTGCATACACGACCCAGCAGACATTCACACGTATGCACTTTAAACCTGAGCGTGTTGTAGAGAACTGCAGTGAGTCCTGTTAATCTACTGTGAGCAGCAGATCAATAACCTACAAACTGGGTGCCATCACAAAACTGCATTGATTTCTCTCAGTATATGAAACTAAATATTATTTTAGTATTAAACTTGAAATGTTAAAAGCAATTTTTTCAGCTTCTAAAATCGGAATATTTTCTGTTTTTCTTCTGTAATTGAAAATTAAACACAGGCTGTGTTTGCCATTTCTGCTATTTCTGATTTAGGCTATAGACTAAAGTATTGATCAAATGAATGAAAATCATTATTACTTGCAGCCCTGATTAAACTGATTTTATGATGTGAATGTGAAACCAGATACACTTGGTACAGTTGAGTGTTACAGTGCTACACACCTGTAAAATAAGATGTGAGATTAAAACAGCGAAATCAAGTCGCCATCTAGAGCTCACTATTAAAACTTTACTGCTAACTGCTAACAGTACAGCTAACACTTTACAGCTAACAGCACAGCTAACAGTGTAGAGCTACAGGTCAGCTAACAGTGTAGAGCTACTTTACAGCTAACAGCACAGCTAACAGTGTAGAGCTACAGGTCAGCTAACAGTGTAGTACAGCTACAGTACAGCTAACAGTGTAGAGCTACAGGGCAGCTAACAGGGCAGCTAACAGCACAGCTAACAGTGTAGAGCTACAGGTCAGCTAACAGTGTAGAGCTACTTTACAGCTAACAGTACAGCTAACAGTGTAGCTAACAGTGTACAGCTACAGGGCAGCTAACAGGGCAGCTAACAGTGTAGAGCTACAGGGCAGCTAACAGTGTAGAGCTACAGGTCAGCTAACAGGGCAGCTAACAGTGTAGAGCTACAGGGCAGCTAACAGGTCAGCTAACAGGGCAGCTAACAGTGTAGAGCTACAGGTCAGCTAACAGCACAGCTAACAGTGTAGAACTACAGGTCAGCTAACAGCACAGCTAACAGTGTAGAGCTACAGGTCAGCTAACAGGGCAGCTAACAGTGTAGAGCTACAGGGCAGCTAACAGGACAGGACTGCTCTCCTCACATTACTCATCAACAGAAGTTTAAAACAGATTGTAGAAAAACATGGCGACAGTTTCTGTGTCAACAACACCCACAGCTGACCCAAACAGTCTGAGACTCCTGTCATTCAAACAGACACTAGCTCTGTTTTAGCCTTAATGTGGCGCCACCTGGACACGGTAAGAAGCAGAGGTTGAAGCTGTTGACACTGTCACCACTGTCGCCGTAATGAGTTTTTTAAATGAAATGAAGTCGAAGATTTCACTGGGCCAGTATCTCTGCAGCATCTATCCACCTGAAGAATCAGAGGAAGCAGCCATGTTGGAGGCTGCCATGGTGATAATGAGTGACTGTTTCTTTTCCCGCCAGTATTCCTCTGAAGATGCTGTGTCAGAACATGAAGAGGCAGATCGTCTCCAGAGCCTTTTATGGATGTAAGTACATCATGTTCACACAGGCCTGTTTAACCTGTCTGAATATGAAGATTGTGTCGTTAACTGTGACACAGCACATATTTACTCACTCCATATAACATCACACAACATTTACTGATCAAACAGTAATGTTAATCAAGTATATGATTGGAGTCAGTCTTTAGGTCTGTTATTAAGTGAAAATTACTGATATTAATTTTATTTGTTTTTAATTGTAATGAGTAAAAAAAAAAAACGAAGGCATTTGAATGTAATAAATGTATATTAAAGTATTTCCCTTTAGAAAGCAGCAGTCCACAGTGTGTTAGCTTTAGCTTAAAGTTTCAAACAGCAGCTGCACTGCTGGCTCGATTGTCATTTTAATTCAGTTCAGTGCAGTTTTATGTAGCGCCCAATCTAAATAAGTCTGACATGTAATAAAGACGCTGTAATAAGTTGCTGAGTAACATAATGCACTTACACTGTTATTAAAATATTGTTTTTCTAAGGTTGTTTTTAATTACCTGAAGCAATCATTACATTACCAGTACTTTGTTTCTTTGTTTGTTAATTAACTTCAATGTAAAATATGAAAAATGAAAAATGAAATTGAGCTTTAGCTGATAAACTAAAAAACAATATTTTACATACAATAACTGCCTTTCGCCTCTGTGTCTGTAAATAGTGTCTACCACTGCCTGGTCTCAGCTGTGTGTGTGTGTGCGCGCACGTGTGTGTGTGTGCGTGTGCGTGCGTGCGTGCGTGTGTGTGTGCGTCTGTCTGTCCATCAGGGCTGGCCTACTGTCGACACCTGTCCACCGTGCGGACTCACCTGTCAGCTCTGGTCAACCACAACATCGTCCCTCCAGACAGACCTTGTGAAGCGTCCGGGGGCCTCAGCAAAGAGGTGTGGAGCAAGTACCAGAAAGACTGCAAGGTGGGGGCCGACAGGACGTGAAACATAACTCAGGGTGATCTGCAGGAATCTTCCTCCACCTCTGTCAGACACGGGGATTTAGAGCCCAGACAGCAGAGTCAGTGCTATTGATCAGCCCAGATAAATCGTGCAGGTCTTATTTACTGTAACATTTATAAAGTGAGATGAACCAATAAAACCAATAATAAATACAGCTATGAAATAAATCCTGAAATAAATAAATTAGGTAATAAGTAGAAATATATAAATAAATGTAAATATAAATATATTAGTGAATAATCAAATTTGAAAATAACTATATAAATAAAAAATACATAAATTTATTTTCTAAATTTCTTGTGTCTCTCTAACTTTTATTTTATAATTCAATATTTATTTATTTCCAGAGACTTATTTAAAATTCAAGAGAAATAAACCCTCTGTGTTGATAGAAAAAAGTTTTAGATATTTAATTTCCATTCATGAAAAATGGAAACAAAAACAAAAGTGTTGCTTTTATATTTTTGTGTATTTTATTTGTTAAAAAGTAAAAATAATCCAAAACTTAATTTGAATAAATCTTATGTTTTTCTTCCTTGTTGCTGCTTTTAAAGTGAAAATTATAACTGAGCTCCTGTTACCTCAGAGTTTAATGTTTCTACTGTTGTTGCTGTAGTTATATAGATATAGTTATATAGATGTAGTTATATAGATGTAGTTATATAGATATAGTTATATAGATGTAGTTATATAAATGTAGTTATAGATGTAGTTATAGATGTAGATGTATAGATGTAGTTATAGATGTAGTTGTATAGATGTAGTTATAGATGTAGTTGTATAGATGTAGTTATAGATGTAGTTGTATAGATGTAGATGTATAGATGTAGTTATAGATGTAGTTGTATAGATGTAGTTATAGATGTAGATGTATAGATATAGATGTAGTTGTATAGATGTAGTTATATAGATGTAGTTGTATAGATGTAGTTATAGATGTAGTTATAGATGTAGATGTATAGATGTAGTTATAGATGTAGATGTATAGATGTAGTTATAGATGTAGTTGTATAGATGTAGTTGTATAGATGTAGTTATATAGATGTAGATGTATAGATGTAGTTATGTAGATGTATAGATGTAATTATATAGATGTAGTTGTATAGATGTAGTTGTATAGATGTAGTTGTATAGATGTAGTTGTATAGATGTAGATGTATAGATGTAGTTGTATAGATGTAGTTATATAGATGTAGATGTATAGATGTAGATGTATAGATGTAGTTATATGATGTAGTTGTATAGATGTAGTTGTATAGATGTAGTTGTATAGATGTAGTTGTATAGATGTAGATGTATAGATGTAGTCTTGTATTAACTGTATGTCAGAGATGACGTCTGGCTCCTGCTGTCTCCGCCCTCTCTCCTTCACTCTAATGAAGATGTAATGAGTTTCAGTGTAATGGAGTCTCATTAAGAAGTGCAGTATGTCACCATTCATCAGCTCCAGCACAGTCATCATTACTAATTCACACTCCATTCATATCTGTGTCTTTATCTCCTGCTCTCGTCGACGTCTTCCTGTGTGGAGCGCAATCACTCCTCCAATATTGATGCTCTTCCTCGCAACGCTCACACCGAGCTGCTTTTATCCTTCCTCTGTGTGTGTGTGTGTGTGTGTGTGTGTGTGTGTGTGTGTGTGTATGTGTGTGTGTGTAGAACTATAAGGAGCTGGAGCTGCTCAGGCTCGTTTATTATGGCGGCGTGCAGCATGACATCAGGAAGGAGGTGTGGCCTTTCCTGCTGGGGCACTACAAATTCGGCATGGGCAAAAAGGACATGAGCCAGGTGCAGCACACACACACACACACACACACACACACACACAAACACACACACATTTAACTTGAAATATGTGATCACTTTGTTTGTCCCATTCAGATTGATGCGAAGATCAGCGAGCGTTACCAGCAGGTGATGCGGGAGTGGAAGGCGTGCGAGGTGATCGTCAGGCAGAGGGAGAAGGAGATGCAGTCGGCCATCTTTGCCAAGCTCTCCTCAGGCAGCAGCATCGACAGCCACGTCCTGCGGCTGGTTCACAGAGACTCCACACTCAGCAATGAGGTGAAGACGCTCGACATGTTCACGTGTTTCCAGAGTGAGCTGTGTTCATGTTCATGATTAAAACAAACGTGTCCCGTCATCCTCACATGAACTCAGGGTCACGAACCTCCATCACAGAGGATCTGGAGGACGTGGAGCAGAGGTTCAGACAAAGAGACAGTTGTAAAAGACAGAAACACTAAATGAGAAAACACTTGATGGGAGTTGAATCCTCAGTTCATATGAAGCTTGTTTCCTTCCAGGTGTATAATCCTGATTTATAATCCTAATGTAAATCCTAATGTATAATCATACGCTCCTTATAAACTGGATGTTGTTACAGTTTATAACTGAGATGACCCAGATATTTAACAGCAGTCCTGTGTCCTGCATCACTGCACCCTCAGGTGTTTATGTCGGTGGACGAGCCGGACGCAGGGAGCCAGGAGACGCCCAGCGGAGAGGACAGCACCCCCACCATGACCACCTTGGTGCCCCCCGCCGCCCTCCCCCAAGAGGAGCGTCCTCTGGTGGAGTTTGACTCCCCCGACTCGGGTCTGCCCTCCTCCAGGAACTACTCTGTGACCTCTGCTCATTCCCAGATCCTGTCGAGCATAGACGACGGTCAGAGCACGGAGGAGGAAGGGGGGGGCGGGGAGGAGGGCAGGACTCCAGATGTGCTGGGGGGGCGTCAGGACTCTCTGAGCGAGGACAGGCTGTGTAGTCAGCTGGACAAGCTGGTGACCAACGGAGCGCCTGCTGAGGGGATATCACCGTCTCTGTCCTCGTACACAGTACGTACAGTCTGTCCACGCCTGTTTATTTATGTTACCTAGCAACAAGTGGAGGGAACTACAGCTCTGCTGCTCATCACTCTGAAACAGGAAATGCTTTTATCAGCAACGTGGGGTTGAAAGTGGCAGATGAGTGAAGGTCACATGACCTTTAACCCTGGTGCAAAACTGTCCACACAAAAAACTGTTATGAATATATATATATATATTAATATTATGAATCCCAGTTTGTTTACATAATACCAGTGTTGTTTTTATGAAGATCAATCACCTACTGTAACTCATGTACACAAATGTACTGCACCTATAAGTTTTAATATTTTACATTATATTCAGCATACATATATTTGAATGGTCTGCAGTGCCCCATAAAACAGCAGCAATACCTCGAGTAGAAACCAGGAAAATGTTTGTCTGTCTACAGATGCCAAATATGACTCTATATGAATATGAGGAAAATAGTAAACACTAAAGTTTTGGAGCCAGGATTTCAGAATAAAAGCCTAACAGAATATATTGTGTGATTTTCTGTTGTAATGGCACCGAGATCAAAAATTGCAGTTTGAATGGTTTTCAGTGGTTTTCAGTGTCTGAGTGTCACTGGTTTGTGTGCACAGTGTTTTATAGACAGAAAGATCCACACCCTGGTAATGTGTGAAATGTTAACACGGCCAGGGTTAAAATCAAAGGGCATCATGTGCCGCGGTCGGATGGATGTTCGCAGGTGACTGCGATCAACAAGTTTCATGGTCAGGTGTTTTTGAGATGAATCGCAGACTCACTGATGTTGACGGCCATGTTGGCTCTGAACAGATCGAGCTGCTGGACACAGTCGCCCTGAACCTCCACAGGATAGACAAAGATGTGCAGCGCTGTGACCGCAACTATTATTACTTCACCACAGCCAACCTGGAGAAACTCCGCAACATCATGTGCAGGTGAGCGGAGGAAGAGTTCAGTGTTTCTATATTAAAGGGACAGTTCAGGTTACTAGACGTGGGGTTGTGTCAGGTAGTCATGTGTAGATGGTTTATTACCTGCAGTAGATTCAGATTGAGTCTTAAGTGCCACTGAAGTAGAAAACTTACGGTGTTTTGTAGGTTACAGAGCGATATGTGGCAGGTTTGTCTCTAATGACGTCTTGTCTTATTAGTGTTTCCTGTTTCCTACATGTGAATAATTAACTAACAACTGGAGGTAATGTGCAAAGTGTAGCTGAGTGTTATTTAGAAACAGTCAAATAAACATCAAGTATCTTATGATATACAGCAGCTGAGTGAATATCCTCAGCTCACACACACACACACACACACACTCTGTTGAGCTGATTGTGAAGCTGTTGTTGGTCTTTGTCTCTCTCTCTGTCTGTCTCTCTCTCTCTCTCTCTCTCTCTCTCTCTCTCTCTCTCTCTCTCTCTCTCTCTCTCGGCTGCAGTTATGTGTGGGAGCATTTGGAGGTGGGCTACGTTCAGGGCATGTGTGACCTGCTCGCTCCGCTCATGGTCATCTTGGACGACGGTGAGTCGTCACGTCTCCTCACTGAGGCTCAGTTACACAACTGGAACAAACAGATGATTAACACACATGAAGCACAGATGTGTTACAGCTGTGAGCAGTTGGTGCATGAACGTGGTGAAACATGGTTCACAGGGATGAATGACACGTCTGTTCGAGTCATACCGATGTTACATAAACTGTTTATAAAGCAGATGGTTTTTAAAAATTAAATTAAATGATTTATTTGTGTGTGTGTGTGTGTGTGTGTGTGTGTGTGTCAGAGTGCCTGGCGTACAGCTGTTTCACTCAGCTAATGAAGAGGATGAGTCAGAACTTCCCTAATGGTGGAGCCATGGACACACACTTTGCCAACATGAGGTCACTGATCCAGGTGACAGATTACTCTTATCGTCTGTGTGTGTGTGTGTGTGTGTGTGTGTGTGTCAGTCACTTCCACTAAAACCCATGGTCTCTCTCTCTCTACTGTCAGATCTTGGACTCGGAGCTGTTTGAACTGATGCAGCAGAACGGAGATTACACTCACTTCTACTTCTGTTACCGTTGGTTCCTGCTGGACTTCAAGAGAGGTGAACGTCACTCACCTGCACACTCACCTGCTCACTCACCTGCTCACTCACCTGTTCACTCACCTGTTCCCTTACCTGCTCACTCACCTGTTCACTCACCTGTTCCCTCACCTGTTCCCTTACCTGCTCACTCACCTGTTCACTCACCTGTTCCCTCACCTGCTCACTCACCTGTTCACTCACCTGTTCACTCACCTGTTCCCTCACCTGCTCACTCACCTGTTCCCTCACCTGTTCCCTCACCTGTTCCCTCACCTGCTCACTCACCTGCACACTCACCTGCTCCCTCACCTGCTCACTCACCTGCACACTCACCTGTTCCCTCACCTGCTCACTCACCTGCTCACTCACCTGTACCCTCACCTGCTCACTCACCTGCTCACTCACCTGCTCACTCACCCGTTCCCTCACCCGTTTCCTCACCTGCTCACTCACCTGCTCACTCACCTGTTCCCTCACCTGCTCACTCACCTGCTCACTCACCTGTTCCCTCACCTGTTTCCTCACCTGCTCACTCACCTGCTCACTCACCTGTTCCCTCATCTGCTCACTCACCTGTTCCCCCACCTGTTCCCTCACCTGTTCACTCACCTGTTCCCTCACCTGTGCCCTCACCTTTTCACTCACCTGTTCACTCACCTGTTCCCTCACCTGCTCACTCGCCTGTTCCCTCATCTGCTCACTCACCTGTTCCCTCACCTGTTCCCTCACCTGCTCACTCACCTGTTCCCTCACTTTGCTCACTCACCTGTTCCCTCACCTGTTCCCTCACCTGCTCACTCACCTGTTCCCTCACCTGTTCCCTCACCTGCTCACTCACCTGCTCACTCACCTGTTCCCTCACCTGTTTCCTCACCTGCTCCCTCACCTTTTCACTCACCTGTTCCCTCACCTGTTCCCTCACCTG
>NW_019525514.1:804434-810503 GCF_002814215.2 Seriola lalandi dorsalis
CCTGTTCCCTCATCTGCTCACTCACCTGTTCCCTCACCTGTTTCCTCACCTGCTCACTCACCTGTTCCCTCACCTGTTCCCTCACCTGCTCACTCACCTGCTCACTCACCTGTTCCCTCACCTGTTTCCTCACCTGCTCCCTCACCTGTTCACTCACCTGTTCCCTCACCTGTTCCCTCACCTGTTCCCTCACCTGCTCACTCACCTGCTCACTCACCTGTTTCCTCACCTGTTTCCTCACCTGCTCCCTCACCTTTTCACTCACCTGTTCCCTCACCTGTTCCCTCACCTGCTCACTCACCTGTTCCCTCATCTGCTCACTCACCTGTTCCCTCACCTGTTTCCGCACCTGCTCACTCACCTTTTCCCTCACCTGTTCCCTCACCTGCTCACTCACCTGCTCACTCACCTGTTCCCTCACCTGTTTCCTCACCTGCTCCCTCACCTTTTCACTCACCTGTTCACTCACCTGTTCACTCACCTGTTCCCTCACCTGCTCACTCACCTGTTCACTCACCTGTTTCCTCTGCACTGAAGCTGCACTGAGCCATTTTGAACACCAGGTGGCAGAAGAACTCCCGGCCTTTAGTCAATGTGAACTTTCCATCTGATTGTTTGTCGTTTTAAATTCCAGTAAACCACACCCACAGAGCAGCTGAGGTCATCAACCAGGATTCATATTGATTATTACAGGATAGATATATTGATCAGACGACGTCCAGACCATGAAATAATGATGTAGTCAGCAGACGACAAAGAAGAAGAGTTTAGTTTAACCACTGAACACTGAGACGACTTCACTGACCTTCATCACACGACGTGTTTCACCTGCGGCTCCTTCAGGTTCACTCAGTGTGGTGAATACAGGAACATGTGTCACATGACCAGTTATCAGAAAACACCTTTTAGCCGTTACTGAGGACTCCAGTGTTCGGTGGTTAAGTTTGATTTTCACTGATGGCTAACTCTGTGTGTGTGTGTGTGTGTTTGTGTGTGTGTTTGTGTGTGTGTGTGTGTGTGTGTGTGTGTGTGTGTGTGTGTGTGTGTGTGTGTGTGTGTGTGCGTGTGCAGAGCTCCTGTACGAGGACGTGTTCGCCGTGTGGGAGGTGATCTGGGTGGCTCACAGGATTTCCTCGCAGCACTTCGTCCTCTTCCTCGCTCTGGCCCTGGTCACAGTTTACCGTGAGATCATCATGGACAACAACATGGACTTTACTGACATCATCAAGTTCTTCAACGGTGAGACACACACAAACACACACACACACACACACACACACACACACACACTGTAGTTAGCTGAATGGTGTGAGTGTGTGTGTATAAACTGCGTCTGATCCACAGAGATGGCCGAGCGTCACGATGTCCAACACATCCTGAAGATAGCACGTGAGCTGGTGCACAGAGTTCAGTCTCTGATGGACAACAAGTGACCAAGGAGCAGCAGGAGGAGGAGGAGGAGGAGGAGGAGGAGGAGGAGGATGAGGAGGATGCCTAACTCGACAGGACGCTCTGCTCTTCCTCTCATCCCTCACAGAGACAGAGTTTTTCCAGACCTCCACCTCTCCAGAGCAGGTCCAGAGGGTCCAGGTCTCCTCCCGGCCCAGATGAAGGCCCTGGGGAGGGGGTGGGGGGGTGGAGGAAGGGTTGCTGAGGCGGCCCGGCTCCGGCGCTCAGCCTCGATCTGTTTACATTCACCTTCACGTGGAATGCTCATGGTGTCCGTTCAGACATGTGGATCTGTCTGCATGCTTGTGAGTTTGATCACACTGTGAACGCATTCTTGAGTCTCCCCGGTCCTGCAGAGCTTGTGTGCGTGCATGAAAACACACACACACACACACACACACACACACACACACACACACTGACACAGAACATGTTGGCTGCCTGTCAGGAAGCTGCAGCGCTCCGTGTTTGTCCAGCAGAGGGCAGCGTTCACACAGAGGAGCAGAAGACTTAGCCACGAAGTTTTCATTAGTGACCAAATGAACTGTGCCAACTACCTTTTCATGAGTGTTTTCTACAACTAGCATGTGTGTTTTTACCCCCGACCCCCGACCCCTGACCCCTGACCCCTCCCATCCCCTCTTTTTTTTTTTCTTCTGCTCCAGGAGTTTATTATCACACAGATGTTGCCTTTATCAGTGACAGCCCGAGATACTGAGTTGCACTTTTTGTAAGGGTTTCCTTCCTGGTGCCTGTTTAGGTCGGCGGTGGGGGGCGGGGCCAGAGGTGCCACGAGAGGCCAAACTGTTGACTCTGCAGCCGATTTTTTTCTGAGCAGGTCAGAGGTCACAGCAGGTTTAACACCTGTTCCAGGACAGAGCAGCAGAGCACAACAGAGACGACTAAAGCACACAGGCCTTCATCTTCACTTTAATGAACCATGACGTCAGTTCAGGGCTGTGACCACTGAGGTCACGACCTTTGGGAGTTTTTCTCGCTGTGATGACACACAGTGCACGACTGTTTTTAACCAAAAAAATTGTGGATGTCTCATAATTTCCGGCAGTTAAACAAAGACAGAGGTTTTAATTATCAGCGCAGAGAGAGAGACTGAACACCAACTTTTAACTTCTCAAAAAATAAACGACCCCTCGCAGAAGATCTGGATGTTTTTGAATCAGTCATGTCACAAAAACTACTTTTTAACATCTTATAAATCTTATTGAAGTACAGCCTGATCTCAGCCGCACAGACACTGAGAGGAGTTCATGCTTGTATCAGCAGCAGGCTGAAGCGCTGTGACAGACATGATCCTCTCACACTGTCCTTCTAGTTGTTCCTATACACAAGTGTAATATATGACATAAATGTCCCAGTGATGATATTTTTATCACATATATCTTCTGACTATATGAAGATATATGTTTATAACATATATGAAATACTCATAGTAAATATATTAAAATATCTATGATGAATTTTTATATGGTATAACATGTAGCAACATTCAAGCATATATGTTAAGATTATGTATTTAATTTATATATGCACGTTTATTAAAACAACATACATATAAAAATTCTATGTGTTTATATATGTTTTTCTTATTTTCCTTATTAATTTTCTTATAATATCGACATGAAAATACATATTTGTGTGCGCTAGACATCTATGTAAATATATATGACGTTGTTCCAATTTCTAATAGGTTTTATATACAGTTTTAACATATGTTTTTATTTTATATGCACATATATTTGATATATGGAAATTCAATATATGTATATTACATTTGTGTACAGGTTCCTAGAGTGAGGACAGAAACATGGGGCACCACTTCAGTCACAAAGATTTATAAGTGGTTTATAATTAGGTTATTGATTCGGTCGTTAACACTTTATGAATAATCAGTTATTAACGAGTTATAACAGTTTTCATTCATTGATGCAGGATCACTGTTTGGCAAGATCAAGTTAATGCTTACTACTAATTAATCTGACTAATGAGTTACTACCATTTATAACTGGTAAACGGAGCCTTATAGAAATAAATGATGTGTTTCACCAGATATAGATAATAGTCACTCATTAATAAGATTAATAGACCATAAGAAAAATCACCAGCTCTCCTTTAAATGAATTCATGTTTTCCTGTGGAACTGGAGTCAAACTCGCTCACTGACCTGAAAGCATCATGAAAGCTGCTGCTGCGTTCAGTGCTGTCGGGAGAAAGCGGCTACAGTCATCCGTGTTGAACCTGATTCTTCTCCCGCCTCTGGCCCTGCCTCTGAACATCACACCTGCTTGGACTGGGTTGGTCTAAGTCACAGATCTGAGGTCACAGGTGTAAAAAAAAAAACAACCAAACAATTACCTAAGACGAAGCTTCTGTTGATGCCAAACTGAGTCCAGTGTTCAGTGAGTCAGTATTAGTAACAGCACAGAGTTCGTTTGTATCTGAAGGGAATCCGGGACCTTTTTGATACTGTTTCCAACCCTCCCCACCCCCCCACTCCCTCTCTCTTCATCGTGACCCTTTATCTACACCCTCGTCGCCTCCTTAAAATGTCCAACACAGCTGCATACGATTGGTCATCCAGCACGGACCTGCACCTGTGATTCAAGTGCCAAGAGTCTTCCCCAATCCTGAAGTGTACTGTAGTCATTTGGCTCTCTGATTCGCTAGTTCGATCCCAGGAATGGGCAGTGGCGTGGATGTAACCTCGCTGCGGACCCTCCCCCCTCCGCCCTCCCCCACCCTGCTGCCAAGGCGATGGAGGAGGGTTGGCGGGGGTGGGGGGGACCCGTAGCAGAGCTTTTTTTCTTCCAATCAGGACGTTGTGTACCAAAGCCTTGACACAGCCCCCTCTGTGGCATGACGACAATGTGCAATTTCATACTGCATCTTGAAGACTGACTGTTTACTATGTGTGTAAACTATTTTTGAAAATGGTGATCTTGGATTCTTTAACTACTGTGCAATTTCTGTCGTTTGAGAAAATCCATCAAAGTCTATATTGCTGTAAATATGAACCTGAAACCCAATATTTCTATGAAGACTGTCAGAACATATATATATATATATGTATATATATATATATATATGTATATATATATATATATATATATATATATATGTATATATATACATATACATATATATATATATATACAACTTATTTTGAGATCTATTTTTTATGTTGGTTTTAGCAGCACTAGTCTGAGGTGTGTTTTGTGCAGAAATGCAAAATGTGTGCAGATTATGTTACACGTTGACTGTTAAGTGTTCTTTCTCAATGTTGTGCACTGACTTCAAGATTTCAAATTTCTATTTATGTAGAAAGCCAGTGATTGCATTGCTGAATATGTACTGGTGAGGATGTATCATTTGCCTTGAATGTAATGTATTATTAAATACGGGGTTGTTCATTAGTGTGCTGTTCTCTTTCCTTGTGGTGCTGCAGCATCAAACAAAATAGTATAATAAGTATCATATAAATCTTAGCATTGTATGGAAGAAAAATTACAATAAACATCATAGTATAGTATGGCATAAAACGTCAAAAATACATCATAGTATTTTAAGCAATAAAACCTCATAAAAACCTCATATTATGGTCAGGAATCAAACGAGATAGTATAGAAAGGCATATAAATACCCAAAAAAAAAGTTGGTATAGTATGGCCGAAAATTGCTAAAATACGTCATAGTATAGTATGGCATAAAATGTCAAAAAAACATCATAGTATATTAAGGCATAAAAGGTCATAAAAACGTCATAGTATGGTCAGGCATCAAACAAGATAGTACAGAAAGGCATAAAAATGCCAAAACAAATGTTGGTATAGTATGGCCGAAAATTGCTAAAAAACCATAGTATAGTATGGCATAAAACGTCAAAAAAACATCATAGTATATTAAGGCATAAAAGGTCATAAAAACGTCTCAGTATGGTCAGGCATCAAACGAGATAGTATAATAAGGCTTAAAAATGCCAAAAAAATATAAGTATTGTATGGCTGAAAAATGCTAAAAAAAAACCTCATAGTATAGTATGGCATAAAACGTCAAAAAAACATCATAGTATATTTAGGCATAAAATGTCATAAAAACGTCATAGTATGGTCAGGCATCAAACGAGATAGTATAATAAGGCTTAAAAATGCCAAAAAAGATATAAGTATTTTATGGCTGAAAAATGCTAAAAAAACGGTCATAAAACATAAACCGTCAAACATAACCGTCAAAAAAACATCATAGTATATTAAGGCATAAAAATGCCAAAACAAATGTTGGTATAGTATGGCCGAAAATTGCTAAAATACGTCATAGTATAGTATGGCATAAAACGTCAAAAAAACGTCAAAGTATATTAAGGCATAAAAGGTCATAAAAACGTCATAGTATGGTCAGGCATCAAACGAGAGAGTATAATAAGGCTTAAAAATGCCAAAAAGGATATAAGTATTTTATGGCTGAAAAATGCTAAAAAATGTCATAGTATAGTATGGCATAAAACGTCAAAAAAACATCATAGTATATTAAGACATAAAAGGTCATAAAAACGTCATAGTATGATCAGGCATCAAACAAGATAGTACAGAAAGGCATAAAAATGCC
>NW_019525514.1:810582-811821 GCF_002814215.2 Seriola lalandi dorsalis
GCATAAAAGGTCAAAAAAACATCATAGTATATTAAGGCATAAAAGGTCATAAAACGTCTCAGTATGGTCAGGCATCAAACGAGATAGTATAGAAAGGCATAAAAATGTCAAAAAAAATCTAAGTATAGTATGGCTGAAAACTGCCAAAAACATCATAGTATAGTATGGCATAAACGGTCAAAAATACATCATAGTATTTTAAGCAATAAAACCTCATAAAAACGTAATAGTTTGGTCAGGCATCAAAGAAGATAGTACAAAAAGGTATAAAAATGCCAAAAAAGATCTTGATATCGTATGGCCGAAAAATGACAAAAAACATCATAGTATAGTATGGCATTAAACGTCAAAAAACCATCATATTATATTAAGGCATAAAAGGTCATAAAAACGTCTCAGTATGGTCAGGCATCAAACGAGATAGTGCATAAAGGCATAAAAATGCCCAAAAAAAGATCCAAATATTGGGCTGTCATGTAGCGCAGTGGTCTAAGCAGGCGCCCCATGTGTAGAAGCTACAGTCTTCACTGCAGTTGGCCCGGGTTCAAATCTTGCATCAGGGGGCCTTTCGGTGCAAGTCATTCCCCCTCTCTGCCTCCCCGTTTCCTGACTCTCTCCACTATACTATCAAATAAAGTTATAAAAAGCCCCAAAAAAATATTTAAAAAAAATCTAATTATTGTATGGCTGAAAAATGCTAAAAAACGTCATAGTATAGTATGGCATAAAAGGTCAAAAAAACATCATAGTATATTAAGGCATAAAAGGTCATAAAAACATCTAAGAATGGTCAGGCATCAAACAAGATAGTAAAGAAAGGCATAAAAATGCCCAAAAAAATTTAAGTATTGTATGGCTGAAAAATGCCAAAAAACGTCATAGTATAGTATGGCATAAAACGTCAAAAATACATCATAGTATATTAAGGCATAAAAGGTCATAAAAACGTCATAGTTTGGTCAGGCATCAAACGAGATAGTACAGAAAGGCATAAAAATGCCAAAGAAAATCTAAGTATTGTATGGCTGAAAACTGCCAAAAACATCATAGTATGGTATGGCTTAAAACGTCAAAAATACATCATAGTATTTTAAGCAATAAAACCTCATAAAAACGTCATAGTTTGGTTAGGCATCAAACAAGATAGTACAGAAAGGTATAAAAATGCAAAAAAAAATTTAATTATCGTATGGCTGAAAAATGCCAAAAAACGTCATAGTATAGTATGGCATAAAAGGT
>NW_019525514.1:811999-815800 GCF_002814215.2 Seriola lalandi dorsalis
AGGCATAAAAATGCCAAAACAAATGTTGGTATAGTATGGCCGAAAATTGCTAGAATACGTCATGGCATAAAATCTCAAAAAAACGTCATAGTATGGTCAGGTATCAAACAAGATAGTACAGAAAGGCATAAAAATGCCAAAAAACATCTAAGTATTGTATGGCTGAAAAATGCTAAAAAATGTCATAGTATAGTATGGCATAAAACGTCAAAAAAAAGTCATAATATATTAAGGCATAAAACCTCATAAAAACGTCATAGTATGGTCAGGCATCAAACGAGATAGTACAGAAAGGCATAAAAATGCCAAAACAAATGTTGGTATAGTATGGCCGAAAATTGCTAGAATACGTCATGGCATAAAATGTCAAAAAAACATCATAGTATATTAAAGTATAAAAGGTCATAAAAACATCTAAGAATGGTCAGGCATCAAACAAGATAGTAAAGAAAGGCATAAAAATGCCCCAAAAATTTAAGTATTATAGAACTGAAAAATGCCAAAAAACGTCATAGTATAGTATGGCAGAAAACGTAAAAAATACATCATAGTATTTTAAGCAATAAAATCTCATAAAAACGTAATAGTTTGGTCAGGCATCAAACAAGATAGTACAGAAAGGTATAAAAATGCAAAAAAAGATCTTGGTATCGTATGGCCGAAAAATGCCAAAAAACATCATAGTATATTAATGCATAAAAAGTCATAAAAACGTCTCAGTATGGTCAGGCATCAAACAATATAGTACAGAAAGTCATAAAAATGTCAAAAAAAATCTAAGTATAGTATGGCTGAAAACTGCCAAAAACATCATAGTATATTAAGGCATAAAAGGTCATAAAAACGTCTCAGTATGGTCAGGCATAAAACCTCATAAAAACGTCATAGTTTGGTCAGGCATCAAACAAGATAGTACAGAAAGGTATAAAAATGCAAAGAAAAATTTAATTATCGTATGGCCGAAAAATTCCAAAAAACGTCATAGTATAGTATGGCATAAAAATGCCCAAAAAAAGATCTTGGTATCGTATGGCCGAAAAATGCAGAAAAACGTCTAAGTATAGTATGGCTGAAAACTGCCAAAAACATCATAGTATATTAAGGCATAAAAGGTCATAAAAACGTCTCAGTATGGTCAGGCATCAAACAATATAGTACAGAAAGTCATGAAAATGTCAAAGAAAATCTAAGTATTGTATGGCTGAAAACTGCCAAAAACATCATAGTATAGTATGGCTTAAAACGTCGAAAATACATCATAGTATTTTAAGCAATAAAACCTCATAAAAACGTCATAGTTTGGTCAGGCATCAAACGAGATAGTACAGAAAGGTATAAAAATGTCAAAAAAAATTTAAGTATCGTATGGCTGAAAAATGCCAAAAACGTCATAGTATAGTATGGCATAAAAGGTCAAAAAAACATCATAGTATATTAAGGCATAAAAGGTCATAAAAACGTCTCAGTATGGTCAGGCATCAAACAATATAGTACAGAAAGTCATAAAAATGTCAAAAAAAATCTAAGTATCGTATGGCTGAAAACTGCCAAAAACATCATAGTATAGTATGGCTTAAAATGTCAAAAATACATCATAGTATTTTAAGCAATAAAACCTCATAAAAACGTCATAGTTTGGTCAGGCATCAAACGAGATAGTACATAAAGGCATAAAAATGCCCAAAAAAAGATTTTGGTATCGTATGGCTGAAAACTGCCAAAAACATCATAGTATAGTATGGCATAAAAGGTCAAAAAAACATCATAGTATATTAAGGCATAAAAGGTCATAAAAACATCTAAGAATGGTCAGGCATCAAACAAGATAGTACATAAAGTCGTTAAAATGCCCAAAAAAAGATCCAAATATTGGGCTGTGATGTAGCGTAGTGGTCTAAGCAGGCGCCCCATGTGTAGAAGCTACAGTCTTCACTGCAGTTGGCCCAGGTTCAAATCCCGCATCGGGCGGTCTTTCGGTGCAAGTCATTCCCCCTCTCTGCCTCCCCGTTTCCTGACTCTCTCCACTATACTATCAAATAAAGTTATAAAAAGCCCCAAAAAAATATTTAAAAAAAATCTAATTATTGTATGGCTGAAAAATGCTAAAAAACGTCATAGTATAGTATGGCATAAAACGGTCAAAAAAACGTCATAGTTTGGTCAGGCATCAAACGAGATAGTACAGAAAGGTATAAAAATGCAAAAAAAAATTTAAGTATCGTATGGCCGAAAAATGCCAAAAAACATCATAGTATAGTATGGCATAAAAGGTCAAAAAAACATCATAGTATATTAAGGCATAAAAGGTCATAAAAACATCTAAGAATGGTCAGGCATCAAACAAGATAGTAAAGAAAGGCATAAAAATGCCAAAAAACATCTGAGTATTGTAGGGCTGAAAAATGCTAAAAAACGTCATAGTATAGTATGGCATAAAATGTCAAAAATACATCATAGTATTTTAAGCAATAAAAAAATAATAAATAAGGCATAAAATTTTCATGAAAAAACATTTCAAAATGTTTCATAGTACAGTATGGCCTTGTACGTCAAAGTGTGATAGTATGAAGAGGCATAAAAATGTAAAAAAAATGTATTGTATAATAAGGCAGAGAAATGTCATCAAAAAAAGTATAAAATGAGTTTTATTTAAACAGCACCTTTCAAAACACAGTGACAAAGTGCCTTCACAAGAAAAGACAAAATTTGGGACAAACACTAAAACATAAATTATAATAAACAGCAAGTTTAAAGGCTTTACTTAATTTGCTGGAGAGAATAATGACAATGAGGTTCAGTAAAGAAAATTAGATAAAACAGTCTACAATAATTAAATTAATCTACAGGGAAAGTATAATTACTTAATATAACAGAAGAATATAAACATAAATAATAAAAAAAATGTAATAAAATAGTTAGCTGTTCAAATGTCATAAAAATATCAAAATATACTAAGGAAAAAAAAATCAAACAAATGTCATTGTATAGTAAGGCATAATCACATCATCGTATAATAAGGCATGATAACATCTTAGTATAGTAAGGCATAAAATTTTCAAGTAAAATGTCATAGTATAATAAGTCATGAAATTTTTGTCATAGTATAGTGAGGCATGAAAACATTACCAAATGTCATACAATATTAAAGCATAATAGTCATTAAAATCTCAGTCTAAATAAAGAATAAAATTTTCATGAAAATTGGCAAAAACAGTAAAGTAGTATAGTAAGGCATAAAAATGAACATGCAAGAAACACTGCAAGAAAGAACCAGGGTTGAAGCTGAACCAAGGAGCTTCTTGCTTTTCTCTTCCTGCATTGACTTTACTAGTCTGTGTGTTTGTGCATCATTTACCATAAAAGAAAACAGTACAAACTTCACAATGACCAATTCATTTGCTGTGGCACCAGATTCCACCAGCTCAGGGAACCTTGTTCAATAAACTAGATCTCCAGTCGGTCCGCAAACACATGAGCTACATGAGCTACATGAGCTACACTGACAACTGCTTCACAATCTGAACTCAATGTTCAGTTCACACTAAAGAGTGTGTGAGGTGAGCACATCCGTCTCTGAGGTCACAGCATCACATCTATGAAGAGTCTGGTTCTGCTCCAGGTTGCAGTTCTGGTGGGTCAGTTCCATCTGTTTCCTACTGAACACCGTTTTCATGTTAAACTGGTCGATACTTTCACCTGTGAAGGTGGTGACTGTGCTGGAGCTGAACACATTCTGCTCTTCAAATGTTGTTACTGTCATTTATCAACAACAGTAGAAATGAAGTAAAAGGCAAGAAACTG
>NW_019525514.1:816670-817041 GCF_002814215.2 Seriola lalandi dorsalis
AGAGCTCTGTGTAGATCTGGTTCAGAAGGGTTGGGTTTCCTGCTTTAGCGATCCCCTCAAACACACACTGGAACTTCTTCTTCAGGTTAGATTTGAGTTCACGTCGACAAACTGCAGCAACAAGTTCTGAAGGAACAAACAACAAATAAGATCAATGAAGAAACTATAAAGTCAATATTTCATCATTTCATCCCCCTAAAGAAAACATGTATGAACATGTTTCCCTCCATGTGTTGATGTTAGTAAATGTCTCATTTCTCCATCATGTTGAATCTTTAGAGAAATCCTCTTACTGCTCTGCAGACAGTCAGCCAGCTCCTCCTGCTTCATTCTCCTCAGGAAGTTCACTGTGATCTTCACAAATGCCTCTC
>NW_019525514.1:817091-819291 GCF_002814215.2 Seriola lalandi dorsalis
ACACCAACAGCTTTATGACAAACTCTTACCACTGAGTCCTCGATTCAATTCAAAGACCTGGATGTTGGTCTGAGGCATCAACCTGGGGCCGGCCAGCACTGCCTCTCTGATGCCACATGATCCTGGAGACTGAATGACCAGCGAGTCCTCACGGTCCCTCTGGACCACGTGGCCACCGGGTGAAGACGCAGAGCCGGTTGCAAACGGCCTCCACCAGGCGGCTAACACTGGCCCAGTTTGCGGGGCCCGGTTTCAATCCAAGAAGACAGCTGAAAGATAATCAGAGAGCAGTGTGTGTGAATATAGATCTGATATTCATTAGAGGAAACAGTGATATCTGAAGTGAATCTCACCTCTGGAGACTCTCCTTCCCAGGACAGGAGGTGTTCTTCCCCGTCGCTGCCTCTCCTGGTCTCTGGGAGGGAAGAACTCGCTCTTCCTCCTGCTCTGTCTGGCAGGTGAAGATGCAGAGAGAATCCAGGTAAGAGACGTCCAGGGTGACGTGGAGATCCTGGATGAGGAGGAGGACGTATCCTCTGCCCCATGTGTCCTCCTCCAACAATGGAGCCTCCACTCCTCCCAGGAGATCCTCTGGATCACCTTGGCAACAGTCAGGCCGAGCATCCAGTGCTTCCCCTCCAGCGAGGACCGCTATGCCTTAATGTGACAACAGGCTCCTCCGGGGGTCCACCTCCAAGATGTGGCGTCATGAATCCGGCCGCCATCCTGGAAAGCCAACACACAAACATTGGTAACCCAGGCAACTGTTTCAGAACCAGCACCAGCAGCTTCTTTGTCACCTGGAGAGAGAGAGAGACAAAAAGGTTTCAAATGTTAATATTTGTGTGTGAATTTAGTGCACACACACACACACACACACACACACACAGCAGTGGTGTAAAAGCAGCTGTAAGAACATGTACTGAATTACACCTCATCCTAGAGAAACTCCCTGGTGGGAAAGAAAACTAGAGATGGCTGTTGGACCAATCAGTTAGACATACAGTGCATTTAGAAAGTACTCACTTTTTTACATTGTATTATTTTGAATAATTTTATAAATTGTTAAATTCAATCATCAATGAACAATGCCAGCAAGATAGCTGCTAATGCTAGTAAGCTAGCCCCCACCCCCCCTGTGTTGTTTGTCCCTGTTTGACCAATAAAGATTTATAAAAAATAAAAAAAATGCTAATGCTAACTAAAACGGCGGCTAGCTCACGCCCGTCCCAGAAAACTCAGTGAGCAACATTCCCAGTGTGAGACACTGACAAGTACAAAGTTTGATCCTTGTCACTTCAGTGTCACTGTGGGAACTTTTCACCAGAGTTTTACAGTTTTCTTCTGTATCACGACACAGATGTTGACAAATCCATTTCTTCTTTGGCAGTGTCTTTGTTAAACCTCAACACTGATCATTTGTTCAGTTTTGATTCAGACTTTCAACAAATACAAATCTCTTTGACACAAGTGCAATTGTTTCACATATGCAAACTTGAATTTCTCCTGCAGATTAATTTTACAGGTTTGCAAAGGTTGATTTACAAACTACAAACACTGGAATTATTTGTGAACATCACTTTACAAGCTCAAAATCATTTTGACCCTAATTTGAGCCTGGACACACAGTTACAGCCAACAACAGGTTTTTAAAAACATCTGCTAACTAATACACATCTCTCAGCATAAAGCAGGCTGTTACACCTCACCTGGTTGTGGTTTAACTGGTAGTTTACTATTTGTAGAGCTTCAGATATCTGTGATCATCTAATCAGAGTGCTGTTCTTTTGTCTTTTCCTCTAAACTCTACAATATGATATTAATATGATTTCTCTCTATTATAATGTTTTTTTCCATCCAGCCAAGGTCTGGATCTTTGGGGACACCTACAACCTCTTGCAGCGATGATGGAGGCCCTGCACCACCTCCACCTGAAGTGTCCACACATGAAGATCTTCTCTTCCCAAACATAAACACAGTGTCTTATATGATAATATAGTATTTTTTAATGTAACACTTGTGGCCATAACATTGTTCAGTCTGATCAGCTGTGCTCTTCCTGGTTCCCTTCACCCTCACTGTCGTATTACACTCTCTGCCCCGTGTCAGACATACAGTCACATGACTTTTGGACTCCACTGCAGCTGTAACAAACTGTCAATAGTTTCAAACATTAGATTCATATTTCATAGTCCTCAGC
>NW_019525514.1:819341-820154 GCF_002814215.2 Seriola lalandi dorsalis
GGTTCCCTCACTAAAAGGTATTTTGTATTATGTGTATGTAATGTATTAGGTGTCACATTTTATTTGTTTTTATTCTCTTAATGAAGTTTCAGAATTATTATTTTTAAATAATGAAAAGCTTGCAGAGATCTTTTTTATGAATGTCAGTGTTTCCTCTACATTCATTTAGCAGTGGCGAGCCGCCACGCCGTCAAATTTCTTTTTTTTTTTTTAAATTGTCGCAAATGCACCTTCACAGCACAGCCTGTGTGATGATGGGGGCAACAGCGGGGGAGGGGAGGGGAGGGAATGGGGTGGTTGGGGGATCGTGTCGTGAGGAATAAGGCAGCGAGTTACCGGAGAAAAGGTAGACTTATTAGCCAACTCAGTGACGCTAACTTAAACTAATTGTTAGCATTAAGCTAATACCTACACGTCATTATGTTTTAACTGCTGACTGCATTTTCAGATGAGCTTGTTCAGATACTTCTCTAAGAAGAGAACAACAGATGAAGAAGACGCTGGTCAGGAAGCATCATAAGCCTTTTACTGACTCGTAAATGATGATGGTTAGGTCAAAAATAGTATTTTAATGTTCACACTTGTAATCAGATGTGATGTGCGTGTAAATTATATAACGCTGTTAGCGTTACGTTACTCACACTTTTAATGTAATCTTATTAGACAAGTGACATTAGACAGGGAGGAGTTGTTAAACAAAGTGAGCAGAGAGCAGAGCAGCGGGAGAGAGAGATGAGCCTGGGTGCAAACTTTGCCACTGACTCTAACCCCCCCCCCCCCGAAAAAATCCTAGAGGAAACACTGCAATGTATA
>NW_019525514.1:820204-820777 GCF_002814215.2 Seriola lalandi dorsalis
ACCGGAGAAAAGGTAGACTTATTAGCCAACTCAGTGACGCTAACTTAAACTAATTGTTAGCATTAAGCTAATACCTACACGTCATTATGTTTTAACTGCTGACTGCATTTTCAGATGAGCTTGTTCAGATACTTCTCTAAGAAGAGAAAGACAACAGATGAAGAAGACGCTAGTCAGGTAGCATCATAAGCCTTTTACTGACTCGTAAATAATGATGGTTAGGTAAAAAATTGTATTTTAATGTTCACACTTGTAATCAGATGTGATGTGAGTGTAAATTATATAACGCTGTTAGCGTTACGTTACTCACACTTTTAATGTAATCTTATTAGACAAGTAACATTAGACAGGGAGGAGTTGTTAAACAAAGTGAGCAGAGAGCATGCCCCCCCCCCACTGCTGAAAAAATCCTAGAGGAAACACTGCAATGTATATTTATAAAGTCATTTCATCTCAGATTTAGTAGGTGAGGTCTTCAGGTGAGTTGCACCTTTTTACAAAACGACAGGTATCATGTCTTCAGTCGTAGCGTCTTTACGTCCAACGTTTTTCAGACGTGTTATTAGTGATGTT
>NW_019525514.1:821319-821632 GCF_002814215.2 Seriola lalandi dorsalis
AGAAATAGATCTATATAACTTTGGGGCTTTTACAGCTTGAGACGGCAGGTTTGGAGTTGAACACTTTAAAAAATGTCACTATATCGCAGTGAAGCGGTCAGTTCCTTTTCGAAAGACAGCAGTGACAAAGAGTTCAGTCTGCCTGTCAGCATTGTTGCTCTGGTGCAAGTTTTTATCCTGTCGACAGCTGAAAACAGTCTCTCCACAGTGCATGAGGTCATGGGGAGGGTGAGGAGCGCACGAAGTAGTCCGTTCATTTTGGGGAAGATATCTCTGGGACATGCATCAAGCACCTCAAAAAGTGAGGGAAAAT
>NW_019525514.1:822007-822456 GCF_002814215.2 Seriola lalandi dorsalis
TCAGGCATCAAACAAGATAGTACATAAAGTCGTTAAAATGCCCAAAAAAAGATCCAAATATTGGGCTGTGATGCAGCGTAGTGGTCTAAGCAGGCGCCCCATGTGTAGAAGCTACAGTCTTCACTGCAGTTGGCCCAGGTTCAAATCCCGCATCGGGCGGTCTTTCGGTGCAAGTCATTCCCCCTCTCTGCCTCCCCGTTTCCTGTCTCTCTCCACTATACTATCAAAAAAATTATAAAAAGCCCCAAAAAAATATTTTAAAAAAATCTAATTATTGTATGGCTGAAAAATGCTAAAAACGTCATAGTATAGTATGGCATAAAAGGTCAAAAAAACATCATAGTATATTAAGGCATAAAAGGTCATAAAAACGTCTAAGTATGGTCAGGCATCAAACGAGATAGTACAGAAAGGTATAAAAATGCAAAAAAAAATTTAAGTATCGTATG
>NW_019525514.1:822509-823583 GCF_002814215.2 Seriola lalandi dorsalis
CTCCCTGAGCATTCTGGGTAATCTGGACTCAGAAGCTTGTGCATTTTCTTCAGCTCGTTCTTGACAAAAGCGACCGTGTTCTCCTCCAGCAGCTGGAACAGAAAACTATATGAATGACAGCATCAAACATCAGATCCATGTTGGACAGACTGACAGTCCACTGGTCTGAAAGTGCAGCACGGAGATTATTGTGAACACAACAGATGGAACAGTAGTTGTTGTACATGTACAGACCATAAATATGGAGTCCAGCTGTGTTTGATGCTGCTGGGCAGACTGAGCACTGGGAACCTCTGAGCTCTCCTGGTCCACTCTGTGGAGGAATCATGAAGAATGAGCTCACATTATGTCTGTCCACACAGAGACAGACACAAGCTGAAGGTCCATGAAGTCATGTTTGGATGTGACAGCCAATCAGACGACTCCCTGTAGCGGTAAAGGTTTACTAGTCCTGCTGAGTGACAGTTATTATAAGGTGAGCTGAGTGAACAGGAAGCTGAGCAGCAGACACACTACTACCATCCTACCACCTGATTGTGTGAGTCGTTACCATAGAAACACAACCACTTTTTAATTTCTACTTTAAATCTAAAGTCTGACCTGAAAACCTGTGATTTCATCCAGTGTCTTTGGTGAGAGAAGAGTGATGTAGTCCTACTGAACACAAACCATGTGACTACATGAGAGTTTTGTGGAGTTGTTGTTGTTGTTGTTTCAGTTTATGGTTCCCTCACTAAAAGGTATTTTGTATTATGTGTATGTAATGTATTAGGTGTCACATTTTATTTGTTTTTATTCTCTTAATGAAGTTTCAGAATTATTATTTTTAAATAATGAAAAGCTTGCAGAGATCTTTTTTATGAATGTCAGTGTTTCCTCTACATTCATTTAGCAGTGGCGAGCCGCCACGCCGTCAAATTTCTTTTTTTTTTTTTAATTGTCGCAAATGCACCTTCACAGCACAGCCTGTGTGATGATGGGGGCAACAGCGGGGGAGGGGAGGGAGGGAATGGGGTGGTTGGGGGATCGTGTCGTGAGGAATAAGGCAGCGAGTTACCGGAGAAAAGGTAGACT
>NW_019525514.1:823633-823991 GCF_002814215.2 Seriola lalandi dorsalis
ACTTGGATTGAAAAAAAAAAAAAAAAAGGTAAACAGACTTGATATGAGAGTTTTCTAATGGGCTGAATACGATGTGAGAACAGCCACGACAACACTGTGGAACAACAGTTAAAGTTATATTATGTTAGTTTGTTAGTTAGTTAGGTAGGTAGGTAGGTAGGTAGGTAGGTAGGTAGGTAGGTATGTAGGTTGGTTGGTAGTTAGATAGGTATTTAAGCATGGGCGTAACCACGCATCCTTTGGGGGGGTCGTGTCCCCCCCCAATACTGGGAAAATACCAATCTGTCCCCCCCAATATTATGAATGAATATGTTAAATATTTCCTCCTTTTATGAACCCTGGCTGTCAACTGACCCGT
>NW_019525514.1:824041-826221 GCF_002814215.2 Seriola lalandi dorsalis
TAGGTAGGTAGGTAGGTAGGTAGGTAGGTATGTAGGTTGGTTGGTAGTTAGATAGGTATTTAAGCATGGGCGTAACCACGCATCCTTTGGGGGGGTCGTGTCCCCCCCCAATACTGGGAAAATACCAATCTGTCCCCCCCAATATTATGAATGAATATGTTAAATAGTTCCTCCTTTTATGAACCCTGGCTGTCAACTGACCCGTCTCTTGTTATTTCCGATTTATTTTCAATTCAAAAAGTGTGTGACCACCCCCCTCCCGATTGTACACTTGGTTGCGCCCATGTAACACCGCTCCGTTTGAAGCCACACGACTGAGGGAGAAGTTGGTCCGACGTTGCCCAAAAAGCGGAAAAAGCAGGACATACGAAAATTTTTTCAGACAATAAGCAACTAGATAGCTAAAGAGGAGTGATGTTGTCAAAATGAGCGTGTTAATTTTTGAATTAATTTGAAATATTTGACTCGTTACAAAGGGCTCAGTTTGTTAGTTAAGCTAGCTTGAAGTGAAGAGACTTGTATAATATGAAGCTAGTAGCAACGATGTCATGATAGCCTGTCACAATTTGGGCTAAATAACAAGTTAGGCTAATTCTGGTTGGGGAAAAACTTTAAATGTTAATTCAGATGGTCAATACATAAAAATCATAGAATTGTGGGAAATGCACTTTAAAAAAATATATATTCTGGGGGAGGGCTCTCATTTGGACCCCCCCAATGTCTATACCATGGTTACGCCCTTGTATTTAAGTTATAACTTTTCCACATTAAATATCTAAAAAATTACTAAAATAATGTTATGTATTTTGAGCTTACATTGTCCCAAATGTCTCTTTCAATTCTCAAACCAGAGAGATTTGTAATTTTTGTGATTTAGATGTTGACGCTCCGTTTCATTTGGTCGCCCGTCAGTTACGTTATATTCCCTATGCGCATGCGTTGGCGTTGTAGTTGTTATCCAGTTTTAAATCACATTTTAAGGCTCCACGAGCTCACAAAGTGAAACTACACCGTGAAATGTGGATTGCGATTCCTGCATTCCACATTTTCATTTGTCACTTCTGACATTTAATGGATATTTTAATGGAATGCACAACTGTTAATACTTCACCATCAATGCCACTTGTGTTAATCTGAGATTCTCTGTGATGTCTACTCTTAGGAAAGAAAACACAGACGTAACTGTCCTTCGACACAGGAATAACATGTGACATTTAGGCCTTTGTTTAGTCAAAATTGCTTTCAAATAAATGAACTGTATGTTTATGAACGTCGTGATTACTATGTATTAGCAGTATTGCTTTTTATTTCTTTGTTTGCTATTATCTACATATTCAAACAATACTAATGTCTTTCACTCAGTTTTATTCAGTTGTATGATTGAAGTTGATCAATAAAGTCTGATTTTAACCTCCATTAATACGTCAATTGTATATTTTCATTACTATAGGCTATATGATGTATAGTTATATATATTCAACACATTTCCTTTAAATTAATCAGATTTGAAGATATTGAGGTTGAGTTTACTTGTTTGACGTGTGGAGTGAATGTGTGTTATTGTATTATTTTTTCTGTCGTTAAGATTATTGATCTCTGTTTTGTTTTGTTGATGTGGGAAGTGTAAATTATATATATCGAGAAATCTAAAAAAAGTGTGTCCAGTCCCTTCCCATGAATGTGGAATTTCCTATTATTAAAATATATTGTACAAAGTTTGACTCAGTATTTCACAGTTTTATCAAGAATATTTTTTATTTATTTCATTCCGCCGTCTTCACAGCTGCGACATCTTCAGAGAGTGGAAACTTGCAAAGGTTCCTGAAGGCAGCACTGTAGTCCGCACTCCGGCGCTCCGGATCGGTTCGTTTAACTCGCTCTCAAACAACATACACGTTAAAGAACTATCTCGGAACGGTGTGTGTTTTAGTAATCATATTAATAATCATATTGATAATTATCATATTCACAGATGATATGGCGAGAAGAGTCTAAATATCGCGATACTTCGTTGCTGCGCTCTCCTGTGCGCTAGCAGGATCAGCTAGCTGCCAGCTACGCAGTAAGGAAAACTAAGGTAAGTGCTTCAATTCACACATATAAACGACATCATTATATATATGAGTCGATGGTGAACTGTTTTATTTACAATTGGCACAGTAGGAAATTAAAACCCTGAA
>NW_019525514.1:826271-827137 GCF_002814215.2 Seriola lalandi dorsalis
GTTTTGTCGACACTGTCAGACATTTATAAAGAGGTCACAGTTAAAGCTGGTGTTGTACTGACGACATTATACTGAGAGCTATTCCCTGTTTACATACACCAGGGGTCAGAATATTAGGAACACCTCTGAATATAATGTAGTCCAGTACAACACCATCACTGACTCTGAGCTCAATGATAAAACATAGAAGTGAACATTATAGACGTCCTAACGTGGACTTGATGGAACAAGAGTTAGAGATGCTTACCTCTGAGCTGTGGTCGTTCTGTCATGTTGCCCACACAGAGAGGTTTCAGAGGGAGGGGCTTCCTCCTCTCTGTCCTCACACTGATCCATAGCAGAGCCCCCACCGTCACACCAACACAACAACCTGCTGGGAGAGCGCACACATCATTTCCCATCATGCCTCTCAGTCACATGACAAACACACAGAGCTCTGACGGGAGGAAACCCATGGAGCTTTGGAACAGCTGCTTCATCCCAATAATCAATACACTGATCTGACAGTTTCCATGTTGGTGGAAGTTTTCACTTCTGTCTGACGGACTTTGAAAAGCTCTTCAACATCTGGAACACCACTGTACTGTACTACTGTATCCGGTCAGAGCACGCAGCCAAAAGCTCCACACATCAACCATGTTACCTGAATCCACATCAGCTCCCAGAGACTTTCTACCTTCACCTGTAGGTTCTCCTGAAGTACAGGTTCAAATCCCGCCTTCACTAAATGGCCTCTACGCAGTTTACACAGACGGGACCATGGCAGCACGCGACATGACGCAGCAACAGCGGGAACGTTAAATATGAAACTAAAGTGAACAGGCCTACAGCCTGGTAGGCGTGTGGGGGAGGGGTGCTGCACTTTT
>NW_019525514.1:827187-831285 GCF_002814215.2 Seriola lalandi dorsalis
CGTTAGCCTCGACTGTTGACCTCGGCCTCCAGGTGAAATGAAAACTAATATAAATAATTTCGGCATTTTAAGTCACGGAGCTCGATACACACGTTCATTTACAAACTTCTCTGGATAAACTGCGTCAGTAGCTTCAAACTCCGGGGTGATAACAGCGAGTTAGCTTCGCTGCTAACATAGCTCAGGTTTCAGCTCTCCCTCATTCAAATGTGGTAGAAATTTTCACCAAACTGAAACTTTTCCACGTTTACTCTCCAGATAGTGTTTCACTATGGGTATACTGCTTTAGGGTCTGTGCAGGTCCTGACGAGTCTTTTACAAAAACACTTCACGGCCTGTTAATCAGTAAAATATCTGATTATTAGTTAAAGCTGCTGTGAAATCTCCAGAACTATTGATTCAGACCTGTGACGTTCTCTTAACTCCATGGATAAAGGTTCTCCATCCATTTTATTCTGCTTATTCAGGTTGTGATAAATTATTATTTTCAGTTATTATCAGGAATTCTCCTCTGATTTTGATGTGTGTGTTATTGTGAAGTAGGTATTAAATTATAATCTTTAAAAAGACTCGGATTTAACTTGCTGAACCTGCTGTGTTGTGTATTGGTCCAGTTCACCCCATCCTTTCAACACTCTAGAATACTTTGATGTCAATGACAATCATTTACAAATACACAGTAGGGATTAAACTTCGTCTATTTTGGGTTAGTGATGCTAAAATTCACATTTAATGAGTGTGAAACCAGACAAGTGGGTCTGGGTCAGTGACACTGGGTACATGTACTGTACAGTGTGGTTCAAAGGCCTGAGAGTAGGAAAGTGGTCTCAGACTCTTGGACCCCGCTGTCTGTGCAGATGAAGTATTTAATAAAGTCTCTGTTAAAATGATTCTTATTCTTCTTTCACGTCTTTATAAAAGTGACTATAAGCCGTTAACAAACAGTGATATAGAGGTTTATTATATTAATCACATCTCTCTGATGTTTTGAAGTTTCTCTTTCACTGAGGATGCTTCCATCACTCTCTGTCCACATCAGTTCATTTTCTTCCTCCTCTTCTGAGGTGAATTTTGAGTCTTTTAAAGCCTTTTCTGTCTCCTTTCTTAGCCTTCTTTTAATTGCCTCTCATGTCCCAGTAATTACAACTTTCATCTGCTCAGGTGGCTGTTAATGAATCGCAGTCATTTTCTTCTGTTTACATGCCTCTGTGGCTCAGAGCCTTTCCGCTGGCTTCTGTTTTCATAGTGGAGGCAGCGTCTGAAGAATGTCTCTGCCTCATTGTGTTTCAGCAGAAATCAGAAACTCTCCAGAGAAGAAGAGGAGTTCCCCTTCACTTTGACCGCATTTAGTCTTTGCACAAGACATTAACTGACATTAACTTCCCCAATTCTTAAAGATAGACACCTGCTTCATTCTTTATCTTGACTCAGCTGTACTGAGAGAGCGGCTCCACTTTGTGACGTCATGTCTCAGAAGTCGCAGTCAGACGGTGGTCAGAAACACTTCGCTGTGGGTCGGGGGCTCCTGGCTGCCGCAGAGACCTTGAACTTCAGCATGAACGAGCAGAGATCCAGCCGGCAGATGGGGGGCATGGCCTCAGGTGTGGGGGTGGGCGGTGGCGGTGGTGTGGAGGGCCAGGACGGCAGCGGTCAGATGTCCCGGCGTGGCGGGGGCAGCAATCTTGGCAGCACCATGAAGCTGTTTGCCAGTTTAGGGCTGTCGCCCTCTGACCTGGACGCTCTGGCTGAAATCCCAGAGGAGGACATCAGCGTGGAGACGCTGCCGCACATCCTCATGCAGCTCAAGAACCGCAAGGGGGACGCAGGAGAGCGGCGGGGGGCGTCCTCCATGTCCTCTGATGCTGCGTATCGAGGAGGGAGGGACAGCTGGGACAACGTGCACATGGGGAGGATGGACGGTCCTTCTCTGGCTCAGGGTTCAGCCCGGACCCAGCCCTCTACTGACTTTGGGTACAGTTCACTGCAGGACGTCTCCTCCAGCCGCGGCTACGGCTTGAATTACAGCAGCAGCGGGGGTGGGAGCAGAGAGAGGCCGTATTCTGAACTTTCCCGTCACGATTCCTACAGTGGGCTCGGCATGGGGCCGCCGTCGTCCGACTCCGTCTTTATGCAGAGGAGGATGGGCTCCCCATCAAACGGAAAAGTCCAAGACTTCTTGGGAGTCATGCCCCCCATGTTCCCCCATGTGTGCTCTCTTTGTGACTTTGACGTTCATTCCACCATGGTGAGTACCGTCCAGCCTCCTCTTTTCCCTTCGGACTAACTTTAAATGTTTCTGTTCAGATACCTGAGCTCAGCTCCAGTCTTCTGTCCACGTCAGTCAGTGGCAGGTGGTAACCGTCCCTCATGCTCCAGTCACTGGAAGTCCAGTTTGCATCGTGTAATTTCCTTGTTTTTTGTCACCTGACAGCATGAACTGTATCTTCATTTTCTTACATCTGGAGCTCTGCAACATGAACCAGTCAGGTCTGAATCTCTTCAGCCAAATATCTTCAGATAGATTCAGTTCTTGTCACTATCAGTTCACCCTCTGATCATCCAGTTAAAGTATTCACATGTTACATATAATCACATATGTGACACCTGGAAGTTAAACAGAAAAGTGTCACAATAAAATTCAACTTTATTGTTCAAACCTGCTGCAGACGCAGATTCAAGTCTGGAAAGTGTCTCTTGAACCAATCAGCAGCTGATTACATGATGACATCACTCGCTGTCTCCTCAAACACTTGAATCTCAGTATCAGCTGTTTAAAAACAGGTGTTCAGATCTATTGCTCCACAGGTATATCAGCTGATGTTCATTTTGTTTAAACACCTTTTTGATATGAATCATTTAATTGTGGATTTGAATAATTTGTAATTTCTTGTTGCTCATTAGTTGATTTATACTCCAGTAATTATATATCTGAAACAGGCAGGATTTATCATCTGCTCCGTCCTTCTTGTAAATAATAACAAGAACTTACTTGAACATACATAATCGAGCAGCTCTAACACCCAGGTCTAGTTACAGCAGGAAGAAATTCATTGTCACATTTCAGGTGGTGAAGAGAATCTGCAGTCATCTGTTACACCTGTTTTTATAAAGCTGACATTTGACTGAGACCCACCTAAAGCCAACTTTACTTTTAATTTCTAATACTGGCTGGAGTTTGAATTTGGCTCTTGAATTCTGAAAACAAGGATCCAGTGTTTATTTGTCTCAAACACAAAAGGTTTAATATTGAGGATAACTCTCTAACAGAGGTTCACTGCAGGAGGAACAGCTCGCTGAGTGTCAGTAATTCTCTGTTTGTAGGAGTGGAACCAGCACATTAACGGACTCCGACATGCTGAGAACAGACGACAGCTCCTCGACATGTGAGTCACTGTGATGGACACACACACACACACACACACACACACACACACATACACACACACTGAACATCAGACATCCGCTAAGCAACACATAAACGTTGTCCTGCTAGCTAGCTTGCTACCTCGTTCCCTCAGGTGTTTCTGAAGTATCCAGGCTTCTTCCTTCATCCTCTCCTGACGACAAGACATTGTTTCATTCAAATGTTATTCCTGAAACATTTTCATCTTTGTTTGTTGTGAATGTTAATGTGACGCTGATTAATGGTTAATAGAACAGCTGTGAAGAGGAGTGATACATGTAGTGAAAAGTCCCAGTGCTGTTATTCTCTATATCAGCCTCATGGAATGACTCTGTCCAATCAGATGACTCGGTCCGAACTAACTGTTGTATAATGTTGGATATATTTTGTGTTGTATTCAGGTACCCTGACTGGGACCCTGGTATGGCCTCTGGCAGAGGGTAAGAGACACACACACACACACACACACACTAGGGTTGAACGGTATACCGGTACCAGTATAGTACCGCGATACTAGAGTTTTGAAAACGGTACTATACCAGCATTTAAAAACAAACGGTACTTTTATGTCATTTTATTGAATGCAAATGAATTGGTAAATTGGAGCCTGTCTCTTTAAGCACTGCGAGGCCAGCGAGTGTGACGTATGACTCGCATGTTTAGACTGAGGAGGAGAGAGAAACGACAAGTCGCGT
>NW_019525514.1:831335-832053 GCF_002814215.2 Seriola lalandi dorsalis
TCGGTTCGTTTAACTCGCTCTCAAACAACATACACGTTAAAGAACTATCTCGGAACGGTGTGTGTTTTAGTAATCATATTAATAATCATATTGATAATTATCATATTCACAGATGATATGGCGAGAAGAGTCTAAATATCGCGATACTTCGTTGCTGCGCTCTCCTGTGCGCTAGCAGGATTAGCTAGCTGCCAGCTACGCAGTAAGGAAAACTAAGGTAAGTGCTTCAGTTCACACATATAAACGTCATCATTATATATATGAGTCGATGGTGAACTGTTTTATTTACAATTGGCACAGTAGGAAATTAAAACCCTGAAATGAAGTTATAAACTACGTTAGCTGACGAATAGCATTAGCATGTAGGAGCAGGCTAATGCTAGTGGCAGCCGTTGTATGTAGCCGTTAGCCTCGACTGTTGACCTCGGCCTCCAGGTGAAATGAAAACTAATATAAATAATTTCGGCATTTTAAGTCACGGAGCTCGATACACACGTTCATTTACAAACTTCTCTGGATAAACTGCGTCAGTAGCTTCAAACTCCGGGGTGATAACAGCGAGTTAGCTTCGCTGCTAACATAGCTCAGGTTTCAGCTCTCCCTCATTCAAATGTGGTAGAAATTTTCACCAAACTGAAACTTTTCCACGTTTACTCTCCAGATAGTGTTTCACTATGGGTATACTGCTTTAGGGTCTGTGCAGGTCCTGACGAGTCTT
>NW_019525514.1:832868-834890 GCF_002814215.2 Seriola lalandi dorsalis
ACACACACACACACACTCCAACATCCAGAGATAATCGGTTCTCGCTACTGAGAAGCTGAAACTTTTAATTTTTCTTCTTGGATTTTTATTTTGAAAAGCTGTGTTAATTATTAATCGATTGTCATAATAGTTTAATTATCTGTAATCAACTAATCGATCGTTTCGGAGCCAGGTGTATTTTTTCTGTATAAAGGTTAAGAAACATATCCATCAAACGTCTCCGTGTCGACTCAAACACTGAACTTAATAACTAATAATACTCAATAATTCACCTTCCTTCATGTGGACGGTGGTAACCCGTAAAGTCGAGCTTTCTCCTTTATCTTTAAGGGTGTAAACTGTATTCTGTCGATCTGAGAGGTTTCAGAGGTTTGAGCTCCGAGCTGTTTGATAACTCAGTGTTTCTGCTCCAGTGGGGGGGTACTGGAGACCCCCAACCTGTCTGCAGGACTGCTGGGACCCGCCCCCATGTCTTCAGCTCAGACAGCAGGAGGGATGTCCTCCAGCTGGGGTGAGACGCACACATTATTATTCCTTTTCTTCTGCTCCTCTTCCTCCTTACTCTTCTTCTTCTTCTCCTCCTCCTTACTCTTCTTCTTCTCCTCCTCCTCCTCCTCCTCTTCCTCTTCATTCTTCTTCTCCTCCTCATCCTCCTCCTTACTCTTCTTCTGCTCCTCTTCCTCTTCATTCCTCTTCTCCTCCTCATCCTCCTCCTTACTCTTCTTCTGCTCCTCTTCATTCTTCTTCTCCTCCTCATCCTCCTCCTCCTCCGTACTCTTCTTCTGCTCCTCTCCCTCTTCATTCTTCTTCTTCTCCTCCTTCTCCTTCTCCTCCTCACTCTTCTTCTTCCTCTACTACTCCTCCTTCTCATTCTTCTTCTCCTCCTCCTCTTCATTCTTCTTCTCTTTCTCCTCCTCCTCATTCTTCTTCTTCTTCTACTATTCCTCCTCATTCTTCCTCTTCTGCTCCTCTTCCTCATTCTTCTTCTTCTATCTTTACAAAAAGCAGGAGATCGATATGAAACAAAGAAAACGTGTTAACGCTCAGTGTGTTTGTCAGGAGGAGGTGGAGGTCCCGGTCTGTCAGGAAACAACCAGCTGGGACAGAATAAGGTCGGTCTGCCCCTCTGTCACTCTCCTGTAAACATTCATCTAATCTAAGATCTAATTAATGCACTGAATTTAATCATGTGGGTAAATGGAAACACAGGTCAGGGCTCACAGCATCGAACCATCTGGAGGAAGAAAACTCTCTGAAGGAACACAGTCGGAGAGTTTGATAGTTGATTCAGGGTTAGACGGGGTTGCTAATTAAAGGTGTGTGATAATGGTTGAGGTGCTGCAGTAAAGTGAAGTGAAATGTTGTTTGTCCTCAGCTGAGGAGCCGAGTGGTGGTGGTGAAGTACGACAGGAAGCCTCTCAGCAACAAGACTCTGTTCGCCTTCACCGAGCCGTTCGGCTGCCTGAGGGAACACCTGGTCCTGAAGAACAAGGTGCAGAGACCGGGTCGGCCTCCGCTGCTCAGAGACGGCTTCACGTCTTCTTGAATTTGTGCTGTATTATGACAGACTGTGTTTAAATGTCCTGACCCTGGACTGTTCATCTCCGTGTCCCTCAGGCCTTCTTGGAGATGAACAGTCACGAGGAAGCTCAGGACATGGTGAACTACTACGAGCAGCATCCGGCGTCTCTGTACGGCAAACCCATCACCTTCTACCTGTCCAAGAGGCTGATGGTCATCGAGGTGACGCGTCGTTTCAACAAATAAAACTCATCAAACTGTCGCTCGCCTCAGAGTCTGACGCAGCTTTTTGTGTTTGACCCTCAGAAGGACGAGCGGTCCTCGGACAGGTCGAGGGACAGACCTGTCAGGGAGGTCAAAGGTCACGGCAGCCAGGTGGTTTTCTTCTCCAACCTGCCCAGAGAGGAGGAGAAGAAGAAGGAGCTGCTGACCATCGCTAGACGCTTCGGCATCGTGGAGAAACACCTGTTTTTAACTGACCAGGTAAACTGAGGGTTTTTT
>NW_019525514.1:834940-837726 GCF_002814215.2 Seriola lalandi dorsalis
ACACACACACACACACTCCAACATCCAGAGATAATCGGTTCTCGCTACTGAGAAGCTGAAACTTTTAATTTTTCTTCTTGGATTTTTATTTTGAAAAGCTGTGTTAATTATTAATCGATTGTCATAATAGTTTAATTATCTGTAATCAACTAATCGATCGTTTCGGAGCCAGGTGTATTTTTTCTGTATAAAGGTTAAGAAACATATCCATCAAACGTCTCCGTGTCGACTCAAACACTGAACTTAATAACTAATAATACTCAATAATTCACCTTCCTTCATGTGGACGGTGGTAACCCGTAAAGTCGAGCTTTCTCCTTTATCTTTAAGGGTGTAAACTGTATTCTGTCGATCTGAGAGGTTTCAGAGGTTTGAGCTCCGAGCTGTTTGATAACTCAGTGTTTCTGCTCCAGCGGGGGGGTACTGGAGACCCCCAACCTGTCTGCAGGACTGCTGGGACCCGCCCCCATGTCTTCAGCTCAGACAGCAGGAGGGATGTCCTCCAGCTGGGGTGAGACGCACACATTATTATTCCTTTTCTTCTGCTCCTCTTCCTCCTTACTCTTCTTCTTCTCCTCCTCCTCCTCTTCCTCTTCATTCTTCTTCTCCTCCTCATCCTCCTCCTCCTCCTTACTCTTCTTCTGCTCCTCTTCCTCTTCATTCCTCTTCTCCTCCTCATCCTCCTCCTCCTCCTTACTCTTCTTCTTCTCCTCCTCATCCTCCTCCTCCTCATTCTTCCTTTTCTTCTTCTCCTCCTTCTTACTCTACTTCTTCTCCTCCTCCTCCTTACTCTTCTTCTTCTCCTCCTCTTCCTCCTCCTCCTTACTCTTCTTCTCCTCCTCATCCTCCTCCTCCTTACTCTTCTTCTTCTTCTCCTCCTCATCCTCCTTAATCTTCTTCTTCTTCTGCTCCTCATCCTCCTCCTCATTCTTCCTTTTTTTCTTCTCCTCCTTACTCTTCTTCTTCTTCTCCTCCTCCTTACTCTTCTTCTTCTCCTCCTCCTCCTTACTCTTCTCCTCTTCCTCTTCATTCTTCTTCTCCTCCTCCTTCTCATTCTTCTTCTCCTCCTCATCCTCCTCCTTACTCTTCTTCTGCTCCTCTTCATTCTTCTTCTCCTCCTCATCCTCCTCCTCCTCCTCCTTACTCTTCTTCTTCTTCTTCTTCTGCTCCTCTTCCTCTTCATTCTTCTTCTCCTCCTCATCCTCCTCCTTACTCTTCTTCTGCTCCTCTTCCTCTTCATTCTTCTTCTCCTCCTCATCCTCCTCCTCCTCCTTACTCTTCTTCCGCTCCTCTTCATTCTTCTTCTCCTCCTCATTCTTCTTCTCCTCCTCCTTCTCATTCTTTTTCTCCTCCTCCTCCTCATTATTCTCCTACTCATTCTTCTTCTCCTCCTCCTCATTCTTCTTCTCCTCCTCATTCTTCTTCTCCTCATCCTCCTCATCCTCCTCCTCACTCTTCTTCTTCCTCTACTCCTCCTCATTCTTTTTCTTCTTCTACTACTACTACTCCTCCTTCTCATTCTTCTTCTCCTCCTCATTCTTCTTCTCCTCATCCTCCTCCTCACTCTTCTTCTTCCTCTACTCCTCCTCATTCTTTTACTTCTTCTCCTCATCCTCTTCATTCTTCTTCTCCTTCTACTACTCCTCATAATTTTTCTCCTCCTCCTCATTCTTCCTCTTCTTCTCCTATTCCTCCTCGTTCTTCCTTGTCTTCTGCTCCTCTTCCTCATTCTTCTTCTTCTATCTTTACAAAAAGCAGGAGATTGATATTAAACAAAGAAAACGTGTTAACGCTCAGTGTGTTTGTCAGGAGGAGGTGGAGGTCCCGGTCTGTCAGGAAACAACCAGCTGGGACAGAATAAGGTCGGTCTGCCCCTCTGTCACTCTCCTGTAAACATTCATCTAATCTAAGATCTAATTAATGCACTGAATTTAATCATGTGGGTAAATGGAAACACAGGTCAGGGCTCACAGCATCGAACCATCTGGAGGAAGAAAACTCTCCGACTGTGTTTACTAAAGGAACACAGTCGGAGAGTTTGATAGTTGATTCAGGGTTAGACGGGGGTTGCTAATTAAAGGTGTGTGATAATGGTTGAGGTGCTGCAGTAAAGTGAAGTGAAATGTTGTTTGTCCTCAGCTGAGGAGCCGAGTGGTGGTGGTGAAGTACGACAGGAAGCCTCTCAGCAACAAGACTCTGTTCGCCTTCACCGAGCCGTTCGGCTGCTTGAGGGAACACCTGGTCCTGAAAAACAAGGTGCAGAGACCGGGTCGGCCTCCGCTGCTCGGAGACGGCTTCACGTCTTCTTGAATTTGTGCTGTATTATGACAGATTGTGTTTAGATGTCCTGACCCTGGACTGTTCATCTCCGTGTCCCTCAGGCCTTCTTGGAGATGAACAGTCACGAGGAAGCTCAGGACATGGTGAACTACTACGAGCAGCATCCGGCGTCTCTGTACGGCAAACCCATCACCTTCTACCTGTCCAAGAGGCTGATGGTCATCGAGGTGACGCGTCGTTTCAACAAATAAAACTCATCAAACTGTCGCTCGCCTCAGAGTCTGACGCAGCTTTTTGTGTTTGACCCTCAGAAGGACGAGCGGTCCTCGGACAGGTCGAGGGACAGACCTGTCAGGGAGGTCAAAGGTCACGGCAGCCAGGTGGTTTTCTTCTCCAACCTGCCCAGAGAGGAGGAGAAGAAGAAGGAGCTGCTGACCATCGCTAGACGCTTCGGCATCGTGGAGAAACACCTGTTTTTAACTGACCAGGTAAACTGAGGGTTTTTT
>NW_019525514.1:837776-838430 GCF_002814215.2 Seriola lalandi dorsalis
CTTAATGTGTGAAACAATCACAGGTTTCAGACAGTGATGATGTCACTGATGACACACCTGGACATGTGGGCGGGACTGAAGGTGAGGCCAGGCAGGGGGCGGAGTCAGAAGGCCTGACGGAACCAACAGAAACTAAACCTTCGACCGAAGAACACGAGAACAAAGACGAACTGACGGCAGAACCAGGGGAGAGTTCAGAGGCCGAGGACACAGCTCCGCCCCCAGACGAGGTGAGGCGGGGCTTGATGATGAGTCATAGACCTGTGTTTTATTTTTGTTTGTTTGTTTGTGGTGTTTATGATTGTTGTTCTGTCAGTTTGATCAGGACTTCCTGGAGAACATGGAGGACTTTGTGACGCTGGATGAACTCGCAGAGGAAGAGGACGACGAAGATCTCGAAGACTCTGACGCCTTCGGTACCTGATCACAACACGTTAATATGACGAACTGAGTTTTAGTCCACAATAATGATTATATTATTTATCAGAGAAATGAAAGTTGGACTCAGAAGGGAACATGTTTCAGTGGAGATGATGATGGTGAGGGTGATGATGATGATGATGGTGGTTTCTGTTTGTTTAGATGAGACTTGAACTAATGTTGATCCTCTGTTTGTGTCTCCTCTGCAGACAACACCAGGAAAGGGGTTTGTAT
>NW_019525514.1:838522-839628 GCF_002814215.2 Seriola lalandi dorsalis
ATTTCTAATACTGGCTGGAGTTTGAATTTGGCTCTTGAATTCTGAAAACAAGGATCCAGTGTTTATTTGTCTCAAACACAAAAGGTTTAATATTGAGGATAACTCTCTAACAGAGGTTCACTGCAGGAGGAACAGCTCGCTGAGTGTCAGTAATTCTCTGTTTGTAGGAGTGGAACCAGCACATTAACGGACTCCGACATGCTGAGAACAGACGACAGCTCCTCGACATGTGAGTCACTGTGATGTGTGTGACACACACACACACACACACTGAACATCACACATCCGCTAAGCAACACATAAACGTTGTCCTGCTAGCTAGCTTGCTACCTCGTTCCCTCAGGTGTTTCTGAAGTATCCAGGCTTCTTCCTTCATCCTCTCCTGACGACAAGACATTGTTTCATTCAAATGTTATTCCTGAAATATTTTCATCTTTGTTTGTTGTGAATGTTAATGTGACGCTGATTAATGGTTAATAGAACAGCTGTGAAGAGGAGTGATACATGTAGTGAAAAGTCCCAGTGCTGTTATTCTCTATATCAGCCTCATGGAATGACTCGGTCCAAACTAACTGTTGTATAATGTTGGTTATATTTTGTGTTGTATTCAGGTACCCAGACTGGGACCCTGGTATGGCCTCTGGCAGAGGGTAAGAGACACACACACACACACACACACACACACACACACACACACACACACACACACTCCAACATCCAGAGATAATCGGTTCTCGCTACTGAGAAGCTGAAACTTTTAATTTTTCTTCTTGGATTTTTATTTTGAAAAGCTGTGTTAATTATTAATCGATTGTCATAATAGTTTAATTATCTGTAATCAACTAATCGATCGTTTCGGAGCCAGGTGTATTTTTTCTGTATAAAGGTTAAGAAACATATCCATCAAACGTCTCCGTGTCGACTCAAACACTGAACTTAATAACTAATAATACTCAATAATTCACCTTCCTTCATGTGGACGGTGGTAACCCGTAAAGTCGAGCTTTCTCCTTTATCTTTAAGGGTGTAAACTGTATTCTGTCGATCTGAGAGGTTTCAGAGGTTTGAGCTCCGAGCTGTTTGATAACTCAGTGTTTCTGCTCCAG
>NW_019525514.1:839865-840601 GCF_002814215.2 Seriola lalandi dorsalis
AAACTCCAAAGAGTGACCTTTGACATCCAGAGCCCAGATCAGGTGTGTCCATGTCCTCATGACGTCCTGTCTCTTGTCCTGTCAGTGCGGCTCCAGCAGGGTGGTCTACGTGGGTCAGATCCCCAGCAGTAAATACTCAGACGACGCCGTCCTGAAACTCGCCGAGCCGTTCGGGAAAGTCAGGAAGTATTTCCTCAACAGGATCAAGAAAGAGGTACGGAACCAGGACTGGACCTGGACCTGGAGACACTGCAGAGATCAGTCTGTCTCTGTCCTCAGTGTCTCAGTCTCTGTCCTCAGTATCTCAGTCTGATGTCTCTGTCCTCAGTGTCTCAGTCTGATGTCTCTGTCCTCAGTGTCTCAGTCTGATGTCTCTGTCCTCAGTGCTTCATTGAGATGGACAAAGCCGAGGACGCAGAGAGAATGGCAGAAGATTGCAAAGTTAATCCACCAAAGTTCAACGGGAAACGTCTGGTGGTCTACGTCAGCAGGAAGTACAGACAGCTCAAACACGGGTGAGCTGAAGGTTTTATATATGTGTGTGTATGTGTGTGTGTGTATATATATATATATATCTATATATATCTATATATATCTATCTATATATATATCTATATATATATATATATCTATATAATCTATATATATAATTAATTCAGTTGTATACACACGTGTGTGTGTGTGTGTGTGTGTGTGTGTGTGTGTGTGTGTGTGTGTGTGTGTGTGTGTGTGTGTG
>NW_019525514.1:840668-856395 GCF_002814215.2 Seriola lalandi dorsalis
ATGTCCTGACCCTGGACTGTTCATCTCCGTGTCCCTCAGGCCTTCTTGGAGATGAACAGTCACGAGGAAGCTCAGGACATGGTGAACTACTACGAGCAGCATCCGGCGTCTCTGTACGGCAAACCCATCACCTTCTACCTGTCCAAGAGGCTGATGGTCATCGAGGTGACGCGTCGTTTCAACAAATAAAACTCATCAAACTGTCGCTCGCCTCAGAGTCTGACGCAGCTTTTTGTGTTTGACCCTCAGAAGGACGAGCGGTCCTCGGACAGGTCGAGGGACAGACCTGTCAGGGAGGTCAAAGGTCACGGCAGCCAGGTGGTTTTCTTCTCCAACCTGCCCAGAGAGGAGGAGAAGAAGAAGGAGCTGCTGACCATCGCTAGACGCTTCGGCATCGTGGAGAAACACCTGTTTTTAACTGACCAGGTAAACTGAGGGTTTTTTCCTATTGTTGCAGAGATTTTATCATTACTATTATTATTATTATTATTATTATTATTATTATTATTATTATTATTATTTTCTTTTTTTTCTTTTTTTTCTTGCTTTTTAATGAGCATACAAAAACACATACAACCTCTCCACCCAGGCGTTTGTCCAGCTGGGAACCCCGGAGGACGCAGAGATGCTGGTGAAGTATTACAGTGTGAACCCCCTGAACATTAAAGGAAGACCCATCCGCCTCAACATCTGCACCAAGTACAAAACGCTCACGTGAGTTCAGAGCTTCAGGCTGCAGCAGACGCCCCGGACACCTGTTACAGTCTTTACAGCAGGTTTTAGTGCTCACCTGAAACTCACAGGGATCCGGCCAATAAAATAACTCTTGACTTAAATTTTATTCCTCCGCCCGGCGACAGTCAGAGCAGCAGCCATTTTGTTTTCGGGTTGTCCGTCTCATTCTTGTCAACACGATATCTCAGATACACTTCGATGGAACTTCTTCACCTTTGGCACAAACATCCACCTGGACTCCACCCCTCAGAGGAGAGTGGATCCTCACATAGAGGAGGTGCACAGATGTTTACTCCTCATTCTTAGTTATGGTCTGAGCTATAACTCAAACCTGAACACAGACACGTGATAAACAAACACATTCACTTCATAGAGAATCCTCCTGTTTTTAAGTGTCAGGACACAGTGATAGTACATCATGATACACAGCTGATCACAGCTGATCACAGCTGATACACAGCTGATCACAGCTGCTGTGATAAATCTACTGATAAATGGTGATAAACAGGAAGCTGTAGAAATGTACTGACACGTTTCTCTTTGTGACAGTGTGAACCGGAGACAGGGGGGATCTGGAGACAGTCGCAGCCAGAGGAGCAGCGGAGCCAACGCCTCCTCCTCCTCCTCCATCTCTGGAACCAGGACCTCCTCCAACTCCAGGGCCTCCTCCTCCAAATCCTCGTCCAGCTCCAGGACCAGAGAGGAGGAGAAGAAGAAGGAGGAGGAGAACAGAGGGAAGGCTGAGGAGGAACCTGCTGTAGAGGAGGAGGAGGTGTCTGGAGTGATGGAGGGGGAGGACGGAGGGGAGGGGGAGGAGCAGGAAACGGATGGAGGCACTAAGAGGGAGGAGCCTGAGAGGGCAGAGTCTGTGAAGGAGACGGTGCAGTCGTCTTCAGGAGACGTTCAGGACGAGCAGGTGAGAAATCAGGAACAAGAACATGGAGGATCTTCTCAAATGATTTCTGAAACTTAATGTGTGAAACAATCACAGGTTTCAGACAGTGATGATGTCACTGATGACACACCTGGACATGTGGGCGGGACTGAAGGTGAGGCCAGGCAGGGGGCGGAGTCAGAAGGCCTGACGGAACCAACAGAAACTAAACCTTCGACCGAAGAACACGAGAACAAAGACGAACTGACGGCAGAACCAGGGGAGAGTTCAGAGGCCGAGGACGGAGCTCCGCCCCCAGACGAGGTGAGGCGGGGCTTGATGATGAGTCATAGACAAGTGTTTTTTTTTTTTGTTTGTTTGTGGTGTTTATGATTGTTGTTCTGTCAGTTTGATCAGGACTTCCTGGAGAACATGGAGGACTTTGTGACGCTGGATGAACTCGCAGAGGAAGAGGACGACGAAGATCTCGAAGACTCTGACGCCTTCGGTACCTGATCACAACACGTTAATATGACAAACTGAGTTTTAGTCCACAATAATAATTATATTATTTATCAGAGAAATGAAAGTTGGACTCAGAAGGGAACATGTTTCAGTGGAGATGATGATGGTGAGGGTGATGATGATGATGATGGTGGTTTCTGTTTGTTTAGATGAGACTTGAACTAATGTTGATCCTCTGTTTGTGTCTCCTCTGCAGACAACACCAGGAAAGGGGTTTGTATTTTCTCTTCATGTCACGTTTTATTGTGACATAAAATCACATTTTATTGAGACATAAAAACAGAGGAATTGTTTTTTGCTTAATTATGTTTTAAAAATCCGACAGTGAGAAGGAAAAAGAAAAGTGGGGAGAAGGAGAATCTGACAGTTTTAATGATGTAGAGTGAGAAGATTAACACAGCTGATACTGACGCCCTCATCAGGTGATCCTGAGACATCGAGGGCGAGACCTTAGAATAATAAAGACAGAAACCAGGAGACAGTGCAGAGGAAAAACTTACGAATAAAATACATACGTAAACGTATAAATACAGACATGTAAGAAGAGACGGATTGGAACAATCATATTCACAAATAAAATAGTTATAGTAAGACGTAATAAATTCATTGTTTTTTTTTGTTTCAAATATTTTAATTATGAAGCATCCACTTGTATAGAAAACCACAATCAGAGATTCAGTGCTTCATATAATCAGACAATAAATCTGAACATGTAGGAGAAAAAAATTATAATAAAAAAGGAAAAACATTTAAATCAGACAAAACATTGATTAAACCAACAGGACATAGAAAAGATTAAAAGAGGTACATAAACAACTGAAGTAATTAAAGTTACAAAAGCAAAAGTGCAATATAATGCATAAGAGTAGGAAAGAACATGGCAGAGTTAGTGTGGACATGAAGAGTAATACCGTCATATTCAGAGCCTCTATAAAGTCATAGTTTACTACTTTGTTGTTGTTTTGTTTTTATATTGTGGTAAAAGGTTAAAAACATTCAGAAAAGCTGTTTGTTATTTTCTATAAAGCACAGACTCCTCAGATGTGATGCTCAGACACTGATTGACACACGTCTGCTCGTTGATTTCCTGTTTCCTCAGGGAATGAGGGTGGTGAACATCGTGGGCTTCAGACGAGGATACAACTTCCTCACCGAGCTGCTGGGACTCGCCAAACCTTTTGGGAAAGTGGTGAAACACCTGGTGCTGGACTTGAGACCTGAGGTAGACCGGACGTTACCCTGCAGTGTTTTATAGCGTTGTAGATTCTAGTCCTCCGGGGTTGAAACGCTCACTGGGCGTCTGTTGTAGCTCATCGCCTCCACACTGTTTCAGACGGAGCCAAAAACACCAGAAGAAATAAATTAATAATAATTATGTGAAAGTCTTTCCTATTTTCATTAGTTGTTTATTTTGGCCTGAAGCTTGAAGATAATTTCTGCTCATTAAAACAAGCCCCCCCCCTTCTCTCCCCCGATCAGGCGTACCTTCAGTTTGCCACAGAAGAAGAAGCTCGAGCGATGGCCAAGTTCTACAACAGTAACGTGACGGCGTCGGTGTGCGGTCGACCGGTCAGGGTCAGTCACTCCATGACCTACCCCACCATCCAGGTGAGTCCCAGCTGTTTGACTCCAGGTGCTTTAAAGAAACCAGGTCTCTGACTGCTGGTCTGTGATTATTAAAACTTTAAAGTTTAGACGGAACAGAGACGATGAGTCAATTTATCGATTCATTCATTTTATCAAACAGCTGATTGTTTGAATGATTTTTCAATCAGAAATGTTAAAGCTCTGTTCTGAGCTCGTCCACGGTGACGTTTGGACTGTGTTGGACAAAACGAGACATTTGAAGACGTCACGCTGGACTTCAGGAAACTGATGGACATTTCCTGATATTTCTTAACCAATCAGCAGATTAATCAATAATGAAAACAATGGTTAGCTTCATGCTCAGTTTACACCATTATTGTGCTTTCTTTAGTATCTTATTATATTTTTGGATAGCAAACTCCAAAGAGTGACCTTTGACATCCAGAGCCCAGATCAGGTGTGTCCATGTCCTCATGACGTCCTGTCTCTTGTCCTGTCAGTGCGGCTCCAGCAGGGTGGTCTACGTGGGTCAGATCCCCAGCAGTAAATACTCAGACGACGCCGTCCTGAAACTCGCCGAGCCGTTCGGGAAAGTCAGGAAGTATTTCCTCAACAGGATCAAGAAAGAGGTACGGAACCAGGACTGGACCTGGACCTGGAGACACTGCAGAGATCAGTCTGTCTCTGTCCTCAGTGTCTCAGTCTGATGTCTCTGTCTTCAGTGTCTCAGTCTGATGTCTCTGTCCTCAGTGTCTCAGTCTGATGTCTCTGTCCTCAGTGTCTCAGTCTGATGTCTCTGTCCTCAGTGTCTCAGTCTCTGTCCTCAGTGTCTCAGTCTGATGTCTCTGTCCTCAGTGTCTCAGTCTCTGTCCTCAGTGTCTCAGTCTTTGTCTTCAGTGTATCAGTCTGATGTCTCTGTCCTCAGTGCTTCATTGAGATGGACAAAGCCGAGGACGCAGAGAGAATGGCTGAAGATTGCAAAGTTAATCCACCAAAGTTCAACGGGAAACGTCTGGTGGTCTATGTCAGCAGGAAGTACAGACAGCTCAAACACGGGTGAGCTCAAGGTTTTATATATGTGTGTGTGTATATATATATATATATATCTATATATATAATTAATTCAGTTGTATACACACGTGTGTGTGTGTGTGACGTCTTTTTGTTGTTCTTCAGACATCGATGTCCGACCACAGCGAAGAGAGAGAGCAGCAGCAGCAACTCTCCAACTAAACCCTCCAAACACCCCGAAGAACCTGCAGCCAAGAAATCCAAGCTGGAGAAGACACCGGAGGAGAAGGAGGGAGAGGAGGAGAAACTGAAGGAGCAGGAGGAGAAGGAGAAGGAGGAGGAGGAGGAGGAGGTAGAGATGAAGAGCTCTGAGCCGAGTGGAGGTGAAGAGAAGAGAGAAGAAAACTCGGCAGAGAAGAATCCTGAAGTTTGTGATGAGAAACTGAAGAGCAGCGAGATCGAGGTGAGTCAGAGATCGATGGTTTAAACCAGCGGTTGGCAACTGGTGGCCCGCGGGCCAAAACCGGCCGCCAGCGATAATATCTGGCCCACCAGATTATTTTGATATGATTTTTTTAAAATCTAAAAAAATAGATCTCGGTCTGAGCAGCTACAGTTGTCCACACAATCACTTCCTCTTTGGCGATTTTGCCTAGAAAATAAAAGCGCAATTGTGTTTTTTTTGTGTTTTTTGCAGCAATGCTTCATTTCAAGCTATTGTGAGCTTTTATTCTGAAAAGTTCTGAAAAGAAGTTCCTATGGTTCTGTTGCTTGGCAAACCTGACGGAGCGATATGTGATATGAAAATAACAGAGTTCAGTGAATCAGCATCAAAGCAGTGGAAAGAGGGGAATCACAACTTCCTGTCAGGACTTTCAGAATAAAATCATAATGCAGATGAGCAAGATGGTGGATTGTGATTCTACCCACAAAGATGATCATATGATCTTTTTACCAGATGAACAGTAATAACCATTTTTATCAATATCTTAAATAAGCCTTTGATCATGTTGCTGCTGCATGTGATGGGTTAGAAACAAGTTCAAAGGTCAGAGGTCAAACTGACTCACCAACCTCTGGTTTAAACCATAAACTCTCCAGTTATGTCACTGTCTGCTCCTCTCAGCTGCAGGAGGTGAAACAGGAGGAGGAGCAGGTGGAGACATTGATCAATCAGAACGGACAGACCGAGGCGCCCCCGCCTGCTGAAAACAAACCCACCATGGCGTCTCTGCCGCTGCGCCCCTACGACCCCGACACCCCCATCGGTGAGAAAAGACGACTGAACAGATCAAATAAGTCTTTTATTGTGAAAGGTTCACAGGTTCATGTTTTTTTTTTTTTTTTTTTCAGTTTTACAAAAAAGTGTGAATATTGAAATATTAAACATGATTTAGTTTCTTCTTCAATAAAAACTGTTCATTGATGAAATGTTTGTGCAGGTGTGGAACACGTGAAGATGGGTTACTACTGTCGCGTCTGTTTCCTGTTTTACTCCAACGAAGACACGGCGAAGAAAACACACTGCAGCAGCCAGACGCACTACGACAAGCTGCAGGTGAGACGCCACACCTGAGACAGAGCTCCGCCCATATCACACCTGAGACATGTAGTCAATAATAATGAGGAACTTCATTCATACAGCACCTTTCAAAATAATGCACCAAAATTCTTTACTAAAGAAAAACAACAAATGAACAGTTTCAATAAAAGTTAAATAAACAAAATACAATGAAATAAAGAGAAAAACAAACAAGTTAAAGATGTTATTGATCAGATGTTATTGATCTTCAGGCAGGGAGATGAGTCACAGCTGTCTGATGTGATAATGTTTCTTTGTTTCAGAAATATCTGGAGAAGGAGCAGATGAAGGCAGAGAAGAAGAAAGGGAAGAAGACGACATCATGAAGACACCATGAGTTCATCCAACCATTTTACTTTGTAGTTTTTCTTTAGTTTGAGGTTCAGACGACGCACACTGAGGAGCTTCAGCTGTAAACACGTCTCCTAGGAAACAGACGGAAGCTGAAAGACTTTGTGTTACAGAAGGTGACGAGCTGCTGAGTGGATGGACAGTAAACAGGAAGTCAGTGAATCCATCACTCATGTTTTCTCCGTCCATGTGGAGAGTCGTTGGTGTGAAAGACAAACGGAAATTAGTGAATTTTTTTTCTTCCTTGAAATGATTCATTAGTCATCCACCGAGCTGCTGATCAACTTTCAGTCAATTGACTCATTGATTATCTGTTCAGTTCTAAACGAGACATTTGAAGACGTCAGGTTGTTTTAAGGAAAATTTACATTTTTCATTCAAACAATCAACAGAGTAAAAACTTCACCAGCCGTTTTCAAATTGACTGGATTTAATTCTCCAGTTTTTACAGTGCAGTGTTACAGGAGATGATCACACACCAACAGCTGTTCACGTGGCCGTACTGACGTGAGCGCTGGATTAAAGGAACACTTCAACATTTCGGGAAATAATCTTTAACTACTCGCATTAGCTTAGCTTAGCTTAGCATAAAGACGGGAATCAGCCTGAGGTAAATATCTCCTTCCTGTGTTTAGGAGGAGGACCTACGTGCTAAAACTATTTCTTCACAAACGGTGTATCCTTCCACAAGTGCCACTCCACAGAAGTGCTAGGCGGATGGATACACTGTTTGTCAAGAAGTAGTTCCAGCAGGTGATTTGTTAGTGAATGTGAATTTTCATCCTGATACAGAACAAACTGAATGTGTTGAACTTTATGTTGAATTTTTATGTTGTTTGTTTTATAAAATAAACCAGTTTCTTTAAATTAATATCTTTTTGTTTTTAATGTTTGATTTATTTGACTTTTTCACTTCAACAGAAACAAATCAACGTTAAGTATAAAGTAGCAGCTTTAATTTTTAATCCAGTTTTAAACAAAAACAATCAGACATTTTGCTCACAGTCTGACATCACTGCTCAGGACTTCTGGGTAATGTAGTCTTTAAAACTGATAACTAATTTTAAACATTTCTAATTCGACTTAGGTTCAGTCTCTGTTTGTTCACTGTTGAACAGATTCAGCTCGTCCACGGATCCTTCCCCGTCTTCTCCTGAAAAACAGCAGAGACGTTTCATTCAAACCAACAGTCGACAGATGTGAAACAGATGTGACGACTATGAAACAAACTGAAAATAAAAAGATTTAATGAACCAATCAATCAGCTGATGTGAAAAAGAGCCGACATCATCGAGATTCATTTAAACTGAACATTGTTGATATTTGAGTTGTCAAACTTGTTCAACACATTTTTTTAAACTGAACTTGACCTGACGACAGATGGTGAGTTTTCAAACGTCGCTGCTGCTCTGGACGTTTCTCTGAATACATTTTAAAGACTGTGTCACTGTCCAAATACTTATGGACCTGACTGAACCGTTTCAGATGTTCGTTCACGATCCTCACTCAGAGCTGAAGCTGCGGCTCGTTACCTGGTACTTCCTGTAGTGCGTCGGGCTGCTGCAGTGCTGCAGCTTGGCTTCGTCCTCGTCGGCGTAGATCACCTGACACAGGTGACAGAAGTAACCGACGACCGGCCGAACGAACTCTGTTCCTGCAGAGAACAAACAAACGGGATGAGGAGACAGCGAAATAACGTTGAGTCGTGTGGCTCTTCTCTTTCTGCAGTTTACTTTCTTACCGACAGGCTTGGTGGGTCTCTCTGGTTCTGCAGCGCCCCCTGCAGGTCCAGGCTTTTGTTCCAAGTCCTGGAGACGCTCTTCATCATCGGGTTTCTAAAAACAGATCATGGATCATTAACGAGCTCCTTCCTGTATCAATCCACAGAGTAATTTAATATCCTGTCACACGGAACCGTTCACTGATTTGTTCTCTACAGGAGAATGATAATAATCAACTATTCTGATCATTGATTCAATCTGTTTGTTTCTGTCAGTCATTAACGAGCTCCTTCCTGTATCAATCCACAGAGTAATTTAATATCCTGTCACACGGAACCGTTCACTGATTTGTTCTCTACAGGAGAATGATAATAATCAACTATTCTGATCATTGATTCAATCTGTTTGTTTCTGTCAGTGAAGTGAACATCGATTGGTTTAGACAAACTGACACCTGAAGATGTCGCACTGAACCAATCAGTGAGCTCGCAGATGGGTCCGGCCCGCCCGTCTGTTCAGTGAGAGCTGACTGATGCGTTTTCTGGTAAAAGCTGAATTTACTGACTGGCCCTGCTCTGCATGATGTCACATGTTCAGCTGCTCTGATTGGTTGAAGGTTCAGAGGCCTTTTGTTCTGTGAGCGTTGATGATGAGATCAGGTTAATTTTCACCGTTTCCTGATGTTTGAGCCAAAACGATGAACTGATGAATTTAAGATAAACACAAGAAATTTGTGCTACAGAAAATGGACCAGACTCAGTGAATAGCTCCCTAAGCTTAACATGTCCTATGATAACTATTAATTTAGCTGTACAGACTAATGAGCAGTGATAACTAACATGTCTTTGGGGTCATCAGGTGGGAACCTCCTTTCACCAGTGTTTCGTCTAGTTGGTCCCACGACACCTCCAGGAGGCGAGACAGTGATCACTGGCGTCCCAGAGTCACTCCCCTAATGCCAGCCATCACTGCTCCTCACACCACCACTAATTTCTTTATCTTGCCTCTGCTACCACAAACAACACCATCGTCAACTCTGACAAAACACACTAGCAGATTCAGCAAACAAACTCCCCTAAACTGTTCTGTTCTGTTGTGTAGGACTAGATGGTTTTTTCCAGAAAGTGGCGGCCATTTTGACCTAAACCGCCACAGACACACTACAAACCAATTCAAACAATACAAGCAAACAATACAGGCCACCTCACCTGGACTAACCGCATGGTCTCAAAGAGGCTCACACAGGCCACACCCCCACTTAAAAACCCTTCCTCTTCCTGGATTTCTTCCTTGCTTCTCCTAAGAGTCTATCTATCCTAAGTGCTCCCCCTGCTGGGCCCCCAGCTACCATTACTTCTTCTCATCCAAATCCACTGACTGGATCTTGCTGCCTCATCTGACATGTCCTTTATTATTTTCCTCACACTCTGTCCACTTGCTCCTAACTCCCTTACCAAAGAGACAACAGACCTTGCTACAAATCGTCTACATCCTACTTCCACTGGACAAATCCTAACTCTCCATCCTCGCTGCTCTGCTTCTGCCCCTAACTCTGCATACCTGAGCTTTTTCCTTTCATTTGCTTCTTCAACTAAGGCCTCCCACGGAACAGTCAGCTCTATGAAATATACTTTCATTCTACTCCTAGACCACAAGACTATATCAGGCCTTAGCTGTAACTGATCAATTAACAGGAAATAATCAGCTCACTAACAGACTCGTTATAAAACCTGGGAGCAGGTTAAACTCGGAAGAGGAGCAGCAGTGACCTTTGACCTCAGAGACTAAATCAGGTCCTCAGGTAATCAGTCGCACCTGTTGGGTTTGTGGTTTTGGAGGATCTGCAGCAGAATCTGGTCCATCTGGACTCTTCTCTGGACCCCGATCAGCTGATCCGTCCTCTGTGTGAGGACCATGATCAGCTGATCCCTCCTCTGTCTGTGGACCATGATCAGCTGATCCCTCCTCTGTCTGTGGACCATGATCAGCTGATCCCTCCTCTGTCTGTGGACCCCGATCAGCTGATCCGTCCTCTGTCTGAGGACCATGATCAGCTGATCCCTCCTCTGTCTGTGGTGTCTGAGGACCATGATCAGCTGATCCCTCCTCTGTCTGAGGACCATGATCAGCTGATCTCTCCTCTGTCTGTGGACCATGATCAGCTGATCCCTCCTCTGTCTGTGGACCCCGATCAGCTGATCCGTCCTCTGTCTGAGGACCATGATCAGCTGATCCGTCCTTCACCTCCAGATCTTCCTTAAGGGTTCCTTCAGACTCGTTCTTATGCTCTGGACTCGTCTTTGGCAGCTGCTCCTCCTCTGGACTCTTTTTGGACACCGAGTCCTCGTCTTTGGTTTTATGACTGGATGACTCTTTATCTGGTGTCGTTCTACAGGTTTCTGTTTCTGACGTAGTTTTGGTGGGAGTCTTGTTATTGGCTGATTCCTTGTCTGGACTCCCTCTGGAGACCGACTCATTTTCTAAAGAGTTTTTATCAGTTGAGTCTTTATCTGTAGACCTCTTGGATCCTGACTCTTTATCTGGTGTTGTTCTCGAGGTTTTTTCTGATGTGGTTTTGGCGGGAAACTCCTTTACTGGACTTTTGCTATTGGCCGACTCTCTCTCTGGAGTCTCTCTAGCAGCTGATTCTGTCTCTGGTGTGTTTGTGACGTCCTGCTCTGGACTCTCTCTGGACACGGACTCTCTCTCTGTTGACCTCTTGGATTCCGACTCTCTCCTGCAGGTCTCGTCTCTGTCCGACGTTCTGGATTTGCTTCGTCTCTCGCTCCTCCTCCTGCTGCTGCTTCGACTCCGGCGCTCGCTCCTCTTCTCTTCATCCTCATCCGACTCAACCTCCCACCTACAGAGACACAAACTCAGGGTTAATGACCACACAGGACACGGTGAGGACACGGCGAGGACACGGCGAGGACACTGACCCGTTGATGAGTCTGTGGTATTTGTGGGAGATGCGGACGATGAGTTTGGAGCCGTGGAAGACGACGGGTTTACAGCTGAGCTCCCGAGCCGCTCTCAGAGCTTCTGACGGTCTCGACATCTCGATGAAACCCTGAAACACAAAGACACAAACACTCAGGACCAAAGAAAGACCAGGTCCTGGAGTCATGAGACCGAGGTCACATGATCAACAGGAAATAAATCACAAGTTAAAGGTTTAAAAACAACATCAGCTCAGTCTGAGGTAGAACTCAGTCGACAACATGAAGTGGTCAGTTTCCAGTCAGAGTAGTTCCAGGTTACATCCCTGAGTCAGGTAAAATATGAACCGTCTGTGTGACATTTGATCATAATTGCTGTTTCATGTCTTGAGTAATGGCTAAAAGAGTGTTTTGTGAGGTCACTGTGACCTTTGACCTTTGACCACCAAAATCTAATCAGTTCATCCTTGGGTCCCAGTGAATGTTTGATTGGTAGTTCGGTCAAGGTGTCACTGAGATATCGTGTCCACGAGAATGAGGAGACAGACGGACGACCTGAAAACAAAATGGCCGCCGGCTCTAACTGTCTGTGTGGAGGAAAAATGAACTCTCTTCTCTAACCTCTCGGCGTCTGCGGATCAGGAAGTAACGTGCCGCCGTCCCGAAACCTCTGACCAGTTTGACGAAGTCAGCGTCGGTGTAGAAACGCTGCGGCAGGTTGGTGAAGTAAACGACTCTGGTGGACGGAGGCTGAAAACAACAAGTAAACAACAACAACAGATCAACAAAATGTCCAACCAACGAAGAAGAGAGTTACATCACCAGTGACACTGACCTCAGGTTGACCTCTGACCTCAGGTTCATCTGTGACGTCTGGAGACAGAAGAAGAAGAAACAGACGCAGAGTTAAAGAAAACTGGAAAAGGTCAAAGGTCGCATCACCCCCTCCCCTCCATCAGTACCTGGGTCATCAGACTGGTCCTCTTCCACTTCATCCATAATGATGCAGTCCTCCAGGTCCACTGGGAAACCTGGTTCCTCCTGACGATCAGAGGTCAGAGACCAGGACACACAAAGGTCAGAGGTCAGGATGGGAAGAAGATGTTAAGATCAGAAAACAAGATCCCAGTATAAAACTGGATCCAGTGGGAGTTGACATGGTTTCTCTACCTCTTCATCCTGAGTCTCTGCTGCCTCTTCTGGTTCTCTGGTGGTTTCTGAGTCCTCATCTTTTTTCTCCTCATCCTCCTTTATCTCTTTCTCTTCCTCCGTCACTAGTTTCTCCTGATTATCAGTCTCTCCGTCCTTCACTTCCTTCTCTTTCTCTGAAAGCAGACGTCACAGTTTCTTTAGTTTTTGTCTGTTTGGATTTTCTATCTTAAAGTTTTGATTTTTACCTTCTTCAGGTGAGTCTCGACTTTCTGCTGATCCACTGTTTCCCTCCACAGCCGCCTCCTCTTCTTCTTCCTCATCCTCCTCCTCAGCATCATCCAGATGTTCCACGTCTTCCTCCTCCAGATTCTCTCCGTCCTCTCCGATCACCTCCATCCCCTCAATGTCGCTGTCATCAGCAGACGACCTGCAGGTCATTTCATGAGACGTTTACTGACCTTCAGTGAGTTGGGAAATCACTGAACTTTATACATGTTGTAGGTCTGATGACGAACATGAGAAACTCACTCTGCTTCGTCTTCACTCTGCTCGTTCTCTGCAGTCTCAGGTTTGGAGTCTCTGACCGGAGCTGGTTCAGGATCAGTCCTGGACTCAGAGTCTGGACAGAACACAGTCGACCCTCATCAGTACACTTATGTAATAATCATTCCAAATAATATCCTGTATTAATCATTGAACATGATCACAAAATGGTTGATTGATCAATTTAAGTTCTTTTAAATCTCTCTCACCTGGTTTCTCTGGTTCCTCCGTCTTTTCTCTGGACCCGTTCTGCTTGGACGACCCGCTGCTGGATTTATTTCTGGATCTGGACCTGGACCTCCTGTCTCTGCTGGATTTATCTCCGGATCTGGACCTGGTCCTCCTCTCTCTGCTGGATTTATCTCCGGATCTGGACTTGGACCTCCTCTCTCTGCTGGATTTATCTCCGGATCTGGACTTGGACCTCCTCTCTCTGCTGGATTTATCTCTGGATCTGGACCTGGTCCTCCTCTCTCTGCTGGATTTATCTCCGGATCTGGACTTGGACCTCCTCTCTCTGCTCGATTTATCTCTGGATCTGGACCTGGACCTCCTCTCTCTGCTGGATTTATCTCCAGATCTGGACCTGGACCTCCTCTCTCTGCTGGCTTTCCCTCCTTCCAGCTTCCTCTCCTCCACTCTGTCTTTACTGCTGCTCCTCCTCTTGGTTTCTGTCTCCGCCTCCTCTTGGCTCTCCCTCCTCCTCCTCTTGGTTTCAATCTCCACCTCTTCTTGACTCTGAGTCCTCCTCCTCTTGGTGGGGGGCGTATCCTCTTCTTCCTCATACCTCTTGGCTGATGCTACCCGCCTGCAGGAGGAGACAGGTAGAAACATCACTATCAATCAACGATCCATGGACCATAGTCAACTGATCGGCGGCTTGTACTCACATGAGGCTCTTGTATTCTCCGGAGAAGGAAACTTTGAGGAAGTCGCTGTTGATCCTCAGAGTGTTGGAGGAATAATAATCCACCAGCTTCTGAGCATCAGGAGCATTTTTCATCTCCACAAACGCCTGAAAAACAGAAACATGAAGATGAAGAACTTTCTGTTTCCAGGTGGAAAGTTTTACTTGTAAACGTCTTTCCATTTCCTCCATCTTTAACTGAATCACTTCTCAGATCCTGATCCTGATTGAACGTTTCTGAACGTGCTAAATTTGAAGAAATTATTTCAAGGTTACAGAGATATTGTGTCCATGAGAATGGGATGGACAACCTGAAAACAAAATGGCCGCCTGCTCTGACTGTCGCCGGGCGGAGGAATCAAAACTAGATCTTTACAGGTCTCTCTCGACTCAATGGATGACCTATGTCTCACAGACCCTCATTAATTATATTAAGGATTTAGATTTATCAGATAATCAAATGAGCAATGCAGTTTCTGTAAATTATTTTTTCTCTTTTTTTAAATCATTATAATGAATAAACCCCAATTTGTATAGATTGCCAATTGTTAAGACAAGAGGAGCATTAATGTTTTATTAAATTTCATAATGTTAAAATGTAAACAGAGATCTCACTATAGACGGCAGGAACAGAGTGTAGAGCGGTGGGCCGAAGCGTTTGATGACGCTGATCAGATCCGATTGGCCGTCTCCTCCCGTTGGCGCCGGAGTGAAGCTCACCACCCGAGAACTCTGCGGGAGAACAAACAGAACACGTCTTATTTAGTTTATATGTTAGCACTAATAAGCAGGTATCAGCGTCTGTGCTCACCATGGCGGGCCTGTTAGCTTAGCTCATTAGCAAGCTAATTAGCCAGCAAATGAATAAGCCTTGGGTTAGGCCTTTGAGCAAGACAACCAGCTGTGCTAACGATGCTAACACTGTTACGATACTGGTTCCTAACATGCCCCTCCTCTTTGACCATATTTGGCTTAGCTGGGAGTTAGGGGGCGGAGTCAGACACTACCAAGATGGCGACGGTGGAGCAGCTCACTCTGAGCTTCAGAAACAACATCACAGTTTTGTGTTTGTCCTGAGCCGTTTTTTTATTTTAATTGAGTCCGATCAAAGATTCAAAAGCATCAAAACGATGGAGAAAATATTTGATGACGTCAGTTTTACCATGAGAACAGAGGTCGACCACTTCAAGACGTATTTATTGTGAAGCACATTTTTAGACAGTTGTGCAGTATCTGTGCTAACTCTGCACACGTTAGCTTCCTGCTGTTGAATGTGGACCCCCGACATCTGGCTAAAACCCAGTTCACTGAAACCAGGTCTGTAGGGCGCCGATAGACCGGATCGATCCTGCAGAGACCCAAAACCAGATCAACAGTCTCCATAACTGCTTCTTACGTCATCAGTGTTTCTGAGCTCGTGGGTGGAACCAGATCCTCTCTGTGACTGATGAGTGTGTACCTGGAGGAAGTTGAAGGTGTTGGAGATGCTGAACTCGATCTGCTCTCCGTTCACCGTCGGAGGATAGTTGACGTGGAACTTCACCAAGTCCTTGGCTTGATCCACGGAGCCCAGCTCCACGAACGCCTGCAGGGTTTCAACAGAGGTCATCGTTAACAATCATGACGGCTTCTATCTGCTGATTGTGTCTCTCTGTCTCTCTCTCTCTGTCTCTCTCTCTCTGTCTCTCTCTGTCTCTCTCTCTCTCTGTCTCTCTCTCTCTGTCTCTCTCTCTCTGTCTCTCTCTCTCTCTGTCTCTCTCTCTCTGTCTCTCTCTCTCTGTCTCTCTCTCTCTCTGTCTC
>NW_019525514.1:856445-876348 GCF_002814215.2 Seriola lalandi dorsalis
TCATCAGTGTTTCTGAGCTCGTGGGTGGAACCAGATCCTCTCTGTGACTGATGAGTGTGTACCTGGAGGAAGTTGAAGGTGTTGGAGATGCTGAACTCGATCTGCTCTCCGTTCACCGTCGGAGGATAGTTGACGTGGAACTTCACCAAGTCCTTGGCTTGATCCACGGAGCCCAGCTCCACGAACGCCTGCAGGGTTTCAACAGAGGTCATCGTTAACAATCATGACGGCTTCTATCTGCTGATTGTGTCTCTCTCTCTCTGTCTCTCTGTAAATGTGTTTATTTCACTTTAGATCCAAAAACTACAGAAGGTTTCCTGAGAGAAGTGTCTGCAGACATGAGATGTGTGACGACCTTTTCAGTCTGGCTTTTAATTGAATTGAATTTATTTATTTATGTCTATTTATTTATAGATTCTATATGTCCTTTGATTCTATGATCATTTCCTAGACTGTTTTCCTTTTAATACTCTACTTTTATTTCTGGTTCTTTATTTTATTTCTACTTATATTTCTGGTTTTAATCTCTTCCAAACATCTCTTTTCTTTTAGCATTTTACTATTTCATCTTTAGCATTTTGTCTTCATTTTCATCTAGTTTTTAATATCCTACCTTTTATTTCAGGTTTTGCTCAGTTCATCTCCTCTGTTTTAGTATTTTATTATTTCATCTTTATCTTTGTTTTCCAGTCGTCAGTGTTTCCTCAGTTCCTCTTCATCTTTTGTCTTGTTTTTATCACTTATGATAAATATCTGTGTGTAAATGGGGGTGTCTGTGTGAGAGAGTGAAGGTTTTCTTATTGCCTCTATCCTGTCGAGCACTTTGTGTCAAAGATCACAGATAAAGTCTGATGATTGATTGAAACAGGAGAATGAACAGGTGGAATCAGACTGAGTGTTCAGGTGTGTGTGATAAACCAGGTGGCCTCACCAGAGATGGAAACATGAGGATCTTGACGATCTTTCCGAACGGCTCCGTCAGTTTCCTCAGGTACGTCTCGTCCACAGACTGAGCGGGAAACTTCACACACACCACTTTCCCTTTCTCTGACGCCTGAGAGGAACAAACACAGAGAGGTTCAGAGGAGCAGCAGCTGAAAGTGAAGTCGAAGCTGCAGCTCCCTCGCTCGCTCTTTACCTTCCTCGGAGACGGTTTGTTCGGCTGCAGCTCTGTCGACACAGAGGGAAGAGACGTTAGTGTGAGAGAAGCAAACAAGGATCGAAACGCTGTCAACAGCACTGATGCACAATGAGGTGATTTACTTTGGCTCTGATTGGCTGTCTGTGGCGGCCGGGCGGCTTTTTCTTCATCCTTCCTCTTCTCTGATTGGTTGTCGGCCCTTTAATGACAAAGTTTTTATTTAGGACGTTGTGTTCAGGACAGTGACACATGAAGACAAGAGCAAGAATCTGTTCAGGAAGATGATGATGATGATGATGATGATGATGGTTGTAGGTGTGCAGCACACTGACCTGCTGACCGTCTCCATGCGACAGTCCCAGTTAGGAAACCTGAAGAAGAGACGGAGTCATGAAACTGAAGGAGGCCATGACACAGACCTGAACTGACCGCACCAGCACTTCCTGTTAGGGATCGTTGGATTATCAGCCCGTCTGATTATCGGTGGTAATGTGCAGGTATCGTTTGTTTTTTAACTGATAAAATAAAGAATCAGTGAGTAAATCTGTTACTGTGTTACATCTTAAAGGGGAGGGGTCAGACATCTGATTTGGTGATAATAATCAGAATATATGATAAAACTATTACATTAAAAAGCATCTTTAGGTCACCTGGTGAATCAGTTCACAGGTGAGAACAGCGTGCACCTATAAATACAGGTAAATACAGATATATGTTTATAACCCGTTCTGCTGACAGCATTAAAAAGCCTTCTTTGTTTTGGGGGGGTTGTTGTGTCCCTAACACTGTTGAGCCTGTAACTACGCCTTTGGTTTAGAGGCTGGAGGAACAGTGACGCTGCTTCAGCTGTTGTTGGTGTTTGGATTGAGGCAGTCAGGTGTGTTTGTGTCAGTCAGACAGGTGACACTGTGCTGGGGGGGGGACTCACTGCTGCAGCAGGCCGAGCTGTCCGTCTGCATGCTGCGGGCCGTTGATGTGTTTAATCCAAACCTGAAACACAAACACAGGAAACAGAGATGAATCCGTCGCTCTGCTCCAACGCTCCGAGGAGGAAGCCTGAAAATCAGCTGAACACAGACCCCTCCCTCCTCGCTGAGCCCCCCCCACCACCACCACCACCACCACGCCCAGACTCTGCAGAGAGAGGATCGAGGAGGACAGGTGTACTTACCCTCTCTGACAGCACAGTGATATCACACAGAGAGCACGAGTACGGGAACACCTGAGGGGACGTCCCGTGGAAGTCCAGCGTTTCTTTGGGGGAGGGCATGGAGGCGGCTGCAGCGAGCCGGCTGCTCCTGATGGAAGAGGTTTCAGACCGGCGGTGGCCCCCCCGAGGTTGAGGAGCTGACCTGTGATCAGCTGACCTGTGATCAGCTGACCTGCGCTCGGAGAAATGGGAAGGACGAGTTCTTTGTCCCTGTCCTGGCGACCTGAAAGAGGCTCGGTCCTGAGAGGAAGCTGAGCTCGTGGCTCTGCCGGCCTTACCGTACGCAGAGGGTCCAGGTCTGTGGTGGAAGTCATCCACGTACATGGAGGATGAAGATGAAGCTGATGATGATGATGGTGGATGATGGTCTGCTCTCACAGAGCTGCTGGTTCTGGGATTCCCCCAGCGGTCCTGGACCTGCTCAGATGGAAGATAACTGGGAGCGACCCGGTCCAGCGGGTACTGGACCGGCTGGCTGCGGAGCTGGTCCCAGTCTCCGCTGGAGGAGGTGGCGGCGGGTTGACGGGTGGAGCTGGGAGGATAAGAGGAGGAAGAGGAGGAAGAGGAGGGAGGAGCGTTGGGAGGGAAAGGTTTGATGGTCCCTCTCTTTCCTTTGATCTGTTTGAGGACATGAGGCAGCGACTCCACGGTCAGGACGTCCTCAGGCAGCTCGGCCAGCAGAGACAGGTCGCTGGGCTCCAGACCGCAGCTACTCAGGATGCTGAGAGCGCCGTCCTGCGACCACTGAGCCGAGCCTCTGGAGGACGAAGACGACTGGTAGGACGAGGGGTGGGACTCCTGAGGAGGCGGCCTGTAAAAGTTGTGGCCCGGTGAGGCGTGAGGGAGGTCCGAGGAGCTGTAAGGTCCAGGATCAGGTCTGAGGTCAGTGTCAGACGGCGTCCGTCTGTACGGGTACTTGTGAGACATGACGGGATGAAGCTGTGGAGAAACGCTCGCGGCGTTTCCTGCAGACAGAAGGTGTCGGGGAAGACAGCAGATGTAAACAGTGACTTAAAGACAGACAGGAAGTTTGAGGACGCGACGTCCTGAGAGAAAATATTTCAGCTGGAAACATGGAAACTGAGGAGCAGCAGCTGTTCAGGTCTGTGTGCCTCTAAATAACAGAAGAAGAAGAAGGTGACGCAGGTTTTAGGGAAATGAAGAGTTACCTTCACGAAAGGAAACAGCTGTTCAACATTCAACCAGAGAACTTGACGAGAGACGTCAAACACACAGGTGACAGGTTTAGTTAGTGCTGGTCTCATTTTATTTTCAACTACGATTTTATCTTCCAACGATTATGAAAATAAGTTTATCGAGATAAAACGATTATTGTGCCACATCCTGTTTCACAACAGGTTTCACCCCCCCCTACAAAAACCATCCCCGCACCCTCTTCCTGGTTACGTCTCGGCGTCTTTAGCGACATTCGTAGGACAGCGCCATCTTGAGTTGGAGTTTTCAGTCTGTTGGTGCAATGCACTAATTTACAACATTGATCTTTTTTTCATATTATATATTTAATTGTATATGTTTAGATATCATATATATATATTATTTTTCTCATTTTTTATTTGTTTTTCTGTTGAATTGAATAAATTTATACTCAGTTTTGTAGCATCACCATTTTCTGACCAATGATTAATCAAGAAAAAGTTACAGGCAGATTAATCGATGATTCCAATAATCAATAGTTTCAGCATTAATACAGATGTTGCATTAAGTCCTGTAAATTTTTGGACTATTTTTCTCTCTCCCATATTTTTATTTATTATTATTTCTGAGGCATCATCATCTCTGTGTTTTAAAGCCGTTTCTTCATCCCAGTTTTCTGCCTCTTTTAACTCGTCTTCATCCAACGAGTGGAGCTGCAACAATCAGTGGATTGATCAATTAGTTGATCAACAGAAAACTATTAAACTATTTTGATTTGTTTACAGTTTTTTTGCGATTGCCGACACAATGAAAGTGAATGCTCGGACCAAAACATGAAAACCGCCATGACTTAAACAAAGGAACCAAAAGTTCAAATACATTTTCTACTTTACACTTTGTTTTCAGTTCTACATACACACACACACACACACACACACACACGCACACACACACACACACACACAAACACACACACACACCTGAAAACAGACCCAGGGAGGGGATTGCATTCAATTCAATGGTGGGTTTGGGACTTTTATTTTTCATTTTTATTCCCTCCCCTCAGCTCCAGGTGTTCTGACTCATTTGGCTTGTGTGTTGAGTTTTCAGCCAAATTCTGACACAGTGGGGCAAAAAAGTATTTATTCAGCCACTAATTGTGCAAGTTCTCCCACTTAAAAAGATGAGAGGCCTGTAATTTTCATCATAGGTACATTTCAACTATGAGAGACAAAGAGAAAAAAAAAAACAATCTAGAAAATCACATTGTCTGATTTTTAAAGAATTTATTTGCAAATTATGGTGGAAAATAAATATTTGGTCAATAACAAAAGTTCATCTCAATACTTTGTTATATATCCTTTGTTGGCAATGACAGAGGTCAAACGTTTTCTGTAAGTCTTCACAAGGTTTTCACACTGTTGCTGGTATTTTGGCTCATTCCTCCTCACAGATCTCCTGTAGATCAGTGATGTTTTGGGGCTGTCGCTGGGCAACACGGACTTTCAACTCCCTCCAAAGATTTCCTATGGGGTTGGGATCTGGAGACTGGCTAGACCACTCCAGGACCTTGAAATGCTTCGTACGGAGCCACTCCTTCGTTGCCTGGGCGGTGTGTTTGAGATCACTGTCATGCTGAAAGACCCAGCCATGTTTCATTTTCAGTGCCCTTGCTCATGGAAGGAGGTTTTCACTCAAAATCTCACGATACATGGCCCCATTCATTCTTTTCCTCTCTGCAGGTCATTCACTAGGTCCCCCGTGTGGTTCTGGGATTTTTGCTCACTGTTGTTGTGATCATTTTGACCCCACGGGGTGAGATCTTGCGTGGAGCCCCAGATCGAGGGAGATTATCAGTGGTCTTGTATGTCTTCCACTTTCTAATAATTGCTCCCACAGTTGATTTCTTCACACCAAGCTGCAGGTCTACAATTGTGTTTCTGGTGTTCTTTGACAGCTCTGTGGTCTTGGCCATAGTGGAGTTTGGAGTGTGACTGTTTGAGGTTGTGGACAGGTGTCTTTTATACTGATAACGAGTTCAAACAGGTGCCATTAATACAGGTAACGAGTGGAGGACAGAGGAGCCTCTTAAAGAAGAAGTTACAGTTCTGTGAGAGCCAGAAATCTTGCTTGTTTGTAGGTGAACAAATCCTTATTTTACTGAGGAATTTACCAATTAATTCATTAAAAATCCTACAATGTGATTTCCTGGATTCTGTCTCTCATAGTTGAAGTGAACCTACAGGCCTCTCATCTTTTTAAGTAACTTACTGACTAAATACTTTTTTGCCCCACTGTAAGTGTGTAAGCAATCGCAAAAAAAACAGCACTGCTTTGACTTAGATGTGAATTCATAATTATTTATTTATTTACAAGTATTTATTTATGCGCATAAGCAAAAGCAATTTAAAAAGTGCAATTTTTTAAAAAATGTTTCCTATTTATGTATTAATTTATCTTGTTTATCTATGTATATATATATATATTATTAGCTCACTCAGTGGCACAAAGAGCAGCAGAGCAGGACTGATGGTTTTCTGAGCTACAAGCTGACACAATGAGGACGTGTTGTGTTCAGTGTCACTGCTCTGCTGGTTAATAATCCATCGATCAATCAATCAAGACTGTGCTTCTGTTACAATATCAGCACCATGTGAAGATCAATAATCACAGAGAAGCAGAGCTACAGTCATTACCGGTGTCCCAGCAGAACCTGCTCCGTGTTTCACGTTTAAAACTGTGAGAAACTGTATCAGAAGTCGGCTAACAACATTAGCTTACCGAGCTAACAGTTACCTAACTGACAGACAGTCGCGAGCTTACCTTGAATCAAACACGGAGCGGCTTCAGATGAAACACGCGGGCTCCTGATGATGACGTAAAAACTTAATATGTGACAAAAACGTTTATTAACGAAGAAAAAGAGAAAAAGAGAATCGAACTGCTACTAACAAGCTAGCAGCTGTCTGACGTCACCTTCTTCTTCTTCGTCTGTGTCATGAGGTTGGTGAATAAACATTTGGCGCTTTTCCGCCGCCTAGTGGTGAGAGATAACGATAATAAGAAAATAAAATAAATATGAATTTAATTAAATGTTAAAAATACATTAAATTAAGCAAATAACATTGAATAAGTAACAAATGAATAAATAACAAATTTAAATAAAAATGAAATAAAATTAATCAAAAATAATATTAAAATAATTAAAATAAAATCTAAATATAATTCAATTAGATACAATTAAATAATTAACATAAAATCAGATAAATGAGAAATTTGTATCTGCAAAATTAAAAAACTCAAAACACAACTCTAAACAACAAAGAAATGAACAAGTCTGTTGCTACAAAATAAATATATTAATAACTAAGAGTTCAAAAAGAAGGGAAGAAAATCATTTTAATCAAAAAGGTTATGTGTAATGACTTTTAAAAAATGAAACTCATCAATAATTCTGTTCTGATATGAACAAGTGTTATATTATATATTATATAAATATTTCTAAGTGTATTTGAAGATGTTTGCACAATGTGTCTGAAATAAAATCATAATCAGTAACTAAAGGAGGGAAAATATCTTATTCAAGTACTGTCTTCAAGTCTAAGAGGGAATATCAGGGCCTGATACATTTTTTTAAATTATTTTGATATTAAAGTCATGATATTTTGAGAAATAGATCATAATAATATAGTAATGAAAACATCAATCAAATTCCAGTATATTTATGCTACATATTTATATCTATGGATGATTCTGAAAGATTTCTTTGGGAAAGTAGAACCCAGACATGTCTGAATGTCTCGTGTTATTCTCCTGTTCACCACCAGGTGGCGCTGTAGGCATATTTTTTAATATGGTTCAACCCTCAGTACCGTCCATCATCAGTTTCTCTCTGTGAAAGAAAAGAAAAAGAAGAAAATAAATGTGATTGAAACATCAGGACAGAGCCGATATAAAAAACAAATACACATTAAATTACATCAAAAAGAAAATATTAAAATGAAAGGAGCAATGATCTCTTCAGCTTTACATCCGACTGTGACGAGAAACACTGAAAGTTATACACAGTGAAAAGCCTTTAACTGTCATATTCATCTGCCTCTAGAAGAATAACAAACTTTATAATATAATATAATATAATGATAGACAGGTGTTCTACATAAAAACGTCATTGACGTCCCACAATCCCTCTGTAGTTTTCCACAGATAATTTAACACGATTTAACATGATGAAACTGAAGCTAAAAGAAAACAATACAGAAAATAAATGAATGGAAAGAAAAAGAAAAAAAAATCTTAAAAGTGAGAGAAAAATGAAAAGATATAAAGGTGGAAAGAATGAAAAGTAATTTTGCTAAATAATGTCCAAATGCATTTATTTATACCTGAAATAAATGAAAATAAGAGATTAAATGTAGTTGTTGACAAAATATTCTCAGCGCAGGGTCCATTTAGTATCTGTGCCAGAGCTTTTAGGGCTATTACATGGACTTCCTCGGCAGATGGAGGTTGCTGGATGTTTTTGTGATCACTTTTAAAGACTTCTCGTGTATGTTGAGATTGAAAGATACAGTAAATATTGTGATATAAATATATTAATATATATATTAAATTATATTAAAAGTAAATGTTGAAAAAAGAAATGAAATGAAATAAAGGACACAATGACTAAAGAAATTATCACGAATAAACTGCAGAAAGAAGCATCTGTGGAACCATGTTACAGAAATATAAAGTATGAACGAAGAAAGAATAAAATATTAGTAAAGTTTATTGTATTAAATGATTTTTCTTCTTTGTTGAGGAATAAAAAGCGTAAAAACAGGACGTGAGCAGCTGCAGCATCATATTTAATAAAAAGCAGAGAACAGCAGGTGGAGCCACAGACCACATGATCAACACTCACCTGTTCTGCTGATACTGCGTCCGTCTGTTTGTGTTTGTAGGAATAAAGATCAGAAAACACCGCAGATGATATTTGACATTAATATTTTCTCAGATTTAAAAACTTTAAAGTGTTTGTATTGTCAAAAAATATCAGCTGATTTATTGCAGGTTTACAAATGAGTCAGATTCAATAAACAGGCGGCAAACGACGGACAGTTTAATGGAAAATTAATTTCACAGCTCAGTCAGGTTTCATTTTGATTCAGTTTATTTAGAAACGCAGCAGCTCTTTGTGTTTGAGCAGAAGTTTAATGTATGATCATATTCAGAGTTTGTTTTATTTTATACAAGCGGCACGTGAAACACTATTGTTAGAATATAATTACAGCATTTAAATAAATCTGGGAAATATTTCTCCCAATATAAACGAGACAGAAACAGTTCAATGAATCCAGTTCAGACATGTAAAATAAACAAGCTGCACAATTGATCAAACACGCAATCAATCAATATGTGGTTAGAAGTGTTTTACACATGCACATGAAAAGAAATACAGGATAATGATAATAATAATAATGATGATGATAATAATATTCATGGCAGGTTTTTATGAGACTCAAGAAAATGACATAAATGACTTGAAGTGAAGAATCTGAATTAAATTGTAGAAACAGAATAAAAAAATGAAATGAAACAATAATTAAAAAAGATAAACATTAAGTTATGAAGTTTAAATCAAAGTGTACGGCACTTTATTATTAGTGAATTCAGTGGAGACAAATGAAAATGTGATTTTATTGTAGTTCATTTTGATTCTGAATTTTCATCTCGTTGTAACAAGAATCTGAAAAAAACGATTGACTTTAAGAGAAATAATCCACAAACTGACGGAGAAACATTTTCACTGTGGAGTTCTTTATATCCTCGTCTGCACGGATCTGAATCAGTCGTATTACGACCTTTGTTTTTACTGTTTAATGTCGTATCAGACTTTTGATTTTAAAGTGTTTTCTGTGAACAGAAACCTGGACGTCACATTTCCTCTTTCACTCTCCGACAAAACAAAAACATCTGCGTCAAATCAGGTAAAACATTTTTATTCATTCATGTGCTTTCATATTGTCTCGTGTTCTTCTTATACCTTATACTGTAACATCTTTTCATGTCTGTGATCATCAGCTCTGTAATAATTCAGCCAGTAACTAACTCGTCCATCAGCCAGTGATGGAAAGAAATGAGCCGCATCTGAAAAGATCCACAGTTACACGACTTTCACTTTATTTATTGGGTTTATTATTTTACTGTAAATGTTTAAAATCCTACAAGACAGAGAAATAACTGTGATGTTCTTCACGGCATCAGAACCACAGGTTCTCTGGTACCGGTGGTATCTGGGGACCGAAGGTTCTGCAGTACGTTCTCTAGTCTGTACCACACGTTTCGAGGTTAAAATACGTTCCGTGGGACTGAGGTACTTTCCCACACACACGTCTCTGAGTACCACAGGAACTTTCCATAGGAACATGTGGAACCGCTGCGACGGAACCAGGAGGAGCTCAGATTTACTGTTTCTGTTCTGCTGCGACCACACTGTGTGTTTTTATTCACCGCAGCAAACCTCGGATATTTACTGTAAATCACCTGTAAGTTCAATCATCTGCAGAGACTGTGATGTGTGGAAATGTTTGCAGACACATGTTGGATAGATTTCGTGATGTGCGCTGATATCGTGGAGTCGAACACGAGGCGGGCGGACGGCAGATTTACTGTTTTCAACCTGCTGCATTTTGTGTTCAAAGGTCAAGTTTCGACACATTAAAACTCAGCTGTTCAAATAAATAAATAAACGCTGGTAAAAACCAAAACAATATAAATAGATTTGATCTTTTAAAACAACGACATTTACAAGTGATGGTCTGAAAAACAAGGTCAATAAAATATGCAAAAAATAAGACCTAAACATTGTGTCAAAAATACATGTAATATTAAATTATTACAGTTATCTTCTTCTCTTTTTAGTCCTTAGTCACTTTATTTTATTCACTTATTTTACTGTAATTATGTTTTATTTATTCTATTTTATCTCTTCTTTTATTATTAATGCTCTTGTTTGTTTTGTTTCTAATGTAATTTAAATCTATTTGACTTTATCTCATTCTCAGTCTGATTGAACTGCACTGACCTGTGTGAAAAGTGCTATACAAATAAAGATTGATCGATCGATTGATTGATCGATTGAGTTAAGAGTAGAAAAGAGCTTCTGAAATATTCTGTTCTTATCACAGTTATTAATAACTTTGTTCATCCAAAACCTTTTCTTTTTAATAAACTTATCAATTCATTTCCTATCACTGGAATCATTGATTATTTACTTATTTTTTACTGTCTCTATGAAGCCGAGGGAAAAAGTGAAAAGTATTTCCTGTTTCCTGTTGGAGCGTGGACACACATGTTGACGTGTTGACGTGAGGTTAATCTGTAATTAGCTTGTTAATTGTCAGCATGTGGAGGAGCTGATGACACAGATTTACCTGGATTTAAACACCTGTGTGTCTGTTGATGCTGAACACGTCTGACAGTCGACAATAAAGCAAACTGATCCTGGATCTGTGTTCTCGTGTTCTCGTGTTCTCGTTCTCATGTTCTCATATTCTCATGTTCTCATGTTCTCATGTTCTCATGTTCTCATGTCAGACTCTGAGGCTCAGATGAATGAATGAATTACTGCAGAATGTTTGGACCGACACTTTTGTTTTATTAATCTCGTTTGACATGTTTCATATTATTTATTTGTTTATTTATTTTTGTGATAACAAGCGTTCTATTAAAGGCTTAAATACATTTATTTTCATGGGTATAAATATAATCACTTTTATATTTTATATGTTCAACTTTTATTTAAAAAAAAGGTAAATATGAAATCTTATATTTAAAAGAATATTTCTTATGTGCTTTTTATATTATATAATATAATCAATGTTATTTTTATATTTAAAGAGATGTGTGTAAATATAATTAATGTACCTTTTATATTAAAAATATATTAATATAAAATTTCAGATTAAAAAAATAATGTTGTAAATGTACATTTTATAAAAAAAAATTTGATTAACATTATTTTTATATTTACAGAAATGGGTATAAATACAGTCAATGTACCCTTTGTATTAAAACATGTTACTATACAATTTTACATTTAAAAAATAATATTTTAAATGTACTTTTTATATCAAAAATATAATTAATGTTATTTCTATATATAAAGACATTGGTATAAATATAATGAATGTGTCATGTAGTTTCCAGAGGCAGCAGAGCTGAAGTTACTGTGTTGTCACCAGGCGGAGAACTGATGGAGCACGTTGTGTTTCATTCACATCACAACAGTTTTCACACTTTCCTGCAGCGATGGAGAAAAAGTCCTGAAGAAGTCCAAACAGCTGAGCGGACGGAGGGACGGACGTCAGTCTGATCCGTCTGATACAGATTCAGACTCTCGTCTTGAGTGATTAAAAGTAGTTTGTGTCTTTAATCAGCTGACGAGTCTCCAACGCGTCGTCCTGAGGGGATAATTAAGACTCAGCCGCCGAGAGTCACATCTAACATCAGTTATTATGGTCGTCACTTCACTGGGTCACAGTCAGGTGTTTGACTGAGAGCTGGGAGTTCTGCTGCTGGATTTAAAGGAATAATCCCACAAAATCTGACTTTCAGACTTCATCCAAACTTCTCCATCCCTCCGCTCCTTCCCTTCATCCCCTTTCATCCCGAACTGACTTTAGATTCTTTTAAAACCTTAATGCCAGAAATAGTTTCCTGTCAGTTTTCATATTGATTGAAATTCTTTTCCTTGCTTTAAAGGCACTTCATGGTTTTACACCAGTAAACATTATGTTTATTCCATTTTATATGTTCTTCCATTATTATGTTTTTCTTTTTTAAATCTATTTTATTGTATCTCGCTCTCTGCTTTCTCACTTGATCTGTCCTTTTCTTTTTAGCTCATCGGTCTGTGAAGCTCTTTCAGCTGCACTGACCTGTACGAAAAGTGCTGTACTAATAAAGTTTGATTGATTGATTGATGATTAAATGATAGAGACGTTAACAGGGAGTGGGGAAGTCTTTAATCTGGATCCCGGAGCGGATCTGATCCTCTGTGTTGGGACTAATCATGTGATACTCCAGGTGTGTTTACTGAACACATTATACAACAGCTCATATAGTTCACCACCTCAAACCTGTTCGCTTCACTTCCCTCGGCGACAGACACACTTTAATAAAAGGGTGTAAGACCTCCAGTTATGCATGTTTTATTATAGATACATATATATGTATTTTTATATAAACAAGAGCTGATTTCACTGTTTTCTCCAGTTCATATTAAAACTTCCTACATTTACCTTAAATAAAAGTTCAACAGATCTGAATCTGTTTTAAACAGTCAACTTGATAATCATGTCCTCTGTGTGTGTGTGTGTGTGTGTGTGTGTGTGTGTGTGTGTGTCTGTGTGTGTGTGTGTGCAGCGTCTCTGCTGTCTGTCACACTCACACACTCTCGGATGATAAATGGATGTCTCTACATTATGTATGGATGTTTTGTTGGGACGATGTTCATCCGAGCACTTACCGAACCTGATGAGCTCCTCCTTCAGGTTTCCGCCCCATTTCCCTCCACTCCTCTTTTTTCTCTTTTTTCTGGATATACATCTGCAGGAACATGAATGTTTAAATGAAGTGTTTTGTCTGAGCTGCCGTTTGTTTTGTCATTAAAATGGACGAGCAGCTCTCATCACTGAAAGACAATACAGCTAAGTGAAATGACGGTAAAATATTAATCAGCCGAGTTGATTTATATTTATGTGACACTTTCACACAACAACTGGAGCTGAAGCGTTTCCTGACCCTGAATCAGAGCAGTCGAGTCATGAGACAGACGGCGGAGGAAACAATCTCTGCACGAGTTCTTCAAGCGCTCAGGAAAATGGAAATCTGAAGAATTCAAAATCCATCAGGAGACAAACTACAGCTGCTTCCACCGAACAGACGTGTGTTTGTTCCCCATGAAAAGTGTCAAAGAATGATCCTTCAGGAATAATGATTGTTGAAGCAACGTCACAGAGGGGGGGCCGGGTCGCACCTGGGCCACAGGTACGAGGCCACGGCCGTATCACAGTGCAGCAGCTCTACGAGCGGCTCGTCAGTCACCTGCACCTGCCCGTCCGTCAGGTGGGGGCTCAGCATCATCTCCTCCTGTCTCTCCTTGTGCTTCTTGTTGAAGCTGCAAATATTCGCAGTGTAACAGGAAACACTTCGACCATGAAAACGACATCAGTCTCTGACACATTCAGATGTTGCCCGACCTGCTGCGGGGCCGCGGGCCGCGGGTTGGGCCCCTCTGCTGGGTTACGGCTCCCAGCGGACGGATTCAACATAATAGTTCTTCTGAATGTAGCTCTGTTATTTAAATTGCTAATTATGATGGTGATGGAATAAATAAATAAAACATGACCTTAGCGTGTTTTTATCTGCGACTGTAAAAACTTTGAACGGCAGTAAATCAGCCGCTGTCGTCCTGACGACTCGTCTGTTGTCAGGGCGACGCTGCTGTCGTTTTATCAGCAGCTCTGGAAATGTCACAGAGCTTCACACTGACTTACACTGTGTTTGATATCATTTCATTCTGTTTGGGTTCAGTGATTTTTAACAGTAAATGTACATGTATACAGTATTTAGTACCTTCATTCGTATATAGTAGAATATTTACAATATTTATTTTACTTACTGCGTAAAAACTGTGTTTTTTGAAGTTACATACACCAGAGAAAAACAATCTGATTGATAGTAAATGATCCAGATCTGCGTCAGAATGTAATGTGGACACATTTCTTCTGTGAACAGCTGTTGAAGCTAACATTAGCTACGTAGCAATTTGGAAACTTACATATAGCTCCATCAAAATGTTCTTAAAGTGATATTGTGGGTATCAGACGTGGGGTTGTGTGAAGTCGTCATGTTCAGTCAGTGTGTTTCCTGCAGTAGAGTCGGTTTTGAGGAGCAGCAGGAGGACAGGTGCACTAGAAGAGTGACGAGCTGCTGTGGGCGGGGCCAGCAGAAAACACCTGTTTTAGACACTTTTAAAGACGCCACTGAAACAATCCAACATCTGTTTAAATGAAGCTTCATGTAGAAGATTTTCATCTTCATCTTCCTGTGAAAACAGCTCTTTCCTTTGGCACTACATTTCTGAACTGCTGAACTACCGTATTCCTACGCACAGCTGCAGTGCTCATTGTATCACGCCGCAGCCGCAGGTTAGCTGAGTGAATCAGAAAGCTGAACTTCACTTTGTTTTAACGGGAAGATGAAGATGAAAATATTCTACATGAAGCTTCATTTAAACAGATGTTGGATTGTTTCAGCGGCGTCTTTTCAAAGTGTCTAGAACAGGTGTTTTCTTCTGGCCCCGCCCACAGCAGCTCGTCACTCTGCTGGTGTTTCCTGCTGCCACTTGTTTTCTTGTTGTGTCCCCCCCCCCCCCCGCCCTTTGGTCTGTACATGTGGGTGTGGCTTCCTGCTCCTGGCTCCTCTCCTCACCTGCTGCTCATTACCTCATCCAGACTCCTGTTTAAACACCTGGGCTGAATCTCTGCTCATCGCCTCCTTACCTGAGATGATTAATCAAGTCGATCGACAGAAACATTATTTTCTTTAGTCGCATCTAAAGAGAAAATAACTTTCTCCAGTTCAGGTAAAGATTAGACACTGACGGTGGTTTAAACATCCCTCTGCTGTGATCACTGAAGATGGACAGGTGCATGACGACGACAGTGTGACTGTCTGTATGAGACCTTTAATCTTTCATCTTTAGTCTCATCGTCTTTAAAAGCTTCTGCTGCTGCTCAGAGTTCAGTGTGAGAGTCACCGTCACAGCTCCGTGTTTCATCAGTGTCCGACCACGATTTCTTTTTTAATCTTCATCAACAAAGTCAATTATCAGAGCGGAAGCTTTGGCCACTGAAGTCACATCTTCATCACGAACATGAAACTCGTTCAGCCGCCGTGAAAGGAGCTCAGCATCATCCTGTTTACAGCGTGACGCCAGGCGACGCCGCCTCGTCCCGCAGGATCGCCATGACAACAGGACTGTAATTACTGCAGGTCTCACGGGGACAAACCAACACTGACCTGATTGGAAACTTATGTGTAACTTTATAATGTGGCTTCATGATGTCTGTCAGGAGGAGAGGCATTTTCATTAACCCATTACGACCCGAGGCGCCGTTTGAAAACAACCTCGTGAAAAAAGATTGTCGTTCACTAAAACCTTTATTTCTTAGCTTTTATTGTAAATCATTGATTTACTTTCACAAAAGAAATTGGATATAGCTGCAAAAACAAGCACATTTGTTAATATTTCGGTTCAGTTCAACTTTTTTTTTAAATGTGTTTTGATATTTGGAAAGTGTTGATGAACATTAAAGTAAAGTCAGTGATTTACAATAAAAGCTTTAAAGGTTCAAGGTCTCAGCTGGTTTTTATTTCATGTCTCTGCTTCAGAAGCTGAGGAATCCTTTCCTCCTCCTCCTCCTCCTCCTCCTCCTCCTCCTCCTCCTCCTCCGACATGTCTCCTACCCTGAGCTTTGACTAGCAGGTTAGCTGGTTAGCAGGTTAGCTGGTTTTAACGGGTGAAGAAACAATGATGTTTCCAGAAACGTGTCTTCCCTTTCTTTTTTTCCTTCTTCAGCTAATCGTTGATGAAATCCTCTGAAACTGTAGATAAAGTCTAAAAGTCTGTGAGATTTAATGAGTCACACAAAACCAACATTTTAACCCGACAACAGATTCCGAGTCTCGTCCGTGGTTTAGACGACAAAACCAGTTTGTTTAAGATCCAGAAAATAGGATTTTGGTTAAATATGAATAAATCCGTCGGTCCAGATGTGTCGTATTTAATATTTACAACCTGATTTAATGTGATTTTAATAACAGATATTACTCTGCTTATCTTAGATATAACTGTGGATATGATTGAACCAGGACATTTTCTCTCCTCATCAACAGTGACGACGTTTAGTTTCTGTCACCTGATCTAGAGGATTTCCCTGAAGTGTCGGATGCAGGTTATACATTTTCTGTTTGTATATTTTCAATTCAAAATAAAGCGTTCTGACTTTGACACACCTTTTACTAATTTGTGCTGAATCTCCCAGGTAGAAACCAAACTTCTGTTTCAAGGTTTGTAATGTTACGTAATGCCAGGTTCAGTAAGTTCAAGATATTTTAATGTTTGTTAAACTATGACAACTTGCCTTCTGGGAAATGTATGAAACCACAAACTGCTCTACAGAGCAGTAAAGGACAGGAAATGTCAGGACAGGAAAGTATTTGAGGGGAATTTTCCTTTATTTCTCCACTCGTCCAGCAGCAGACAGACTCTTTTCTTCTTCTGTGGATTTCTGACCTAATGAGACAGAAGCAGATGTGTGAGTTGGGCTGAGGATAAACTCTCTTCTCACTGTGAAACTTTTTTTTTTTTTTGGTCAAACTTTGCTGAATTTCCCTGAAACAAAGAATAAAAACAGTGAAGAGAGTTTCCTCCTCCACACAGAGTCCATGTGGCGCTGTGATGTAATATTGATGACCCTCCTCGTCTCCTGACGGCCTCCGTTTGGTCGTCTCATGTTTTATTTTTTATTCATGAAGCTCCGCGTCCCATTGCCCTCCTCCCTCAGATCCCATAATGCATCTGTAATGTTCTGTCAGGTGAGGCATGATGGGAGAGGTGATGATGGAGTAAAGCTCCTGGAGGGATGGAGGGATGGATGAGGGTAATTTCTGATCACACGCAGACTTTTCTGTCTTTCCGTTTTTTGTTTGAAAATAGTAGAAGTTCCTGTTGGTGTGAAACTGACAGGAGCCCAGCGTCCAACCCTGAGGAACCCCAGACCGTCGTTTATTTCTCTCTCCATCGCTTTCTCGCTCTGTTCTCTGTGTGTCATTGTCAGGTTTTCTATCACTTCCTCTCTTTGTCAGACTCTTTACTTTGTTTTTCTGTCTTTCCCAAAATGAATCCTCCAAACTAAACTTAAAAATTCACTGTGGCCAATGGGACGACTGTGTTCAGTAACATTAAAGATACTGATTGATGCATATTTCTATTAAAATCTTTACGATAACAGAGTAGAAATATGGTTTAAATGTTAGAATGTGTAGATCCACGTCAGTGAGGGGCGACGTTATAGAAAGAGCTGAGATTGTTCTGAGGATTGTGATATAAAACATTTGGGTATTATGTGATGTGTAATTACCCCGTCAAAGGTGAATTAAAGAAATAATGTAGAAATGGAGAGAACGCCTCAGACCTCAGAGGGTTTAAGAAAAAATTGAAATAGGAATTTAAACGTCTCACTTCACATCGCCCACCTCCTGATGGTCAGGTGGTGTCCATCAAGTTCAGATTTATGTTTGTTTACAGTGAAACATTTTATACAATTAAATAAAGTTATAGAGAGAAATGTTGAATATTTACAACTAAAAACTAAAAAACTTTTATCATTTTTTAATTCAGTGCAGCATCTCTCTCTTTTCCTCCATCATTTAGTTTCTCACTCTTTGTCTTTCTTTCCTCATTTTCTCTTTTTACTGAACTCCACCCCCCCGCCGCCTCCTGTTGTTCTTATTTATCACCATCACTAACATCTCTCACCTCTCTCCCCCCCGTCTCCCCCCTGAGCCTCACCTGTTCCTCTCCTCTGTCACCTCCGTGTTTCTCCTCCCTCCCCTCATTAACACGGACCCTGATGGATGTCGAGGAGAGGCCCCGCTCACCCTCAACATCATTCTCGCCCCTGTTGCTCTGCGCAGGAAACCCCTCACCTCTCAGCGGGGGTGGCAGTCCAAGTGGCCATTTGGTTCCCTCCGGAACCGCCTGCCATCTGCCACCACCCTCACCCCCCGCCGCAGGTCGCCACGAGCCCGGTGATTCCCGACACAGCTGGTTCACCGAGGTGATGATGGGAAGAAGACCTGCTGCTGCATTCAAGACCCACAGGAGAGATCGTACGTATCAGTTTCCCACAAGAAATTATGAGATGCTAAAAGGTGGAAGGCTGCAGGAGCAAGTTTAGATGATTAATACAACAGGAAGTAAGTACAACTTTTAAATCCTGGTCATCATCCATCAGTCCTCCACGTCGGTCTCCAGCAGCGTACGTCGACAAGTTCAGTCTGTCGTACGCTCGTTGTTTCCTCCGTTTAGTGTATCGTATGTTTGTGATGTCGTACGTACAGTGTTTCATACAGTCGGCATGTCGTACATACGGGGTTTCTGCAGTCAGTGTTTTTGGTTTGTTAGCTGTTCTTCGTACCTTCAGCGTGTTGTGTGCACATAGTTTTGTGCGTTGTGTATTTATTGTGTCGTATGTTTAAGATCTTTTCCTCTCCACCCTCCTGCTCTCAGTACTTGACTCTCATCATGCTGCTGCTGCTGATACAGTTGATGATGATGATGCAGATGATGAAGATGATGAAGATGACCACACAGTCATTATCATTCACTACGCTCCCACAATCCTCTGCTCCAACTCCAATTACCGTGTGATTGTATGCTTGGCACGGGAAACATAATTAACAAGCTGCGTCTCTGCCAACCTAAGCAGCCAACACGCTGTTTGTGTAGAGCGTCGATCTGAACGCGGGAAAGCAAACACAACAACAGCAGCGACAACAACAACAACACAACACAGCACAAACAGTTGCGGGTTCAGAGGCAGAGCGCCGGCGCCGCGCTCCCGTGAGGAAACCACAATTTGCGGTAATGGCGGTGGCGGCTCGGCGCCCCTCTCTCTGATGGACTGCGGCTGCTGAGGGAGGAGGCTTTGTGCTGCGGACGACAGGAAGTGTGGGAGAGCGCCAGGAGGTGGGTGCTGAACACACACTGAAGAATATCTGTGTGTCACAGTAATGTGCTTGTTAAAGGCTGTTAGAGCATGATGAGGCCGACGTGTGTGTGTGTGTGTGTGTGTGTGTGTGTGTGTGTTTGTGTGTGTGTGTGAGTGTGTGTGTGTGTGTTTTAATAAGACATACACAGTGTGAATCTGCAGCATCTGAAACCATTCAACAACATCCAAAAAAATAGTTTTAAATTTATTGAAATATCATTTACAAAGATCTGAAATATTTCCTCAGCAGCTGAACACAGGAATGTTAATTATGAAATGATTTAATATGAGATTTTATATATATATATATATATATATTACAGCAATAATACATCTGTTGTGTTCTGCTCATCCAGGTCCAGATCATGTTTAATGAGTAATCAATAATCAGTTCTGGTTCTGTAGAGCTGTGAACTCCTGACCATGTGATTATCAGTAAATCTTATTAATAATACTAGCTGTTATCATCACAGCTGGTTTTCATTCATATCTCACTCTTACATTTTCACACTATGTGATATTTAAAAAGACAATATGTCATTAGGATGTTGTTGTTTTTGGGGGGGGGGG
>NW_019525514.1:876368-887282 GCF_002814215.2 Seriola lalandi dorsalis
GACCGGGGCCGACTGCAGCGAGGACCGTGGCCTCTACATACAAACATCTGCTCAACCCACTGCGCCACTCGACGCCCCGTTTAGGATGTTGTTTTAATGAGATGATGTAATATCTGTATAAATGAAGTTCTGTAAGTTCATCATATCCTGTGTTCTGTTAATGGTCTGTGTCTGTTTAGATGAAGTCAGCTGTGATCGGCTGTTATCGGCTGTGATCGGCTGTGATCGGCTGTTATCGGCTGTTGATCGGCTGTGATCGGCTGTGATCGGCTGTGATCGGCTGTTATCGGCTGTTGATCAGCTGTGATCAGCTGTGATCGGCTGTGATCGGCTGTTGATCAGCTGTGATCAGCTGTGATCAGCTGTTGATCGGCTGTGATCGGCTGTGATCGGCTGTGATCAGCTGTGATCAGCTGTGATCGGCTGTGATCGGCTGTGATCAGCTGTTGATCAGCTGTGATCAGCTGTGATCAGCTGTGATCAGCTGTGATCAGCTGTGATCAGCTGTGATCGGCTGTGATCAGCTGTGATCAGCTGTGATCGGCTGTTGATCGGCTGTTGATCAGCTGTGATCAGCTGTGATCGGCTGTTGATCGGCTGTTGATCAGCTGTGATCAGCTGTGATCAGCTGTGATCGGCTGTGATCAGCTGTGAGTCATGATGTTCAGACAACTCTCACTGTTTCACTGTGACACTGAAGTTAAAAACAGGATTTGATGAAGTTGTGCTGGAGCCTCTTTTCTCTCTGACTCCTGACCACGTTTATTTGTGTCAGAAAAACGACTGTGATTGTGTTTCATGTCGGTGTTTCCTGTTTTTAGAACATCTGTACACACCTGTCTCCTGCCTCTGCCCCTCCCTCACAGTTCAAACCCCTGGACTAACCTGAACTAAAACGTGAATAAAACTGTTTCAGACAAACGCAGTGAGAAGGGATGATCCGTGTTTTCACACGAGTTCTTCTTTAAAAAAGTTTTAGTTTTATGAATCGTCAGAACAAAGTGGATCGACAGCAGTGAGTCAAATTCAACGACAGGAAACACACACAGTGTGTGAAGGTGTGTGAAGGTGTGTGAAGGTGTGTGTGTGTGTGTGTGTGTGTGTTCAGATCAGTTCAAGCAACACGACGAGACGGAGAAATGAAAACGTGTTTGTCCACAACAGGATGGAGTGTAAAAAACTGTTGTGAAGAAACATGTACAGACAGACTGCTCTGTGTGTGTGTGTGTGTGTGTGTGTGTGTGTGTGTGTGTGTGTGTGTGTGTGTGTGTGTGTGTGTGCACATCCATCATGTCTGAGCAGCAGAGAAAGGAGGAAAACAATGTACAAGTGTGAATGCAGCTGCTGTGTGTGTACTTCTATCTTTGTGAGGACCACTGTGTGTTGTAGACCTTACAGAGTCTTCACACCGTCAAAGGTCAAAGGTCAAAGGAGTGTAGGAGTGAGTGGTTAGTGAATGTATTATATCAATGAGTGTCCTCACAAAGATAGTATTAGCAGTAGTGTGTGTGTGTGTGTGTGTGTGTGTGTGTGTGTGTGTGTGTGTGTTGTTGAGGCTGCAGCTTCTTCTTCTCTTTTTATTTATCGGGTGGCACCGAGTCACTGCTGCTTATTTACAGCAGATTGTTTCTCCAGATGTTTTACAGGGAGAGAAATCCCTAAACACACACACACACACACACACACACACACACACACACACACACACACACACACACACACACACAGTCCTCCCTGTCCAGATGGAAGTCATTCTTTATAAGACTCCATAATCCTTCTCTCTCAGTGAGAGGAACCAGAGGAAGGTGAAGTGAAGCGTCTCCTCCTCCTCCTCCTCCTCCTCCTCCTCCTCCTCGTGTCACTGACGTTCTCCAGTTGTGTCGACGTGTTTCCAGTTAAACTCTGATGCTTCCTGATGTTGAAACATTTGAGTTCATTAAAAGCGATTCGACCTCCTGACTCACAGGTAACACTGAAGTCATCTCACCTGGTCGACCTGACCTGCTTCCTCCTGGAGCTTTCAGCTGCAGACTGATCAGTCAACGCTACAATGTACAGCTGTCCCTGAATGCCTCACACGCAGACTGGTGGATGTAGCTACAGCACTCAGGAGGGTTGTGGGCCACTGGCAGTGAACTGTTTTGTGTCTTTACGGTTAAAGGAGGTTTATATTAGTCATTGCTTAATGTGCCAACATGAGGGGCCATCGAGGGGCCCCTTTTACCCTTAGGGGCCCCAAGCATTTGCCTGTTTTGCCTCTGCTGAGCCAAACTGTGTCGATGTCGAGGTGTGTGTTTTACTCTGAAAATCTCCGACGTGTTTCAGCTGCAGCTTTAACTTTCACTTCCTGTGATATTACCTCTGATTTCCTGCGCCTGTTCCCAAACACTGATGGTGAGGTGAACGCCGTCAGCTGACGAGCAGCAGTCGTCTCAGGCTGTTTAACACGAGTCTTAACTTTGATGGTGTTTGGGAACAGAAACTTCGAGGATCATAACAAAGAGATTTCACGATTCCCCGAGCTTTCACTGGAAAAACATCCACGTCTGTGAAGTCCACGCTTCCTGTGAGATTTCCACCGAACAAGAGCCGATTTTAAAAACTAAAGTACAATAAAAAAGCTTTGTTCTGAGTCTTTGTATCGCTGCTTCCTCTCAGTCAGTGTGGGCGAGAGGGAGAAACATAACAACACCCCCCTACAAAAAAAAAAAGGGAAACGGCAGATTGATGAAAAGCCAAACTGGTCCCAGGACGCCGCGTTCTTCTTCTCTCCACAATATTAAAAACTCCCACACGTTTCAGGAGGAGGGCAGAATTAGCCTTGCCGGGACGCACTGGAAGCCGCCGTAATGACTCATTTGTTTCATCCTGATAGATGGCTCTCCGGATGGAAGAGGACCTCGTTTAAAAGAAGCCGCAGACGCTGATGAAAGGCGGCGGGCGAAGGACGGCGCCGGCATCACGGAGAAGGTCTTCAGCTCGCAGGTTCAAAAGGGATTCGGACCGGCGTGGTCGCACCGAGGGGCGAGGAGGAAGAAATAAAATCCTCTAGACAACGAGCCAACACACACACACACACACACACACACACACACACTCTCTCTCACACACACACACACACACACACACACTCTCTCTCTCTCTCACACACACACACACACACACACACACACACTTTGAAGCTGCTGTAAACGGCGTGCAGGAGGGCAGGTGGTGCTGATGAATATTCAGCCGCAGAGTCGACGCTCTGCTGCCAAACAAACCGCCGGCTCACTTCCTGTCACCTTCCAAACTCTCATAGATTTATGTCTTGTGTTTCTTCAGGTCTGATGTTTGTGATCAGTGTGAACAGTTTGTCGTTTCCAGTCTGGACCACACGGGTTCAGGGTGATCAGGTGGTCTACGTGTCACCTGGACTCGGACCACATGCTTACAGGTTTCTGAGATTTACTCTTTCCTGCCTCAGAAAATCCAGATTTCACGCAGCTCTGCTGGACTTCACCTTTGTTCACCTTCGACCTTTGAATAATAAAAAAAAACGACTTTGTCCAATAATTATTTATCATCCAGGTTTAAACCTGTTGTTGAGCAGAGAACCAGGATTTATAGACTCAGAGGTCAGAGTCCATCTTCTCTGTTCATGTAACTGTGGAGTGATGTTTCCAGCCTGATCCAGATGTGTCCTGATGTGCAGTGACGTGTTCTGCTGCTCTCACACCTGCATTAACATCAGCTTTAATTGATCACGATCACTTGTCCGGATCCAGATCCCACGCAGCACGGCCCACGTTTAAACTGACGCGCAATTTTCTGCTTTATGTCGACACGTGTCACTGATCAGAGAGAGTTGAGGGATAATCCACTAATGAGATAAAATCCTGTCTAATAGATTTTCAGGGATAAGAACATTAAATCTGACGTGAGTACAGATCAGAGTGAGCTGCGAACAGCTGATTCCTGTAGATTCTCATCAACCATCAAACATCGTCACACCAGCGCTGAGCCACAGGAATCTCAGGTTAATCCTGTGGCCTAGAGATCCTGAACAAGCACTACACTGAAACCAGCTGAAGTTTCGGCTGAAACCAGCTGACACTAGACTGAAACCAGCTGATATTCAGCTGAAACCAGCTGACACTAGACTGAAACCAGCTGATACTAGACTGAAACCAGCTGACACTAGACTGAAACCAGCTGACACTAGACTGAAACCAGTTGACACTAGACTGAAACCAGCTGGTATTCAGCTGAAACCAGCTGACACTAGACTGAAACCAGCTGATATTCAGCTGAAACCAGCTGACATTAGACTGAAACCAGCTGACATTAGACTGAAACCAGCTGACACTAGACTGAAACCAGCTGACATTAGACTGAAACCAGCTGATATTCAGCTGAAACCAGCTGACATTAGACTGAAACCAGCTGACACTAGACTGAAACCAGCTGACATTAGACTGAAACCAGCTGATATTAGACTAAAACCAGCTGACATTAGACTGAAACCAGCTGATATTCAGCTGAAACCAGCTGACATTAGACTGAAACCAGCTGGTAAACAGTGAAGATGTTTATTATGTTTATTTGTTTATTCTGGTTAATGACAAAAACATCTTTCTTTCTTCGTAAAAGTCAGTCGAACATTTCCCTGGTGAAACATGGGACATGGATTTTAGCTGCCGTTCGTGGACCGGACCAAGGCTGGAACCAAACTCACTCTTTCCTCAGGTGGGCTCAGGTGTGTTCTCTTAATGATGGTATGAAGGTACAGGGCTACCTGCTCCTGGGTTCACATGAAACCTCGGGTCTGAGAGCAGCAAAGATTTTATATCTGAACTAATTAAAACACTGAGTCACACTGAAATTGATCCTGAGTCTGTTTCTGTAACTACCTCTGACTGTAGCATCAGATTTAACCACAGTAACACACACTGATCCAGCTGCTGAACATTAGCGCTGCTGCTTTACGGCGGCCTGTAAATGCGTGTGTGTTGTGGCGGTCCAGGATAATTCAGACTGACTGGTTTACAGTGCAGGTGACAGGAACATGTGGGCAGCACATGATCCAGATCTCAGTCTGAACACAAACCTGCAGAGTGTTAGTCTGAACCTCTGAAGACCAACCTCTGTACACATCTGTATTCATTCTCTAAAACAAAATGACACGTCTTGATTTTTTTAAAGCTTCTCTGGGACAATAAAACCCTGATGTCACTTCCTGCAGTTGAATGGAAACAGATCTGGTTTTTATTCAGAGCGGAGCTGTCGAACATCAAATTAAGACACATCTCAACGTCTCCCCTGGCGGCTGTAAAAAAAACTGCAGAAGAAGACGCAGCGGAAAAGTTTGACTGAAGTCAGAATGATTTTTTGTTTTTGAGGTGAAAGAGAATAAGAATCATTTGCAACCAACCATCAACCTCTGGGTCTGAAACCAGAAGCTGCAGTTCCTCTAACGGCCACTAGAGTCTGGCTCCAACAGTGAGTCAGTCCCCATAGACTCCCATGTTAAAATGTTCAACTTTACAGCAGAAATAAACATGTTTACAGCCTGGTACAAAAACTGTTCTGGTCTCTAGAGATAATTTCCTCCTTCATGACACCTGTTTATATAACTCACCTGTTTATATAACTCACCTGTTTATATAACTCACCTGTTTACATTTTTATTAAGGACTACAGTTATGGAGGATTGAGGGCGTGGCCTCTTTGAGTGACAGGTGGGTGAACGTATCCTTGCCACGAACCAACATGCACTGTCGTCTCAGCTCCACCCACGCCCCTCCTCTTTGACCATATTTGGATGAGCTGGGAGTGAGGGGGCGGAGTCAGAAACTGTCAAGAATGCGAGCTGCTCGCTCACTGAGCTTCAGAAACCTGTTGGTGATGTCACAGATGCGAGGTCCATCTTTATTTACAGTCTGTGGACAGACTGTAAAACAAGTCATGCAGGAACACTTCCTGAACTTTATCGTCTTATGTTCAGTAACTTATTTTGTTTTTCACAGTTTGTTAAAACCTCTAGCAGCTGCGTGGCCTCCTGTCTCCTCACTGTAGCTCTGGAAAGTAACAAACATATTATAATAACATATTAGTGTTACTTCTAGTTTCCACTTCCTGCTTCTCCACCACACTTCAGAGGGAACTAATTTGGTTTAGTCATTTATTAACAGTTTATTCTCAACACTGAACAACTAATCTGTATCTGACTGGTCGGCCGTTACAGTGAGATCAACCTGTTTCATGACCTCAACTTTTTCTTTTCTTTTACATTTCTAGGCTTTTTCATGAATCAGTAACTGTATTAATAATAATATTAATGATGACAATTAACAATAATAAATACTAATAATAATAATAATAATAATAATAATAAAAAGCCTTCTCAGTTAAAACACATTCTCTGGCTTCGTATGGATTTGTAACTGGATCTCAGTCAAAACCAGTTCAACCCTGAGTGACAGGCTAAAAAAAAAAATCACTGTCAGGATGTTGATCCTCCTCATGGAGAGAGAGAGGGCTGATGGGAAATGTGGTTTTCATTTGTAGAAACATGAGCGACAATAAGCTGATGTCAGAAACTACAAATCAAACGCTGGTCCAGTCAGGACATTGTGAGTGTGTGTGTGTGTGTGTGTGTGTGTGTGTGTGTGTCATGCAGGATTAAATGATGATAAAATAAGAAGTGTCAGTGAGCAGCAGTGGGGCAGTTTGCTTCATCCAGTCCACATGGTCTGTGGTGGTCTCTGAAAAACGGATGCTCAGCTGTCAGGACCTGAAACCTCGTCCAGCTGTGACCACTTACGATGTGACGCGGGACGCCGTCTGTCTGACTCGCCATCACCTCTGCATGAGTTCAACCTCAGCGCCGCAGGAGCGTTCACCTCTACACAGGACGAGGGATGGAGGTTTCAGACGTTGCAACTGAAGAGCAGCTCAAACTTCAGCTGTGCCCTCAGTTAAATAACTCGTGCTCTCAGATTATTAATTAGCTCAGATTTTGTGCCTCTGACTTTCTGAAAAGCAGCGCCACTGACACCTGCCTCCACTTTTATTTCACACTAAGGCATAACAAGTTAACACATGAAGATCCCATGACTTGAAACCACAACCTCAAGCTGGTGAGGCAACAGCTCTAACCACTGTACCACCACACTGAAGACCAACGATGTCTAGTGTCAATGTCTATGATGTTTTTATGCCGTCAAAAAACGTCATAGTATATTAATGCATAATGTTATAGACAAAATATCAGACTAAGGAATAAAAACTCCACACAGGAAGGCCCAGGATTTGAACCCAAAACCATCTGATTTTCATGCCTTACTATAATATGATGTTTTTCTGCCTTATTATAATACTATGTTTTTCTGCTTTACTACAGTTCAAGTTTTTATGATGTTTCTACACCTTGCTATACTGTGATGTCCTTACAGGTTTTTATGCCATTCTATACTATGACGTTTGTTTTTATGTTATTATGTCTTACTAAACTTTAAAATGTTTTGATGTTTCATGTCTTATTACACTATGAAGATTTCATGGCGTTTTTAACCCTTCTAACCTTAACCCTGACCCGTTTTTATGCCTTACTATACTGTGACATTTTATGGGGGTGGGGGGTGGGGGGGTGGCACGGTGGTGAAGTGGTTAGAACTGTCGTCCCACACTGAGAAGTTTCTGGGCTCTTCTGTGTGGACTTTGCATTTTCTTCCTGTGCCTGTATAGATTCTCTCTTTGTCTCTCATTATACTGTTACCACACTTTTCTTTTTGCTTCTGTTATAATTACTATGACCAGTAAATATTTTAAAATAAACAATAAATTCCAACGTAACAGAAAGTGTTTATCAGTGCGGCTGCTGATAAAAATAAAAAAGCCTCAGAAAAGGGCAGTTCCACAATAAATAGGATCCAATTACGAAAGGCTAAATGTGTTTCAGTTTCATTCCTGGAGAACTGATGTACTTCAGTTATTAAATAAAGAGTTCTTGTCGATTTATTGTTTCTACTGGGATGCAAAGAAAAACTAGTTTTCCCCACAGGAGATGCATTTGTAGTGTAGAGTCACACATCTGTAATTTCCACAGCTGTGTGATCGTTAGCAGACGTGTATGTGCCACGGACTGTACCGTGAGGCTGTGTACAGTGTGTACAGTTACACACATTCAAACCAAACAGCAGACAGTGAATACAGTGCTACATGTAGTGAACAGGAAGTGATGTCAGACACAACATTGGTGTTAAGTTCCTTAAATTTCAGAGTTTAAGACTCGAGGTCAAAGAGGGAAACTTCCCAGAGGAGTTTCTCCAGCTGTGAAATGTTTTGAAGCAGAAGTGTAAAATGAAAATACATAACACCAATAACTGTGAGCAGTTTGTGTCAGAGACGGAGATGAAGCTTTAAGGTGAATGAATCCAGGTCTAACACTAGTAGGCAGAGAAAAGGTTAGCTGGCTCACTCATGGTCAGGAGTTCATAACCGGCCAATAAGCTAACAAAAACATACATACCAAAAGCTTTTGATTCTTTTGATCTGTGGACCCTTATGAACTAATGGAAAATAAATAATTGAGGAATCGACAGACAATCGGACTTCCCGACTGCTTCAAAGGTAGGGAGTCGTCATTTAATCAGTCGGCCTTCATCATAGTTTATTGCAGTGCAACAGTTACCATGGTCAAAGTACATGAAAGCAGGACTGTCCCCCGTTTTTATTTCCTAGGTAAAAACATTTGATATTTTAATGATTTATTGATGCCGAACTGGAAATGTCCCCGGTTTTCATTTCAGAAATCATCGGGTCATCTTCTTCTACAGATACAGTAAATCAGACTTTCTCTGCTCACACAGGCAACACATGCAGCTTTAACAGAAAGAAAAATCCTGCAGGCAGATCCACTCGATCAGAACCAGATCAGAACCAGATCTCCACGACCATGACGTCCAAACTCTCCCCGTCGTCCCCGCCGGGGTTTCAGACGCTTGTTAATTAATTGTCTCTGCACCAACATCTGTCGTCTCCGGAGTCCCGCCGCGCTGCTGCGATTCAACATTTATACACGGATCCGTACAGCATCCGCAGTTTTTAATGATGAAGCATATGGAATACAGCCGAGCAGAAGAAGAAGAAGAACGTTCAGGCTGCGACGGCTCAGCTGTGACAGAGCGGATCACAAACACAACCACACGAGCTGCGAGGAGCTGATGATGAAATACACGCAGTAAATCAGGTGCTAGCAGGAAGAATCTGCTGACTAGACGAACAGAGTTCATGTGATAGTTTCAGCTTTTAAACTTAATTATCTACAGATAATATGTAACATACACATGAAAACATACTGAGTGGATTCACACACACACACACACACACACACACACACACACACACACACACACGTCGTCCAGTCAGAAACAACAGCGTCTGACATGAGTCCAGCCAACACGTGCTAACAACATTATCCGCGCCAAGTTCCAACAGCTAACCTACAAAATAAACGGTAAAATACCATAAAACAAGGAAAAACGAACAGAGTGTGAAGTCGTGTCGCTGAGTCGGTACCGATCCGTCTTTGAGCCTCGGTTCTGAAGTGGATCCGTGTTTGTTCTGGTTCCTCAGCCAATGGGAGGACGTGAGTCTTCATTCCTTCACCAGGAAACAACAATGGCGGACAGTTAGGAAAGTTAAGTTCTCAGTGGGTGGGGTCGGCGAGCTGGTGAGCAGGGGGAGGGGGTCTACGTCCCTTCATGATGTCATAAAGGGAGTGAAATCTAAATCGTGTGATTGCACGCACGACACATCCATGTTGACAAGACATAAAAGTGACATGTCCCCTTTAAGAATATGAAGCGTTATTAGTGAATTTAAAGGAATCCAGGAACGCAGTTCATGTCACGGCGGCAGGAGAGGAGGCGGGGCTTTGGCACGGGGTCAAACAGGCGTTGATGTGACGTGGTCGTGATCGTGAACGTGGGTCAGAATCTCCCTCCTGCTCGGCCTACATCTGTGGAAGACTTTCTTCCACCCACCTTAACTGGCAACATCCCTGTGTGTGTGTGTGTGTGTGTGTGTGTGTGTGTGTGTGTGTGTGTATGTGTGTGTGTGACTTCCTGTGGTCTCTTTATGTTTGCCCCGTTTCCCTCCAGCGAACATCGGATGTAACAAAACCAGAGGACAAAATAAGAGCATTACTTTTTAAAGACGTGTCCTGAAGATGGGAGACGGTGATGCGCGCTGACAGCGGCTGCTAATTGGAGTAAATTAATTTACCTCGGGCGCCGATGTTCGCACAAAGCGCCGCTCGCCGCGTGAATAAGTGATGATCGGCAGCGCCCGTATAAGCCCCGACTTTTTGAATCATTTAACGCTGCAATCTGCTAATTAGCAGGGAGAAAAGCCAGCTTTCAGCCACAATTAAGATAGGCCTCTGTCAGTCAGGAGGGTGGGGGGGGGCTGGGGCTGGTTGAGAGGGAGCGCTTCATTTATTCATCCTCTGAGCAGATGCTGAGTGCAGTGGGGGTTTGGATGGAGAGATGCCGGGATGGAGAGGGAGAGCTCAGGGATCTGAAGGGCTTGGATGGGAAAGAGGGGGGGGGGTGTTGGCGTGTGGTTGGAGAAGAAGTTTTCCAGCCCCCCCCCCCCAACCACCCCTCCTCCTCCTACTCATTTCACTCACCCCCTTCACCACCACCTCTCCCCTCTTTTTCTTCTTCTTGTTCTGTAAACCTCAGAGGGAGGCGAGCAGCGAGGAGGGCCCGCCACCAACCAAAACAAAAGCAAAACAAAAGACCTGATATAAGAGGAGGAGGGGGGAGGAGGGGGGAGCTGCTTCTCGAGGCGAACACACACACACAGACACACGAAGGGTTTCTGTTTCACACGCAGAGTGTTAACCAGTTGTACAGCCCAAGGTCA
>NW_019525514.1:887332-889488 GCF_002814215.2 Seriola lalandi dorsalis
CAGCAGTCAGCCTGGCACAGCTCCAACTGAGCGTGCTGGTGGTGGATCTCACTTTAGAGCCCGGCGCCTCTCGGCTCGGTGGCTGCGCAGGTTCGTGTTCTCCGTCTCTTCCTGTTTTAATCTGCTCTCTGCCGATGTTTCCAGGAAGTATTGATTTATTGATTTGTTGATTTGTTGATTTGCGGGTCAGAAGTCGTCCAGTGATCTCTGCAGATCTCTGCACAGCTGCCGACCTGAGTCTGTCTGCTGCTTGGTGATGGACAACAGATTTTATTCTTCCAACAGTCGGAGCGGCAGCCATTTTGTTTTCAGGTTGTCCGTCCATCTGCCTCGTTGTCGTGGACACGATATCTTCGGCACAAACATTAACGAGGACTCAAGGACGAACTGATTGAACTTTGGTGGTTAAAGGTCAAAGGTCACCCTGATGTCAGAAATCACTTTTTAGCCAATACCAAATTTGAATTTATCCCTCAAGGTGCTTTAGAGATGCTTTGTGAGGACACTGTGACCTTGACCTTTGACCCCCAAAATCGAATCAGTTCATCCTCGAGTCCTAATGAATTTTTGTGCCAAAGATGAAGAAGTTCCTTCAAGTCGTTACTTAGATATCGTGTCCACAAGAATGGGACGAGTGGACAGAAAACAAAATGGCTGCCGCACTGAGGAATAAAAAAACTTGCACACTGATAAAACACGAACACATTCAGAAAACATCTTCATCAGTTTGACAACAATGAACTGCTGATACAACAGGAAGCACAAAGCAGGTTCTCTACTTTTTAGCGTCCCCCTGGAAACACTTCCTGTTGAGTTGTATCTGCAGCTCGTGTGTCTTTTCTTTAGCTGCGCTGCTTTGAGCTCTCAGGGCCACCGTACTCCTGTCACACTCAGGGTCTGAACACTTCCTGCTCCAGAGCTGCTGGGCGGAGCCTGATTGGTCAGGATGATGCAGTAGATCATGTAACTCCAGCACATGCACATTACATACATGACGGATCAATCGGATCAATATTAATACGATTCACCGCTGATACTGGAAACATTAAAAAGCTAAAAACATACGTTTATATTTCACAGGAAGGATGATGACAGTGAGTGTCATGTGACCTCCACTCCTGCAACATTTAAATACAAATGGCCGCGCACACACACACACACACGCACACACACACACGCACACACACACACACACGCACACACACACACAGAGCAGCAGTAAACCTGAGCAGGAGACACACGAACGCCGCGCTACATAAACCCTGTGTGTTTGAGGCGGGAACATAAATCAGCTGATGTGTACAGTGCATCACAGCGAGGGTTCAGGAGATCTCCGCCCGACACCGCCTCGCTCTCATTACGATACGGAGCGCCGCCGTCTCTGCTGCGACCCGGTCAATTTATTCATGCTCAGGCCCTGGGAGTCCTGCCCCGGACATCCGGCGCCGAGCATTATCGCTGCTCAGCACCTCCGACTTGGAAATCAGCGGCGGGCCGAAGGTAATGAATATGTTAAACCTGGAGGCCCCGAGGATTTATGTCCGACACTGAGCTGTGAATGTATGAATGTGAGCCTGATGTTTATGCAGACGACCGAACTCACAGCGTTGTTGACTGCTCTGTATTTATTAGCAGAGCTGCAGGAAGCAAAGACTGTAACTACTTTACCTGAGTATCACATGACAAGACACCTGATACTGCTCCTGCACCTTTTACTCCGTTACCTTCATGTGATGAATTTATTTATTTTACATTTTAAGATTTGAAGTGCAGGATTTTCTCCCACAAACTTCAGTTTCTTTCTTTTTTTAAATAATATTTTATTAATTTCTCACGCAGCCAAACAGACAAAGAGCCAGACAGATGCTCCGACACAAACAGGATTAAATGAACATGAAAGGAATAATTTCCTGCAGGTTTGGTGAAGCTGCTCTTTAACGTCTGGTCGAAGTCGTTCGTCACTTTTCTTCTTTACAACATTTCAAATTTCTCATTTCATCACATGAAGTTTTTTCTCAGGATCAGTGCAGATCTGTCACAGTGGACCGACCAAATTCAAGATGGCCGCCTCCGTGTGCAGCCGACCCCTCCCACCCCTGGCACAAATTCTTCGAGCCCCCCCCCTCAGGAGGACCGAAACCTCTCACCACAAGAAC
>NW_019525514.1:889592-890688 GCF_002814215.2 Seriola lalandi dorsalis
CCCCCCCCCCCCCCCGACTCCCTTCTTGGATTACTTGCACATTTCTCAGGCATATTCTTGTTTTTCATACTGTAACTATTGTTCATTGTATAATGTTCATATAATTTAATTATATTTTTCACATTTAAATGTAAATATTTTATTGAAAAATGTTTTTATATTTAAGTTTCTGAACTCCTTTAACTTTCTCTTTAATTCTTTCCTCGTATGTAAAAACTTGTTTGGCAACAAACCTGATTCAGAAAATTACTGAGAACTATTATAAGGAACCTGCCAATCACTTTCTGCTAATTGATCAATGTATTGACTGATTGTTGCAGCTCTGCTTGTATTTACTGTAACAAAGCTTCATGTTATATCAGGGTGAATACCCAGAACACAACACGTGTCATGTGACTGTTACATGTAAACAACGTGTCAAAGTTTAAAACACTCACAAGCTTAATGTAAATCTTAATAATGACTTTATAAATGATTTTGACTCCAGATGTTCTGCAGCTGTTTTCAGTGTTCAAACGGATAAAAAAGAGTCTGCAGCAGGAGGATTTTCCACAACCTGGCAACCCAGGACCTGTTCTTATTAATGTCTTATACCTGATCTATGAAGCTAAGATCTATAAATGATGTGGTGACGTTAATAAATCCATTAGTTACAGTTCATAAACTCTTTGTTAATGTTGTTTATGAAGAACAAGAACCTGACGACAGAGTCCCGGAGTAAATGCACTGATTTAGATTCTTCCACTGTTCCTGATGTTCCTGGACGGTTCCCCCCCATAAAATAAAAAAATAAAAGCCCCCATGCTTCCTTCAGAGGCTGAAGTCTTTCACTTTGATCTGAAAGTCTTTGCAGCCTCATTGACTGTAATGAGATCTGGAGAATCCGTGAGGACGGCGGGGATTTGACGCCGAGCCGAAAAACTCCGGCCGGGGAATCGGCAGCGGGCACAAACAAAATCGAAAAAGGAGAGAGAGGAGGAGGAAGATCTCAGATGGCTTGGCAAGCAGTTTGCCTTCACCCCTCCCTCCCCCCTCCTCCATCCCAATGTTAATTTCCCCAACGTCTGAGATTCCAGGGTAGGTGGGGGGAGGGGAC
>NW_019525514.1:890937-893016 GCF_002814215.2 Seriola lalandi dorsalis
CCAGACGAGGAGGCGGCGTTTCTGTAATCTCACCAGCTGACTGCCGTCCAGTCCATTAATCAGTCAGTCAAGGTCTGAGAGGCCCCGAAGACCCAACACACCCCGAGGTGGGAGGGCGGGGGGGGAGGGGAGGAGATGTCCGCCGGCTCTGGGTCAAGGAGACGACGACGACGTGTCACAGCGCTGATACGGAAACATTCAGATGTTCTTATTGTTGTTTGTTCCCTGAACGCATCGCGGCGTCTCCATCGTCCACAGGGTCGGATAATCGGCCCCTCCTCCAATCACAAGTCTGGACCACGCAGCCAATCAGGAGTTAGTTTATCACCAGTGAAGATGGCGTCGTGCCAGTGAAGGCAGAGTCGCTGTTGAACTAAATACTGAGTCTGAGACTTGAGCTGCAACCAGCATCATTTTTAATACTGATCAATCTGATTATTATTTTCCAAAGAGTCTTGATGTTTCCCGCTCCTGCAGAATCTTTTGGTCCAATGAGGTGAAAGTATCCAAACGTTTGTAAGAAGAAATGTTTTTTGTCGTACGTCAGTTTTCATCCATTGAATCATCTGGAAGCTTCAGATTTCTCTTTATGGAGCCGCTCGTCTCTGAAATGTATTTCAATGCAGCTGAATTCACAATGAAGCTCTTCCCATCGACATGATTTCTGGTTCTGTTGTCACGACAACGGAACAAGTTTGAAACGGTAGCTGTGTCCCAATTCAGGGTCTCGTCATTCGGAGGCTTCATCTGAAGAGCGACTGATTTCAGCAGCTGAAGCCCACGAGCCGTACGACCTCCAGGTTTAGTGAAAAGCAGTTACGTGTTGTCAGTGTTGCTAGGCAACAGGAGCTGCGGTCCTCCGTAGACCGTCATTTCATTTCAGGTTGACCTTCGCAGTCCACGACGACCACGAAAGGACACGCCTTCGTAGACCGCGTCCTCCGAAGGATGCGGCCCTTGAATTGGGAGATGACCAGTGATTGAAACACGGCCCATTGAGGCCACAGCTGTGTCCCAGTTCAGGAGCCGCAACCTTCAGAGGATGTAGTCTACCAAGGCGTGTCCTTTCTTGGCCGCCATTGACCACGAAGGCCGAACTGAAACGAGACGGTTTCCTTTTGTTTTTCATTGATTTCCAGTCACCGTTTTAAGTTTTGTCCTTTTGAAAAGTGATTCATCACTCGTTACAATGAATCTTGGGAAACGTTGGGCCACTAATAATCCACGCGTTGGATTTTTCGCAGGACGCGTTTCTCTTGCCGCTGTGATGCGGATCCTACGGAGGAAGCGGTGACTCTTCGTAGACCGCTGTACGGAGGATTTTCTCTTCGCGTCACCAGCTGTTCCCGCCCTTATGCTTGTGTCGCAAAGCACTGCTCCTGTCGCCTAGCAACCTTGACAACACGTTACTTTTCTTCACTAAAACTTTTAGTTTTCAGACTCTTGTTTTAAGTTTTACTGAAACACTTACATCTAACAGTGTAACGCAAAAACTCCCCAACTTTTCTTAACTTGGACTCTTGTGGTGGTCAAAGGTCAAAGGTCGGCGTGACCTCACAAAACTCTTTTTAGTCTTAATTCAAGACTTCACACAGAAATCCTGACAAACACACGGTTTATATTTTCTGACTGTGGAGAAACAGGGTGTCACCTGGAACTAGTCTGGGTGGCGGAGGGATACGACCACGAGGAGGTGGTTCTAGTTCTTGTGTGAATCAGGTCCCAGTGAAACACGGACTCTTCCTGATGGTACTTCCTGTAAACGTGGGTGGAACACGACTCCAGGGAACTGATCTCCAGTTTTTCCTCTTTTGTGATTCAGAAAGTTTTACTGAAACTTTACAAACTGTGACTGTAACAAAGAATCACAGATCGTCGTCCAATCAGGAGTTAGAGATGTTTAAACAGTGAACGTGTCAGTCGCTGATTTCACCTTAAATCTGAAACATTCTTCTTTGTTCATGGTGCTCCTGAACGCAACACAGTCCCGTCCCCCGTCCCCCGTCCCCCGGTGTGTTGGTTGTATCATCTGGATTTCACGCTGCACTTTTTCATTTATTATTAAGGAGAGTGTAAATA
>NW_019525514.1:893061-895617 GCF_002814215.2 Seriola lalandi dorsalis
GGGGGGGGGGGTTAAATCCTGCTGAATTATGTGGATTGTGTTTTTGGCTCTTGGGGGGTCTGAAGCCGCTCAGGACCGAGTCCCAGCAGCCAATCAGATTTACACTGAGAGGCCTCCGACCTCACAGCGTCCCTGTGACCTTCATCCTCTCTGTCTCTCTGTCTCGTCTCTCTCTCTCTTTCTCTCTCTCTGTCTCTGTCTCTCTCTCTGTCTCTCTCTCTGTCTCTGTCTCTCTCTCTGTCTCTCTCTCTGTCTCTCTCCGTCTCTCTCTCTCTTTCTCTGTCTCTCTCTCTCTCCCTCTCTCTCTCTCTCTCTCTGTCCCATGAAGCTCGTTCTACCTCAACATGATTCTCTCACATTCAAACAGAAACACTCCTGATCCGAGAGCAGGTGTTCAGACCTGGTTCACCCAGAGACCGGCAGAGCTGCAGGTCTCATCACAGACCACACACTCTCTGACAGAGGTAAACCAGCTGTGTGTTGTGTCCCTCAGAGGGGCCCCGGGCCCCGGGTTGAACACCGGTTCCTCTAAACTGGACCGAAGGGCAGAACTGGAGGAGGAGGATTCAGGTAGTTTAAACCTCGGGATGACTGTGTGTGTGTGTGTGTGTGTGTGTGCGGTTTAATTAAAACAGTGTATGAGTAGGAGAGGTCATTAGCGTAGAACAGATGGGGCCCTGGTTGCCATGGAGACGCTCCTCATTGTTTACAGATCTGCTCTTTTGTTTGGTTGCTCCTCCAAATGAGCAGCGGCACATTTCCCCCCGCAGCCGCCGCTCCTCCTGCGACGTGGGACGCCGCAGAGTTCGCCGCCGCTTTTGTTTCTGTAAATGTTCATTCAGTCCAACATCTGCACAAACACGACTCGTCAGACCTTCTTTATTCTGCTCTCCTCGCGGCGGCGGCCGAGGGGTTTGTGTTAACTACCTGCTCTGATTTGATGATGTGATTACAGAGTCGGACGGGCGGCGAGCGGGGTCACGTCCCTGCTGGGCCTCGGCAGTGTTGTGCCCCGCAGCCACACGCTTGTCTCACATTACTTCAGAGGACGCTGCAGAGTTTGGACGCCGCAGGATAAAAAGGATGCGGCAGAAAAACACCTGAGGTGAAGATTTAAGAGGTCAGAGCCAGAGTCAACCGGCCCGTTTCCTCCCCCTCCTCCTACACGCTCCCCGCCGACATCCATCTTTAATGTCCGAGCCTCCACAGAACAATGGCTCTTCCTCTGCTGAGGGCCGCGCTCGCTAATAATTAGCTGGGGGTCATCATTTTTTGATAGAGCCGAGCCGTCGCAGGGACACATTTCATTTGCATCATCACATGTTAATGCGGGTCAGCCTGTCGCAGGAGTCGTTGGCGAGGTAATTAGCTCCAATCCCCGTCGCACCGTTTGAAATATTGAACATGGGTGAGCCGGGCCGCCGCAGAGCTGCAGACGGAAAGTGGGCGGCGCCAGGAGGCGGCGTCAGAGTCTCAGTGTGTCCTGAAGCCGGACGACGGCGAGCGGAGAGAAGTGATGTTTGTTTGTTTGTTTGTTGCTGCGAGTTGATGGAACCTCAACAGGCCGAGTGAACCGAGAGAGAGAGAGAGCCTGAGGGCGAGAGCGCGTGCACATGCACACACACACACACACACACACACACACACACACACACACACACCTGAATGACTCACGTTGTGCAGGATTGAAGCTGAATGTTAATCAGGTTTTCATGTGTTTCGGTTGCGTTTGTGCTGCAGAATTAAACCAGAGAAGAAGACAGATAAAGATGAAGACGAAGTGTCTCCTGTCCAAACAGAGGACAGACAGACCAGAACCTACATCACCACCACAGACAGAGTCACATGACACTGAAAAGAAAACAATAATATTTATTTGCTCCTTAAAACATCTTTAATAAATAAAGACACGATGATGTCACTGAGACGCAGGTCAAGGAGTTTTATTTGAATGAGAGAATGAGCAGGTCTCATTATCACAGGAGCTGTGAGTGATTTAAAGGGCCAGTGTCCTCTCACACGGTCCAGGTCTACAGGAGGACCAGGTCTGAGGAGGAGACCAGGTCTGAGGAGGAGACCAGGTCTGAGGAGGAGACCAGGTCTGAGGAGGCGACCGGGTCTACAGGAGGACCAGGTCTGTGGAGGACCAGGTCTGAGGAGGAGACCGGGTCTACAGGAGGAGACCAGGTCTACAGGAGGACCAGGTCTGAGGAGGACCAGGTCTGAGGAGGACCAGGTCTGAGGAGGAGACCGGGTCTACAGGAGGACCAGGTCTGAGGAGGAGACCAGGTCTACAGGAGGACCAGGTCTGAGGAGGACCAGGTCTGAGGAGGACCAGGTCTGAGGAGACCGGGTCTACAGGAGGACCAGGTCTGAGGAGGAGACCGGGTCTACAGGAGGAGACCAGGTCTGGTGTCACTGATAAATTGTCCTGAGACGGTCGCTCTGAGTTTTTATGGAGCAGCTTTAACGCAGAAGAAGAAGATGAGCTCCACCACAGTGTCCTACCTCACCCTCCTCCTCTCCCCCCCCTCCTCTCCCCCCTCTTCCTCCCCT
>NW_019525514.1:897650-898201 GCF_002814215.2 Seriola lalandi dorsalis
ACTTGACTTCCACCATCTGCCTCTCATTACTCTCCCTCTCTGTTTATTAATCACTGATCATCTGGATGAGGCTTGTTGGTTGCCATGGCGTCGGGCTCTCTGGGTTCGAACTTGTGTCAGGTGAGTTTGGGTCCAGATGGAGTCGGAGCTTGGCCTCCACTTCCTGTTTGTCTCCGAGGAGTTTCACAGCAGCAGCAGCACGGCCCTCTGGGAAACGGAGTGTGTGTGTTTACAGCTGCACTCACACCTGGCTCTGTGTGTGTGTGTGTGTGTGTGTGTAAAGGTGAGCAAACATACACATGTTCAGTGTACATATGTGTTGATTTAGACACAGGTGTTCCTCAGTAAAAACTTTCCTGTGTGTGTGTGTGTGTGTGTGTGTGTGAGTGTGAGTGTGTCTTGATGTTCATCCTACAGCTGTGTGTGTAGGTGTGTGTGTTCATATGAACATGTGTGTTTCAGAGGTTACAAAGGAGCATGTATAAGTTTAAAAAGTGTGTGTTTAAAAGTTAACTCAGAGATGTGTGTGTGTGTGTGTGTGTGTGTGTGTG
>NW_019525514.1:898251-898986 GCF_002814215.2 Seriola lalandi dorsalis
CACACACACACACACACACACACACACACACACACACACACACACCTGAATGACTCACGTTGTGCAGGATTGAAGCTGAATGTTAATCAGGTTTTCATGTGTTTCGGTTGCGTTTGTGCTGCAGAATTAAACCAGAGAAGAAGACAGATAAAGATGAAGACGAAGTGTCTCCTGTCCAAACAGAGGACAGACAGACCAGAACCTACATCACCACCACAGACAGAGTCACATGACACTGAAAAGAAAACAATAATATTTATTTGCTCCTTAAAACATCTTTAATAAATAAAGACACGATGATGTCACTGAGACGCAGGTCAAGGAGTTTTATTTGAATGAGAGAATGAGCAGGTCTCATTATCACAGGAGCTGTGAGTGATTTAAAGGGCCGGTGTCCTCTCACACGGTCCAGGTCTACAGGAGGACCAGGTCTGAGGAGGACCAGGTCTGAGGAGGAGACCGGGTCTACAGGAGGAGACCGGGTCTGCAGGAGGAGACCAGGTCTGAGGAGACCGGGTCTACAGGAGGACCGGGTCTGAGGAGGACCAGGTCTGAGGAGGAGACCGGGTCTACAGGAGGAGACCAGGTCTGGTGTCTCTGATAAATTGTCCTGAGACGGTCGCTCTGAGTTTTTATGGAGCAGCTTTAACGCAGAAGAAGAAGATGAGCTCCACCACAGTGTCCTACCTCACCCTCCTCCTCTCCCCCCCCTCCTCTCCCCCCTCTTCCTCCCCT
>NW_019525514.1:899660-904669 GCF_002814215.2 Seriola lalandi dorsalis
CCTTCCTTCTCCAGATCTTTGAATTTCTCTGGCTGAATTTTTCATGTTGTTTTCAGCGGGCTGCTCTAAGTGGCGTCCCTCAGCGACGATGTTTCTACCCGAACAAAGAGAAGAGGTGAGAGCTGCAGGTAAACTACCATCAGACTGTGAATCAGGTCTGCACAGGCTCCGCCCCCTCTCTCCTCACAGAGCAACCACAGCTGCGACGCATGCAGCGGAGAACAAGTGCGAATACGCCAAAGTGTTTGAGTTACTTTCCGTCTCTGGTTTGACGCGACAGAACAACAGAGGAACATGTTCTCCTTAGAACCCATGATGATAATCCCTGTCCGCTGTGGGAGAACCGGTCCTGACCCGAGCCCGGTCCAGCAGCGGCCCGGACCTCATCGCCAGGAGCGCGTCACATCGGACCACTCTGATGACACATGAGCTGGTCCTGCGTCACGGATCATAAACAGCTCCTTCATATTAAAAAGCAGATAATAACTCCCAGAAAGCTCCTCCATTAGATTAAAAAAGCTTCATATAGAAACGTCTCGCTGTAACCTGCTGCAGTATGTGATGAATATTAATTTATAGATGGACGGGAGGACGGAAACAGGGGAGCCGTGGTGGAAAACAAATTATTTGGAGGCAGCGATTACGGCGCGGCGTCCCCGGAGTGAGGCAGATAATATTAAAGTAATCTACGTGCTGAGGTGAACACGCTCCCGTCGAGGATGATCGACGTCTAAATTAGTCCAAGAAGAAGAAGAAGAGGCTCGGCAACAGGAAGCCGTCAGAGCGGCGGACGGCGGCTCGCAGCCGAACACTCAGAAACATAGAGTTCATTATGAAGCTGTTATCACTTCCTCTCTTTATCTGCAGCTCCTACAACAGACGACTGACTCCACACGACGGCAAAAAGAACTGCAGAAGAAGAAAAACGGCGTGTTCATTCAGACAATGAGACGGAGCCTTTAGAAGTATTGTATGATATTTGATATTTCTGTTTAAATTATTTTGTTTCCCTTTTTCTTCTTTGTTCTTAAGACGAGAAAAAAGTTTAAAAACAGCCCAGTGTTTCTGCTGAAAGTCCGTGTGTGTGGACAGGTGTGATCTACCTGCTCTACCTGCTCACACACATCCAGAGACAGAGTCTGTCCTGCAGCCAATCACAACGCTGTGTTCAGGTCACGGCTCTTCACGCTTCGGTCCGATCATTATTTACGCTGAAGTCGGATTTTTCCAACTGTGTAAACGCATCATTTCATATTTGTTTACTATTGTTTGTTTTTTCAATTTTTTTGTCAATAAATAATAAATAACTTTAGTTGGTATTAAATGTGGAAAGCTAAAGCTAATTAGCTGTGAAGAACCTGGGGCTCCATCACTGGGTGGTGATTGGACACAATATCTCCGTGACACCTCGACGGAACTTCTTCAACTTTGGCACAAACATTCACTTGGACTCAAGGATGAGCTGATTAGATTTCGGTGGTCAAAGGTCAAAGGTCACAGTGATTTCAGAAAACACCTTTCAGCCATTACTCAAGACTTCACAGAAATTCTCTGCCTGCGGATAAACAGGATGTCACCACTAGTCTGAGTGGACGAGGAGCTGGATGCAGTTTTACTGATAAATTAGGACATGATTGATCGGTTATTAGACTTCTCTAATGATCAGCTGTAACATCCTGAATATGACCGACTGTCTCCTGGAAATCAAGTTTCTACACAACTGAACATCAAACGTGTTAATAGGAGACGTCATCTCTGAAAAACAAAAGGTGTGTTAGTTGAGTTTGATGGCGTCAGCTGACGGAGTGCGACCCCTCCCTCACTGAATTCTTCTGTTGAACTTTACATGAAAACAATTTAACCTGCAGCGGAAATAAAAACTCGACTCGTGTTTCTGCCGTTAAAGTTTTCACCGAGTCACTTGACTTCCACCATCTGCCTCTCATTACTCTCCCTCTCTGTTTATTAATCACTGATCATCTGGATGAGGCTTGTTGGTTGCCATGGCGTCGGGCTCTCTGGGTTCGAACTTGTGTCAGGTGAGTTTGGGTCCAGATGGAGTCGGAGCTTGGCCTCCACTTCCTGTTTGTCTCCGAGGAGTTTCACAGCAGCAGCAGCACGGCCCTCTGGGAAACTGAGTGTGTGTGTTTACAGCTGCACTCACACCTGGCTCTGTGTGTGTGTGTGTGTGTAAAGGTGAGCAAACATACACATGTTCAGTGTACATATGTGTTGATTTAGACACAGGTGTTCCTCAGTAAAAACTTTCCTGTGTGTGTGTGTGTGTGTGTGTGTGTGTAAAGGTGAGCAAACACACATGTTCAGTGTACATATGTGTTGATTTAGACACAGGTGTTCCTCAGTAAAAACTTTCCTGTGTGTGTGTGTGTGTGTGTGTGTGAGTGTGAGTGTGTCTTGATGTTCATCCTACAGCTGTGTGTGTAGGTGTGTGTGTTCATATGAACATGTGTGTTTCAGAGGTTACAAAGGAGCATGTATAAGTTTAAAAAGTGTGTGTTTAAAAGTTAACTCAGAGATGTGTGTGTGTGTGTGTGTGTGTGTGTGTGTGTGTGTGTGTGTGTGTGTGTGTTAAACCAGACTGAACTCACTGCAGACAGTCGATGATAGAAAATAAGCGTCTGATTGGTTCTGAAATATTCCAACTTCTCACAAAATGTGCGGATGTGAAAACCTGAGGTGGATCTGCAGCTGATTGAAGAAATAATCAATAATCAACAATCAATATTTATTAAATACAATAAAGGAAAAAGTAAAACATACTAATAATTAGAATTATTCTCGCGGTCGTAACCCTGCGACAAAACACAAGATATCACATTCACATGGCTAAAACTGCATTTTGTGAGGTCACTGTGACCTTTGACCTTTGACCTTTGTCCCCCCAAATTCTAATCAGTTCATCCTTGAGTCCAGGAGAACGTTTATGCCAGTCTTGAAGATGTTCCACCAAGGTGTTGCGGAGATAACGTGTCGACGAGAACGAGACGGACGAACAGACGACCTCAAAACAAAATGGCCGCCGCTCTGACTGAGGAATAAAAATATGTGATGGATGTGAACCAGGATGTGAACCAGGTCTCTGGATCTAAACTCTCTGTGTGAAGGATGAGAAGTCAAACATTAACACGACTGGTCGACTCCTCACACGATGAAGACCGTGGGATGTGGTCGAAAGCTCCAGAACAGCAGTTAAGTGGACCTTTCCTTCATGACGCTTATTTCACCGTCAGTGAAATCATCTGCAGAAGGTTCTATAATAAGAATGAGCTCAAGTGTTCGACAGGTGTGAGCTCCCTCGGGCTTGTGGGTAACGTAGTTTTTCACAGTTTACTTAAGAGCGGAGCTGGAACCAGAATCATGTTCGTGTTGTTTCCTCTCCCTGATTCAACCTGTAAAACATTAAAGCTTCATAATCCTGGTTCCTTGTGGGAGGAAGAAGCAGGAAACGTTCAGGCTCCATAAACCTGCAGGAATTTCTCAGCTCGGAGAGAAAACCTCCGAGTCCGGCTCCGAGTTCAGCTCCGAGTTTGTTTCCACCTTTCCCACACCTTCTGTGGTGGAGCTGCGGGCCTCCCGCTGCTTCCTGTGATGAAGCCAGTAAATTATTGGCCTCCAGCTGCAGCGTTATGGATTAGCACACTCCATTCACTCTGTGATTTACAGCGCCAGCAGAAATATATGATAGCTTTAACACACGACACTAAAACCTGCTGCTGGAGTGGAACTTGGCTCGTAACCAAACTCCATTTCACCTAATTAGATGTGATTGCACAATCAAGCGGCACCAAATGGGTCCGGGTCCGCCTGAAGCCGTATTTCAGCGGCGGGACAAAGGCGGCTGTCTGCCGGCCAGCCGAGCTCCGGATCAGAAGCATCTTCAGCGAACATCCATTACAGCGCTCGCCGTTTTCTGGCAGCTCCGGGAAACGTTCACTTCTCGCTGAAAAATGGAGCGTTTGGCTTCCTGTCAGGAAAAACAACGTCGATCAGCTTTGAGCACGTTCTCAGAGAGGTCCCACTCTGAGCCATTATCCTGCACCACAGAAAAATACAGGTCGTTTATTATTGCAGCGATTGAACCTGTTCACATTCAGTCAGGCAGCAGCCCAATCAGCTGTGACCACTTCCTGTTTGCAATGCATCATGGATGTTCAGACACTATCACTGGATTCCTGTGATACTGAAGGAAACCCTCTGGAGTCCGTCTGTTCAACATGAACATAACTTTATTTGTACGGTCACGTAGCGACAAGCCGAGAAAACATCAGAACGTTTATAATAATTATTTATATTTTCAGAAAGATTCAGGAAAATCACTTCATCTTTTCTTTTTAGAAACAACCTTCAACATGATGATTCAACTAAAGCTGGACCTGGACCTGGACCTGGACCTGAGACCTGAGACCTGGACATGGACCTGAGACCTGGACCTGAGACCTGAGACCTGGACCTGAGACCTGGACCTGAGACCTGGACCTGAGACTTGAGACTTGAGACCTGAGACCTGAGACCTGGACCTAGACTTGACATACCCATGCCTCTGAAACTGTCTATGTGGGTCCAGGTCTGTGTGGGACCAGGTCTGTGTGGGTCCAGGTCTGTGTGGGTCCAGGTCTGTGTGGGTCCAGGTCTGTATGGGTCCAGGTCTGTGTGGGTCCAGGTCTGTGTGGGTCCAGGTCTGTGTGGGTCCAGGTCTGTGTGGGTCCAGGTCTGTGTGGGTCCAGGTCTGTGTGGGTCCAGGTCTGTGTGGGTCCAGGTCTTGTGGTTTCATCACCAATAATGAGCGTCCTCTCTCACAGGTGAGTCAGGTGGCAGTGAAGGATTCTGGGAGTTCTTCGTTCCCCTGTGTCTCTGGGTGAGAGGAGCTCGTCAGTCCTGCAGATGGGGCCTCAATTAACGCGCGGCCCCCCCCTCAAAGACCCAGCCTGTCCAGGCGTCGCCACGGAAACACCCCTCAGACCTTCACCCTGACGGTCAGCAGAGATCAC
>NW_019525514.1:904815-915454 GCF_002814215.2 Seriola lalandi dorsalis
TCCAGGTCTGTGTGGGTCCAGGTCTATGTGGGACCAGGTCTGTGTGGGTCCAGGTCTGTGTGGGTCCAGGTCTATGTGGGACCAGGTCTGTGTGGGTCCAGGTCTGTGTGGGTCCAGGTCTGTGTGGGACCAGGTCTGTGTGGGACCAGGTCTATGTGGGTCCAGGTCTGTGTGGGTCCAGGTCTTGTGGTTTCATCACCAATAATGAGCGTCCTCTCTCACAGGTGAGTCAGGTGGCAGTGAAGGATTCTGGGAGTTCTTCGTTCCCCTGTGTCTCTGGGTGAGAGGAGCTCGTCAGTCCTGCAGATGGGGCCTCAATTAACGCGCGGCCCCCCCCTTGAAGACCCAGCCTGTCCAGGCGTCGCCACGGAAACACCCCTCAGACCTTCACCCTGACGGTCAGCAGAGATCACTGATGTTCAACCTGAAACTGTTTCTCTGATCTTGACTGTGACACATTGATGATCAATAATTATTATTATTGATCATCAGTGACATGAAAGACTTTGATTCACAAACATGAGAGGAGCCCAGTCCAGCTGGGACCTGAGACCTGAGACCTGAGACCTGGACCTGGACCTGGACCTAGACCTGGACCCCACTGTGTCTTTAAGAGTTATGACTAAAAAACATCACAGTGACCTTTGACCTTTCACCCCCAAAGTCTAATCAGTTCCTGCTTCAATCAAAGTCATTTGTACCAAATCGGAGAAATTACGACTTGAAAAATAAATTGGAACGACTCGTTGGTGAGAATAATTACGGACGACCTGAGAACACAACGCCTCCAGCTGTTTTTATCATTATTGACCTTTGACCCCAGAACACAGTTAGAGACAAAGAGGAGGAGTGAAGAACAGGAAGTCCAGGGAGCTGATAACTGTCTGCATTGTGTGAGCGTCAGCTGATGTCTCTGCTGCTGCAGCGTCTCTCACGATACTGACCTGTCTTTACTCATACATTTCTGTCCACATGTCTCTGTCTCCACATGTCTGTCTCCACATGTCTGTCTCCACATGTCTGTCTCCACATGTCTCTGTCTCCACATGTCTGTCTCCACATGTCTCTGTCTCCACATGTCTCTGTCTCCACATGTCTGTCTCCACATGTCTGTCTCCACATGTCTGTCTCCACATGTCTGTCTCCACATGTCTCTGTCTCCACATGTCTCTGTCTCCACATGTGTCTGTCTCCACATGTCTCTGTCTCCACATGTGTCTGTCTCCACATGTCTGACTCCACATGTCTCTGTCTCCACATGTCTCTGTCTCCACATGTCTGTCTCCACATGTCTCTGTCTCCACATGTCTCTGTCTCCACATGTCTCTCTGTCTCCACCTGTCTGTCTCCACATGTCTCTGTCTCCACCTGTCTGTCTCCACATGTGTCTGTCTCCACATGTCTGTCTCCACATGTCTCTGTCTCCACATGTCTGTCTCCACATGTCTGTCTCCACATGTCTGTCTCCACATGTCTCTGTCTCCACATGTCTCTGTCTCCACATCTCTGTCTCCACATGTCTCTGTCTCCACATGTCTGTCTCCACATGTCTGTCTCCACATGTCTCTGTCTCCACATGTCTGTCTCCACATGTCTCTGTCTCCACATTTCTGTCTCCACATGTCTGTCTCCACATGTCTCTGTCTCCACATGTCAGACGTCACATGATCGTGTGGTCCTGAGCTTGGTCAGGTGCTGCCAACATGGCGGCGGTGGAGCCGTGGACGCTGCTTCTGAAGTTTCTTTGTAGTTATAAAAATGAAAAGATTTGTTTCATTTGCCTTTGTCTTTTTAAACATTTGTGTTTTTTCGTGTGTTGTTGCGTCTCTGAAGTGTTTTCTGTCTGTGCCGCGAGGCGTGAGACGCAGTGTCACTGTAACCCGTTAGCATGGCGCCGAAATTAAAACCAAGACACGCACACACACGGCGCATCCAGTGTGTCCGTGGACTTGAATGTGACAGCAGCAGCAGGTGAGTTCACACCTGAGGTCTGTGTCCACTCACACCTTCAGGTCCTGCTCCTGTCAGTAATCCATCTGGGGGCGGACCTCTGCCGGTGGCGGCGTGCTGACCTCTCTGGGTGTCGTGTCTGGGGGTGTCGGCTGAACCCGGCGGTGGGGGTGTGAGGTAATTGCAGCCCATTTGTAGCCTGACAGCTGGGCAGAATTCAGGATTGCCATTTGGCCCGGAGTGGAGGGGAGGAGATGCCACATGTTCTATTAAAATGTGATGATCCTGGCTCCCGCCACGCCGCCGCCTCCACCCGGTTTGATGTCCTGCTCTTTAGGGCCTTAATGGGAGAAGACTCCGCCGCCGTGTCACGCCACCCTCGCTCGGTTCAGGACGGTTATTTACACCAGCAGTTGGCTTCTTCTTTTATGCAGGAGCGGCTGTGTGTTTGCGATGCTCTTGTTTGCATCCAGATGTTTGTGGTCGTGTCGCCGTGGGACAAGAAACTGTCGCCCAATTTGGTTTATTTAGGAGACGAGAGAGCGGGACGCGCCGAGCAAACCAGTTAACAGGAAGAGGTGACGGAGGAGACGCAGACGCCGCTGACATGTTCGCTTCTGTCTGTTAAAGGCGGGAGAAGAGCGAGACGTCACATCGTGTCAGCCTCCATGTTGGACTGGGGGGAGGGGGGGGGGGGGGGGGGGGTCCTCTGAGGTCTGAGGGTAAATTCTCCTTTAAAGGGTTTTTACATACAACACAACAGCAGAGTGTTTTATATCTCAGCTCTTTCTGCAACGAGCAAAGAGAACAAACAAACCTTTACTGAAGTGGATGAATTGTTCTGGTGTTTCTGATGTGTTCACCAAAGTCTACAGCTTCATGAAACTACAGCAACACGTGAGTAAATTAGTAGATAAATGGATGAGAAATGCCTAAAATGAAACGTTGTGATGTCACTGAGTCGTAGTGTCGTCTTGTCTCTACTTTAACCAGATTTTAGAGGCGGTGTGTGTGTGTGTGTGTGTGTGTGTGTCTGTGTGTGTGTGCAGCTCTCTGCCTCGCTGCACTGAACACACTCCACCTGAGTCTGAGTGAAACCACTTCAGTTCCCTTCAGTCCAGGACTTTAAACCTTGGGCTTCCTGTCCGCTGTGGTTTGGCACAAACAGGGGCTGGTGCTCGGGTAAGTGGCGGTGGCGGTGGCGGCTCCCAGCGGGCCTCATATTATCCAGCAACGAGAACAAAAGCTGAGGAACGCCGCTTCACTGGGCTCAGGTAAACAGCGGCGCCGCGAGGCGTCCTAAATACCTCGGAGCCGAGCGCCGCGCCGCGTGGCCCGGCCCACAATCATCTTCATCATCGCTGCCACGCTAACGGTGCAGCCCTCCACCCCCCTCCCCCCTCCTCTCCCAAACCTCCACACTTTCATTTCATCTCTCCTTCCTCTCCTCTCCCTTTTTTTATTTCCCTCCGGCTGCGTCTGCTCTCTTTACAAAGCCCCGGAGCATTATCAGAACATTACAGCGCGCAGCATGTGTTTGATTAAAAAAGTGTAAAGTTACAAATTAGTTAATAAAATCATTTAGGCCGATCGCTGCAAATGGTGATAAATGTCTTCCATATGTTCCCAATAAAACAGCAAAGTGCCATGTGCCCGTCCCCTCTGTCTTCGCCATAAACAAATAAATTAAAACAATTACCGCGCCGAGCGCCTTCCGCGTCTTTAATGAGAGCGCGGCCGTGTGAAATATGTGACAGCTCTCGTTTGCCCAGAACGGCGGCTGTCTCTATCGAGAGGCTGTCGGCCATCTTTCAGATAAATCGCTCTCTCTGCTCTCGGCTCCGAGCTGCTGCTGCATCCTCGCTCCTGAATCACCTGAGCGGCTCTGAGAGGAGCCGCGGCTCGGAGCTGCACTGATCCGCTCTGCTGCTCAACACGTGGTCACAGGGACCCAGAGGGGCCGGCAGGGGGGCGAGCGGGGGTCCAGGGTCCGCAGATACTCTCACCTGAATGTGATCCCCCCGAACCTTTAAACAAAGCTTCAGTCTGAGGTTCTGCTGCTCCCGCCTCCTCCTGTCTGAATGTGACAGCTCAACATGTATGAAGTTGACCTCTGACCTCTGACCTCACCAGGTGACGTTACCCGTCAGGTATCGCACCTCATTCTGCTGCAGTGTTTTCATGGAGCTGATGTCGAGTCTCTACCAGCTGATAATCGACCTGCAGCGGCAGCAGTGGGTTGCTATGGTAACACTTGTTCACAGGGAGTCGTGCTGTTGTTGGAGGGATGAAGCAGGTGAGTCAGGAGGCGGCCTCAGGCTCTGGACTTCCTGTTGGACCTGGTCTGTGTGTCCAACAGCTCTTTAACCTGCTCTGCTAATGCTAATGCTAATGCTAACTGTGTATGTCACTCACTTATTACTGTATATTAATGTCAATACTAAGAAACCGTTAACTTAAAAGAGATTTTAGTGAAGCAGTTGAACTTTAAACTTTTGGCTTTCAGTGTAAATCACTAACTTCTTCTTCTGTTGTTCTCACTTCAACTTTTTTTTATTGATATTCTTTATGTAGATGAAGATTGGGGAAAAGACAAGGAGCTGTGGAGTGATGAGACACAGAAGGTCAGAGGTCGTGTCTCTGCTAACTGTCCTGTCGACATGAATATAGAAACTGATCGGAGGTTATTTGGTTTTCAAACCTACTTCCTCTTTTGCTCCCGACAGTAGCAGCTAGAATTGACTGAACCGTCAGAGAAATGTATTTATACTTTATATGCACACGTCAGAAATGATCCCAGATCACATGGATCCTGTTGTACGTCATTATTACAATAATGATTTATCATAAAATCTTCATCTTCATCGTCACAGTTCAGACTGTGGTCAGAGTGTCCACACTGTCTGAACCAGCTGGTTCTGGTTACGTCAAACCATCAGTGGTTTTCACCTGGCAGACATCACCTCACCTGCTCAGGTAATCATGATTTCTGTCAATCTGTCCACCTGAGCCGGAGCAGAGCCGGAGCGGAGCCGGAGCAGAGCCGGAGCGGAGCCGGAGCGGAGCCGTGTCTTCAGGGTCTCTTCTGCCTCATTACTCTTCATCTAAACAGGACAGACGCTCAGCGAGTCACCTCTGGATGATTTTATAACCTCACACACCTGGATGATGCTCTAAACGCTTAATGATGATTGGTCCCTGCAGCGGAGGACGAGCAGAAGACGCAGGAGGACGCTCGCTCAGACTTCAGTCCAGACGCTCTGGTTCTGTGTTCGCTGCAGAGACCTGAGAGACAGGACGAGTTTACAGCTGCGTCGACAGTTCCTGTGTCTCAGGGCCCCAGATCTGAGGGCCAGGGCCCCACAACTGCTGCTAGTCTGAGAAGAATCAATATTTACTGATCAATACTGAAATTAACGGATTAATACTGAATCATTTTCAGACAGAAGTTGAATAAAATGCTGCTTGAAATGTTTCATATGAATTTTATAAAAATCCAATACATTGAAAATAATTCAACAAATTTAAAAAGGTGGAAAAGAAAAGATTGAATTATTAAAATAAATATATATGTTTATAAATGACATTTGATTTGAATAATAAATTGAACAGATTAATTCAAACCTCTGGAAATCAGCAGGATCTCTTCCAAAGATTCATTTTATAGTTTTATTAAAGTTTGAAAAGTCAAACCTGATTCTACAGGAGCTGACAGAGGACAAAACACTCTACACATCTGTATTCAACCACATGTCAGTGTCAGGCCTTTAAACACCACAAATGTATCTGACACATCTGGAGTCACATGTTGAGTATGTCACACATCTGGACTGTGTCTCAGAGACAGTCTGATCATGATGATTGAACCTGTTCCAGACGCTTCACAGATCCTGAGTCCGGACTCTGATCCACCAGGACTCTTTTTCTGTGATGCGTTCACTGACCTCTGCGTCAGCATCAGTCACTGCGTGCAACCATGAACCTCACTCTGCTCCAATGTGAGCTGCTAGCATTAGCGTGTGAGCTAACCGACGAAACAAATAGAAACCGGTTGAGATGCACAACTAAAATAATCATTCAGTCATTTTTTTAATGAAATTCATATTGATTTCTACACATCCTGAAATGTATTGATAGAATATTGGAAGCAATCTTTTATCTATCAGTGTTTTCTTTTACTTTGAATTCTGATTAAAATATGATTATAATGAAATTACAGAGTCAGTTTACACTGTTTCGTACTGTTGTCATGGAAACGTGAGCGTCATTTCTGGTCTGTAGTTGATCCTGATTGGTACAGCAACATGAACAGTGACAGTTTATCCACGTGTTTGTTTTTATCCAGAAACCAAAAGGAAACGACGACGTGATTCTGTTTAACCAGCAGCTGTGGGGGGGGGGGGGGCTTTACGAGGATTTGGGACAAAGCCACAGTCTTAATGGGACTCAGGTAATGGTCCTTACACTGCCTGTGGGTGGGGGGGTCCACTGACCTTCACAGTGCTGGGGACTGAGAGGAGCCGGTCATCTGGACTCAGCAGATAAAAAAATCAAACAGCATAAAAGCAGATGAGAGGAAATGAGCCTTTTAATTGAAGCATTTATTAAAAGGTGTAGAAGAAGAAGAGAGGTGGGGGTGGGGGGTCAAACGAGGTCAAGTTCACAGTAAAGATTATGATGAGTGATGTGGTTTAATGCTTCAGACTCGGTTCTTCTGCAGCTTCATGTTCACATTTTATTTAGTTTGTTTAAATCTGACTCTGTTTAAACAAACTAATAACTGGAATATTACAATCTAATTTAAATATTTAAAACAGTGTGTGTGTCAATGTGGGTGTCGGTGTGTGTGTGTCAGTGTGTGTGTCAGTGTGTGTGTCAGTGTGTGTGTGTCAGTGTGTGTCAGTGTGTGTGTGTCAGTGTGTGTGTCAGTGTGTGTGTCAGTGTGTGTGTCAGTGTGTGTCGGTGTGTGTGTCAGAGTGTGTCAGTGTGTGTTTCAGTGTGTGTCGGTGTGTGTGTGTCAGTGTGTGTCGGTGTGTGTGTGTCAGTGTGTGTCAGTGTGTGTCAGTGTGTGTGTCAGTGTGTGTCGGTGTGTGTGTCAGTGTGTGTCAGTGTGTGTGTCAGTGTGTGTCGGTGTGTGTGTGATCCCCGTCAGAAAAAGTAAATATTGTAACAGATGCTTGGATTATATCAATAAAACCTGTGGACAGGAAATATTCAGACTGTCCTGTTGTATATATTACAACACAGCTCTGTGGAGCTTTGATCACAGAGGTGAACATGGAGGAGACCAAACACAGAGCGAAAGAGGGATCCCTGGACCGACGCCACGTCCCCTCCACTACGTTTTCGTTTTGAAACGCATCTTATTTCCTACGTTCCCTCCAAGTCTTCTAGAAACTCTGCTGGACCTGCTTTATTTTGAAAACTCTGAGGTTGTGTTTTATTTTGAAAACTTTGGGGTTGTGTCTTATTTTGAAAACCCTGGGGTTGTGTTGTAGTCTGGACAGAAACAGACCCTTGGAAACGATGAGGTGTGACGTGACGATGACGTCGGTGTTAAACCAGCGACAGCAGCAGCTTCAGGAACAAGTTTCAGTTTTTCAGGAATGAGAGAAACATGAGAACGTGGTTGAGTTTCTGTACACACACACACACACACACACATACACACTCTCACACACACACACACACACACACACAGTTTCCTTTTAAACTGCTTCAAGGTGCTGAGTGTGTGTGTTTAGTCTCATTGTGTCTCATTGTGTGTGTGTTTCTGTTTATCTGTGTGTGTGTGTGTGTGTGTGTGTGAGAGAGTGTGTGTGCGTGTGAGTGTGTGTGTGTGTGTGTGTGTGTGTGTGTGTGTGTGAGCAGAGGGAGACGGGGAGACGGGGAGACGGGGGAGCCGTGGTGGGGGGGTAGAGGGAGAAAACTGCCTCTTGTCTTTTCCAGTTTGGGGCGTCCAGATGGGAAGTCATTTTTTATTCGTCTTGAGGCGGCTCTTCACATCTGTCGGCCCAGATGTCTAATGAATACGGGAGCAGGCCGTGCTGTCGCCTCATTAATACTGCACTCGCGCGGGGAGCCCGGCCGGCCCGGCTGCGTCGTACCGCCGCCGCCCACCGCGTCCCGCCGCGGCGCCGGAGCAGAACGCGGCGCTGCAGCGGCGTCCTCGGGGCCCGGCGCCGGCAGCTGGCGCCTCGCAGGAACAAAGCTGCCGCACTTTGTCGGCCTAATGCCTCTCTGTGTTGTCACTTAAGGTCTTTATTGGTATTAATTGATACGATCGGAGCAACTTGCCCCCCCTCTCCCAAAACATCAACCCCCCCCCTCGCTGCAGCTTCAAACAGGTGGAGCGGCTGAAGCGGCTCCGCCTCCTCCTGAAGGTGAAGTGACTTTTCAAACAGCAGACCACCTGACCTGACCCCGCCCCTCCATCTGTTGCTAGGTGCAGACAGTGATTGACAGCTGGAGGGGCTGAGGCTGATGTTGTGTTTGTAGTCTGCGCTTTTATTTTCTCAGGTTTCCTGTTGCGTGGTATTCAGGGGAAACAAAGCTGAAATATTTTCAGAATAAAAGCTTATGACATAACGTCATGAGAATGAAGTTGTACCAACATTAATATCTTGATCCAGATCCACCTCGGTCCTGATCCAGATCCACCTCAGTCCTGATCCAGATCCACCTCAGTCTCTGTCTTCACTCACACTTCCTCAGTCTCGTTTTTCTCTGGAAATTTCCAGTGGCTGTCGCTCTCCGTCCAGACGTCCTCCAGGTCCCAGTCACCTGACCTCTCCCTCCCACTCACACACCTGTTCCCGGCCTGTCTTTAAACCAGCTGCTGCCTGCCAGGTCGTGTGTGTCACCTGCCTGTTCCAGCTTCTGTTCGGCTGCTCACCTGTGAGTCCTTCCTGTGTTGCGTTCACAGTCGTGACTCTGTGCAGGAAATATGAGAAAAAGCTAAACCTACATGTGACCCTTTTCCTCATAAATCTCAGGGTTTTCTTCTTGACAAATAAAAAGAATAATCATCAAATATTTTCAAGGATCTCAGGATCTGGACCTTGAAGGACCCTGGAACTTCCTGAGCATCTTCAAGAACCTGAAGCCTCCTCGACGACCCCAGACCAGAGCCTGGCTCTGAGTCTGAGCCTCCTCCACTGCTGCTCAGTGACGCTCTGTGGGACGCATCGTCCATTTTTAACTGAACTTCATCAGGTCATTTCACCGTGCGAACGTCCTGAAGACAGTTAGAGTTAATATGTAATAAAATAAAGTCATAAAGAGACACAGCTGAGGAGCTCCTGACCTTCAGAGCTCAGTGATCCAACACACCTTCAGTCAGAGCTCAGGTCTGTGGCTGAACCTCGTCTGGCTGTTTGACTGATGCTCAGTGGAGGAGGATTTCAGGTGTAGTGTCTGGGCAGCCTGGTGGGGGGGCCACCTGGTCTGGGAACGCCTCGGGACCCCCCCAGCATGAACTGGAAAACGTTACTGGGCAGCGGGACGTCTGGTCTGTGTCGCCTGCTGCAGCAGAGAACGAGTGGACGGATGAAACGAGACAAAGTCTTTCAGACAGAAACTATTCCGTCTGCTGGAGACAGAAGTCGATGTTTAACCCTCTGAGGTCTGAAGAGTTTTCTCTGAAAGGTTCTGACATACAGCACCAGAGTTTTATATCAAGACTCTCATCAAGTTTATCACCAATCAGCTTTTTGCTTTGGTTCATATCAATAAACAAAGATAAACAAGCGAGTACTACAGGTCAGATATCTCAAATATAAATTTAAAAAATCAACAATAAGACAAAATATTTACAATAAAATATGAAGAAATCTAGAAAAGAATAAAAAAATATATTTATAAATATATACAGTATGAATATACGTCATCCTCCTGTTGTTTCCTCCGTCAACCAGACAACTTACAGGAAACATGGTCCAGTCTCTCCTCTGTGTTTTTACAGAACATTATGATGTCATAGTGAAGCTGACCTTTGACCTTTTGGATATAAAATGTCATCACTTCACCATTTCATCATTTTAGGCTTTTGAGTGTAGTGTCATAATTAATGAATGAATTTGGGAGTTCTGGCCATACACGTTTTTTGTGAGGTCACTGTGACCTTTGACCTTTAACCTCCAAAATCTAATCAGTTCATCTTAGAATGTTGGTGCCAAACAAATTCCCTCAAGGTGGATTTGAGAAACCACATTCAAGAGGCCAAAACTGTGTTTTGTGAGGTCACAGTGACCTTGACCTTTGACCTCAACCAACATCATGTCTCCGGCCCCGACTGTCTCCTGGGCGGAGCCATTAAAACCTGTCCCTGTGAGTCAAAATGTGAATTTAAAATGTGATCCTACATTTCCCATAATGCACCTGTCGTTTCCTCCCCGCCCGGTAAACAGCCACGGCGATAAACCGATCCGCGCTGTGGAGAATCGGCGGCGTGTCCCTTTAATTTGTGCCTTTTCCTGCCGCGTGTACTTCACTGACCGTCGGTCACCCGGGACTCTCCCTCACTAATGAATCACAGCAGCAATCAGACGATTTCACAGATCGTTTCTCCCTCATAACATATTGATACAGTCATTTAAAGGACACTTCCGCTCTGCCTCGTGCACACGCTCGTCCTCTCCTCAAATGATTTCCCAAACCGTCTGAACCGGGGGGGGGGGGGGGGGGGGGG
>NW_019525514.1:916034-917568 GCF_002814215.2 Seriola lalandi dorsalis
AGAGCTGAATGTGTCATTAGTTTTTACCTCATGATAAAATGTGTGTGAATAAAAAAAGATCCTGTTCATGTTGGTTCATGTAATTTACAGTGAATGTATTAATTTGAACTCATCATCATTTACATTAAGACGTGTAAATCTGCTGGATTAAAGTGTAAAGATCATTTTCACTGTGGCGGCGTCGTCTGGCACAAACTCAGATCTTCATTAACAAAGACTCAGACTGTTCAGACCAAACCTGAGGTGAGAGGTCAGATCAGGTCAGATCAGATCAGGTCAAATCAGGTCAGATCAGGTCAGTTCAGGTCAGATCAGATCAGGTCAGATCAGATCAGGTCAGATCAGGTCAGATCAGATCAGATCAGGTCAGATCAGGTCAGATCAGATCAGATCAGATCAGATCAGGTCAGATCAGGTCAGGTCAGATCAGATCAGGTCAGATCAGGTCAGATCAGATCAGATCAGATCAGGTCAGGTCAGGTCAGATCAGATCAGATCAGGTCAGGTCAGATCAGGTCAGATCAGATCAGATCAGATCAGATCAGATCAGGTCAGATCAGGTCAGATCAGATCAGATCAGATCAGATCAGATCAGGTCAGATCAGGTCAGATCAGATCAGATCAGATCAGGTCAGATCAGATCAGATCAGATCAGATCAGGTCAGATCAGATAAGAGCAGATCAGATAAGAGCAGATCTGATCTGATCAGATGCTTTCAGCCTGTTTTAGTTCAGTTTTGGTTTCAGACTCTTTCTCCACTCGTCTGTCTGAGTGAATTATTGAAGTCAGTCTTTACAGTCTCTGATCAGCACAGAGCAGCGTTCATTAACCATCAGCACAAACCACAGACGAGCTGCTCTCAGCCTCGTCGTCCTGATGAAACATCACGGTCACATGACGAAGATGACTGACTCCGGTTCGTCATCGTCGTGTGGATAAAAGCGTCCTGAGCTGAATTATACAGAGAGGTGATGAATTATCAGCAGATAAAATCCCAGTGAGCGGATGAAGTGATGATCAGACAGACATCAGACTGACACGTGACGTTAATGCGTCTTTAAATATGAACTCACTCTTTTATTAAAGATTCACCCTGTTGTTTTTCTTTGAGGACACTTAGATTCACTTTACGTCTTTTCTTCTTCTTCTTCTCTGTCACAGTTCATAGGGAAACCTTCTGCTTTTTATTCCACTGGATTTACTGGTTAACATTTTACATCAAAGAAAACACCTGATAATCTTATAAAATACAAGGTATTATTACAGATGAAACCAGAGGCTTCCAGTCTTTCTGATTGATAGAAAATCAGTGTCTGGTTGTTCTTATCAGTTTCTAAGCTTCTCACACTGTTCGATATCATTAACTGTTTGTGACCTGAACAGATAGAAAGAGAGAAAAGTCCAAAACCTGGAAACCTCCATCTGTCACTGAAGTTAAAGCTCCTCCAGTGTAAAGGTGTGTGTCCATGTGTAGTGTGATTATAGATTATAGATCAGCTCTAGCTTCTATATTAATACTGTGAAAGTATCAAA
>NW_019525514.1:917933-918756 GCF_002814215.2 Seriola lalandi dorsalis
GTTCTCCGGGTGTCGGCGTGCTGGAGGAAAAGGTCACCTTATCTAAAGACGCTCAGACAGGTGGCTCCGCCTGCTGCTCCAGATGTTTTTTTGTCCTCTTTAGCTTCCCGTAGATGTCGTCCGTGTTGACACGCAGTGACCTCAGCAGGAGGTGCAGGTGTGATCTTCAGCTCCAAACACATGTTCCTCCGTCACACTCAAACGTCCTTTTTTACTCTCAGTCAACTTTGCTGCAGAAAACTGAGCAGTTTGAATCAAAGAGGACGGAGGCAGGAAGTGATCGTCTGCACAGGTGAGACGCAGCAACACAGGAGAAGGAACACCTGGATCATGTGACTTCACAACCTTCACACACTGAGAGCTCACATTTCTGTTCATGAAGAAATCTACAGGTGAGTTTATCACCTGCACAACAACCGCTCACCTGAACATTTCACAATAAGTGTCTGTGATTTCACACATTTCAATCAGTTCATATGAAGGAATGTGTAGTTTCAGACATTTACCATCTGAAAAAGATGTTCAAACATAATATCATATACATATATATATACGTATATATATATATATATACGTATATATATATATATAATGTTTTACTGTGACAAACTAGCTGCAGGTTTTGTCCCTTTAAAAACTGTGGGGAAGTCCATGAGACGGGGTTAAAAGCTTTGGCTAAAAGCTCGTAAGTTTTCTTTGTCACATGTCACAGATTTATCACACCTGGAAATCTAGAAAAACTTTTCCCATGAAAATTTTACATTATTAAATATAAAATGTGTCATATGAAAATGTATATATATATATATATATATATATATAT
>NW_019525515.1:0-533 GCF_002814215.2 Seriola lalandi dorsalis
GGATCAGAAACTTTCCTTGCTTTCAGCCCTGGTTTATATTTACAGTCTATTATAGCCACTGTCTTTGGCTGAGGTGTTGTATAGTCTGATGGCAGTGGGAACAAAGGATCTCCTGAACCTCTCTGTTCTGCAGTGAGATGAGACGTTTGCTGCAGCTGCAGCTGCTTCTCTGTCCTGCCAGAATATTGTGGAGAGGATGGTTGGTATTGTCCAAGATGGCCTCCATCTTACATTGCATGCGTCTCTCCAAAACATTGAGAATAAGTCTCTTGACTCACAGCAGCAATAACCTGAGGATGAGACAAAACAAATCTGTTTTACCAGTTAGCACAGAAGCTAGCAGCTGACTCTTCCCCCCTGCGTTTGTGTGCATGCTCTGTAAATGCATGTGATGACATCACTCCTGAGAGTTGTGTGTGTCCTTGGTCCGAACAGAAAGACAAACTGGACTGACAGTGGAAAAAAAGGTCAATCAACTTTTATTAAAGGGTTTACCTGTGTTTAAAAACCTGCTGATACATGCTAATTCTGGT
>NW_019525515.1:553-1893 GCF_002814215.2 Seriola lalandi dorsalis
TAATATGTACATTTTATTTTGTATTGATAATTAAGTTTTCTTTAAAAACAGAGAGTATATTTTCATGTATGTTCATGTTTATCTTTTCATGGTAATTCATAAAACATTTGGTGGCGGGTGAGAAAATAACTGTAACAGGGAGACTGTAATTAAATAATCAAAATGTGACATATTCTGTTTATTGATGTCAGATAGAGAGAGGTAAATCTGAGTCCTCACTTCATCTCTTTTCATCTCTTGCCATGTAAAGCTGGTTCTATCACTTTACTGTGGGTTGTGAATATCGAGTGTCCAAAGAGAAACATGTCTGATGTTTAAAATGTAACTTTCACCTTGTTACTGAAAGAGAATAAACTGCTGCTGAGATGATGATTCATCAGCTGTGTGTTTGATAAATGGTGAACTACAGGTTCAGTGTTTCTATAGAAAAACACATCTTATCTCTCACTGAGAGAGTGAGCTCTGTAGCTTTAATGTTTCATGTGTTCAATTGTTTACAATAATATTGACTGAAATATTGTTTTATGTGTTCAGTGTCTACATTCAGTCCTGTCTCTGATGTTCTGATCTGGTGAGACGTTGTACAAAGAACAGAGATGATCATCCTGTTTGTTCATGCAGCTCTTTGATGGAGGGAGAAGATCCAGTGGTTCCAGTAGATGATGAGACTCCCAGCTGGGTTTCCAGGAACCTGGATCTACACTGAAACAGCTGGATCAACATCTGCTCTGAGGTATCTGGTCTGAACTCAGAGTGGTCAGACCAGTTGTGGACTGACTGAAGTTGGTTAACCCCTGATCACATTTCAGGATCAGAAACTTTCCTTGCTTTCAGCCCTGGTTTATATTTACAGTCTATTATAGCCACTGTCTTTGGCTGAGCTGTTGTATAGTCTGATGGCAGTGGGAACAAAGGATCTCCTGAACCTCTCTGTTCTGCAGTGAGATGAGACGTTTGCTGCAGCTGCAGCTGCTTCTCTGTCCTGCCAGAATATTGTGGAGAGGACGGTTGGTATTGTCCAAGACGGTCTCCATCTTACATTGCATGCGTCTCTCCACAACATTGAGAATAAGTCTCTTGACTCACAGGAGCAATAACCTGAGGATGAGACAAAACAAATCTGTTTTACCAGTTAGCACAGAAGCTAGCAGCTGACTCTTCCCCCCTGCGTTTGTGTGCATGCTCTGTAAATGCATGTGATGACATCACTCCTGAGAGTTGTGTGTGTCCTTGGTCCGAACAGAAAGACAAACTGGACTGACAGTGGAAAAAAGGTCAATCAACTTTTATTAAAGGGTTTACCTGTGTTTAAAAACCTGCTGATACATGCTAATTCTGGT
>NW_019525515.1:5771-6523 GCF_002814215.2 Seriola lalandi dorsalis
AGTGTCCAGCAGCACAACATTAAAATTAAAGTTACAAATAGATAATTCAATAATGTAAATAATAGATAAATAATAGTAAAAACTGTAGAGCTGTGAGATCCCATCAGAATGTTTGTTGTTCATTGTTCCTGATTCTCCACTCAGCGACCAGAAGTTTTCCTAATTCTGTTTCCTGTCACCACAACTGGTGGAAATCACACCCAGCAGGATCCCTGCTTTTTAATGGTCTCTCACAAGTGCAGATTCCTGAGAGAATCTGTGGTTTCAGATGAAATGAACTCAGGAAACAGACGCTCACACAGGCTGCACTCTGTAATCACTGAAATCTGTGTTTGTGCTTTTCTCTGTTCGTTTTATTTATTTATTTGATAGTGACGATGCAATTTAACATAGTTTCAAAGCAACATGTGAAACTAACTTGTTGCACAGAGTTTATAGCTGTTTCTAATTCTCCTCTTCTCCATTTCTCCATTATTTCATAAATTCAGCTTTTAAAGAGTTCATGCATAGAACACAATACCAGAGTGTTTCTGTCACAAAAATAATCTCAGGTTTTTCTATAACAAGGCCTCTCACCGTGCGAACACATCATCCAGCCCAAACGCTTAAAAATTCAAGCCTGGTTTTTGAAATTCTTCAAATCTCTTGTGAAAACAAACTTTTACTGATGTGGATTGTTGTGGCGAGAAGTGGTGGATGGAAAAAGGAATCAGACAGTCGAGACACAGGTGTCAGACGGGGAGGCCCAACTC
>NW_019525515.1:7270-8533 GCF_002814215.2 Seriola lalandi dorsalis
TATATATGTATGTATATATATATATATATATACATATATATATATATATATGTATATAAGTATGTTTAGGTTTTCAAACTAAACAAATATAAAAGTTGTAAATGTACTCACGAGTCTTAGTGAGTTTGCTGCCCATGTCTGTCTCTGTGGCTTGTTGCTGGTGAATAGCTTGTAGCTCAGTGTGATAATCTGCTCCTAGTCTCCTCCTCAATCACACAGACGCCCTCCCTCGGCCCACAGAGGTCACATCAGGTCACACAGACGCCCTCCCTCAGCCCACAGAGGTCACATCAGGTCACACAGACCGACGTGTGACGCTCTGAGGTTAAACACAGGTACAGCTCAGGTGTCGACAACTCACGACTGTTCACTGTTTCTAATGATGTGACGAAACATCAACCAGGTCGGAGGCTGAAGTTTGAAAAAAACAATGGAGGAAATCATCAGAGGAAGGAAACTGTGAAATCAGATGAAATTGAACGAATCATTACTGACGGATTGTCGGAGACAATCAGAATCAGAATGTGGTTTATTGCCAAGTAGGTTTTCCAACATACGAGGAATTTGTTTTGATGCTTTGGTTCGTAACAATAAAGATAGTAAGAAGAAAAGAAACATAAACCAAGATGAAACACGAGTTCTGCAGGTCTAAATAATACTTGGATATAAATGGAAAAATTTAACAATAAGATCAAATATTTACAGTAAGATATGAAAAAATATTATAGAAAAGAATAAATAGAAAAATATAAATATAGGTAATACAAATACATACACCACATACTATATAAATAATTAAATATGGCGTCGAGTGGGTTGAGCAGGCGCCCCATGTGCAGAGGCTCCGGTCCCTTACTGCACATCATTCCCCCTCCCCAGCCTAAAAATAAATATATATATATATGTGTGTGTTTTATATATCAAAGAATAATTTAACATAAAGTGAAATAACCAATCTTGGTTATGTTAAATTATTCTTTTTATAGATATGAATCTATGAGTGGGAAATAATATACACATGGTTTTTCTCAGGATTTCACACGGATGTTGTCGTTGTGTTTAATAAAGATAAAGAAAACAGAGAAAAGACTTTAGATCGTCTGTCGTTTGGATTTAAAACTTGTAGAGGAGCTGAAGACCAGGAGGAACTCCACCGAGATTCATTTGTAAAAGACAGGAAGGGGATATTTACTTATGGCTTCCTGTGTGTGTGTGTGTGTGTGTGTGTGTGTGTGTGTGTGTGTGTGTGTGTGTGTGTGGGGG
>NW_019525515.1:8583-9198 GCF_002814215.2 Seriola lalandi dorsalis
GTGTAATAATCATAAAGATGAAAATAATAATGTTGCTGTGTGATAAGTTGGCGATGGTGGGAGACACTATGGTAGGTATGGTACTCTGGTAGGCTTCTCTGCAGGCGGTTGTGGGCAGATGTGTTATCTGCCGGCGCCTCTTGCGGGTTGATGCCAAATAAGCTCTAAGGCTCTTCAATTTGGCTGGCTAACTTTAGAGGAGACTGGTGTTGACCATATGACTCTAAGCTGTCAAATATCTTCAAAAAGATAAACATGATACATATACACCTAATGGCACTAATAATGACAGATATGAAGAATATGTGTGGATTTCATGTTACATCATTCAAACCTGAAATGAATCATAATACAAGTGGTTAACTGATCATACAACATGATAAACATTTCCTAAAGCTAATAGTCTATAAATTTGGATTACGCAGCAGTTCTTTGACTGCAATAGTAATGATATGGATGTCATGTAGTGTGTAACTTTGTGTGAAGGAGGCTGACAGTGGTCACAATGGTCACATGAAAGACATTGTCTTAAAGTCTACAACTTACATTTCAAACATTCTATATGTAACCGGTCTTTGGTGTGTCTTCTCGGTAAATAATCACTTGAAGCTGCTG
>NW_019525515.1:10402-10849 GCF_002814215.2 Seriola lalandi dorsalis
TGTGGACTGTGGACTAAGGTGGATCCTAAAGGACCAGAGGTATTGAGACTCGGCTCGTCACGCTGAGTAACATATGTCAGCCCCAGCCTTCTGAGTCGCTCCCTTCCGAATGGCCGCCATGGGCGGTCTCTCATGCTGCCGCGAGACACGGTTAAATTCTGTGTTTTAATAATTTCCGAAAAATTTTCTCGAAAGTCGATAAATTTGGTATCTACGGACTCGGCTCGTCACGCTGAGTAACATATGTCAGCCCCAGGCTTCTAAGTCGCTCCCGTCCGAAGGGATGCCTCGTTAAATGTCTCCGAGGCCCGCTTGCTGCGACCAAAAATTTTGTCAAAAGTCCACAAATTGGTTGTCTACGGACTCGGCTCGTGACGCTGAGTAACATATGTCAGCCCCAGCCTTCTGAGTTGCTCCCTTCCGAAGGGTCATCTCTCATATGCTGAG
>NW_019525515.1:12455-12905 GCF_002814215.2 Seriola lalandi dorsalis
GGACACTTTAGGAGTTGTAGCGGGCTAACCATTTCACGTCAGACTGCTTTCTCAACGAGGGCCAGTACAATGCGGGATTATAAAACATGGATCAGCACCGACTGTCCGAGACCCAACTTCAAACTTTGGAGCTGTAAGTTTTACCATTTTATGTTGCTTTACTGTATGTACACACTGTTGCGTGTGTTGTTAGCATGGCAGCTAATGTGGCTAACGTTTAGCCTCGTCCACACAGCCGGGTATAGCCGGGTACAGATTGTATGCAATTCTTCTGCTTGGTATCGCTGTGTGACATTGATTAGCTAACTTGATTAGCCACCCTGCTAACTATATCACACTTGAAATGCGTTTTAGCTGTCTGTAAAGTCAAGCCGGTAAAATTCAGACTAAATAGGCTCTGTAGTGATTAGCATAGGTCTCTGGGCTTGTTTATTAGAGCTGTGAAAGTTA